>NC_138039.1:9745533-10175725 GCF_964106645.2 Podarcis pityusensis
AGCACAAAGGGAGAGCTCCCCCCGCGCTCCGGAGGCTTTGCGTTGCTTTTGCTGAAGCCCCACGGCCGGTCAGTCTGTGCACCAGCTTCCAAGAAACTCTGCCCAAACCATCCCATTTTATAGGTAGCCTGTGTGGCTTCCAAGACTACGTGCAGATCATCCATTCGCCACTCCCTCCCAATGCCTCACTTTCTCAAAACAATGTCCAACATCTAAGAAGGTACCCAGCACAACTGATCCACAACTGATTAAGGCAGCTGGGGGGGGGGGGGGCTTCACCTCTTCCCAACGTTTTCAGAACATTAAAGACTGTTCCCACACCATCAGAAACTTAACAAGAGTGGGGAAGGAACAGAGGCAGGAAGGGTAAACCTGTCAGGTCACTCGCTTCTTGATACATTTGGTCTTCTGGATGCATTTCCCATGCAGCGGTCTGCATAAATTCAGGTACTGCCCCACCACCATCTAAATAATGCCCCATTTTAAATGGCAAAAATACACACTGATAACATCACCTGAGAATGGTTATGTCACCAGGCAGGTTTACCCAGGAATAAAACAAGGAAATGATGAGTTCAAGAAAGAGCTGGTTGTTTCCCTGTTTCAACGATCTAAGTCAGGCATAGGCAAACTCCTGCCCTCCAGATGTTTGGGACTACAATTCCCATCATCCCTAGCTAACAGGACCAGTGGTCAGGGATGATGGGAATTGTAGTCCCAAACATCTGGAGGGCCAGAGTTTGCCTATACCTGATCTAAGTATCCAAACAATTTAAAATACCCTAGGTCAGGCTTCATCAACCTCGGCCCTCCAGATGTTTTGAGACTACAATTCCCATCATCCCTGACCACTGATCCTGCTAGCTAGGGATCGTGGGAGTTGTAGGTCAAAAACATCTGGAGGGCCGAGGTGGAGGAAGCCTGGACTAGCTATTTAAATGCACACGTGATGGTTGCAGCTCGGGGTCATCATCATTTTAGTTTTAAACCAGAAACTTAACAAAACTGGTATCGTTGCTCTGTTCGTTTCCCCGAAACTGCAGTAGAATGTCAACAACCAAAGTATAAGCACATTAGAAGAGCCCTGCAGGATCAGGCCATCCAGGTTGGTGACTGTCACCACATCTTACTGGTAAAAAAAAACTTGGCCCTCCATTCTTTAACACGTTGCTGGCTTGGGCACAGAGGATTCCCCTTACTGGGAATGTTTGGCTTCCCAGTTGGGGCCGTCAGACGAGGCAAACCTCTGCCAATGATCGAGTGAGGCAGCCAGCCATAGTGGCTGCGTCAAACTACGGTAACTTGGGAGGACTGATTTGCAGTAAGTAGGCGATGCAGCAAAAGGCAGCCGAGGGCCAAGGATGCAGAGACGACTGGGGACAAAGCAGAGCCCGGCTGGGGAATACTTTCCACATTTCCTCCCCATGCCAGCGGTGGGAGGGGCCAAAGTCACAAAGGGGTGGAGCAATGGTTGCACATGTTACACCTATTTGCATACCCCTCTCTCACCATCCAGACAAGCGATTGTTCAAGGGCACATTCCAGCTGAGCAGAAACACTCTGTCCCCCCCCCCGCCATAATTTTTATTAATTTTTTCCAAATATCTTAAACACAATACAGCTTAACAATATTATTCTCCTTTCAATCTATATCTTATCCAAATTAACTTCCCTCCACCCCTCTTCTGGCTTCTCTACATTGCTCTTATTTAAGCGTGATTACTATATATACGACGCGGGTGGCACTGTGGGTTAAACCACAGAGCCTAGGACTTGCCGATCAGAAGGTGAGCGGTTCGAATCCCCGCGAGGGGGTGAGCTCCCGTTGCTCGGTCCCTGCTCCTGCCAACCTAGCAGTTCGAAAGCACGTCAAAGTGCAAGTAGATAAATAGGTACCGCTCCGGCGGGAAGGTAAACGGCGTTTCCGTGCGCTACTCTGGTTTGCCAGAAGCGGCTTAGTCATGCTGGCCATGACCCGGAAGCTGTATGCCGGCTCCCTTGGCCAATAAAGCGAGATGAGCGCAACCCCAGAGTCGGCCATGACAGGACCTGATGGTCAGGGGTCCCTTTACCTTTCCTATATATACAGTCTATAATTCCTTAATAAATTTTTGTATTATACTTTAGACATACTTCCTTATTATATTACAGCATTACATCTTGTGGTCTAACCAAATGTTTACAATAAACGGAGCAGAAACACTCTGGGTGTGACGCAGGGCCAGTGAGGGGTGCGACCTGGGGAGAGTTCCAAGGGCCATATAGAGAGACCCAGAGGGCCACCTTTGCTCCCAGGCCTAAGGCTCTCCACCCTTGAACTAGATTTCCTGTTCTCTTCTTCCTCCCAGGGTTCCAGTCCCGCAGGCGGCTGCCTGATGGCAATGTCTTGTGACTACAGGATCATGGCCGACAATCCCAAGTACAGCATTGGGCTGAATGAGACGAAGCTGGGAATCGTTGCCCCTTTCTGGTGAGGTGGCAGAGGAGGAAGAAGAAGAAGAAGAAGAATGGGGGTGTGGGGTGCAATTCGCTGCAACTTCTCTAGGGTTTCTCTGAACCCCGGCACAGCCAACCACATGGCAGAGGGCCTTCTCGGTAGTGGCACCCGCCCTGTGGAACGCCCTCCCATCAGATGTCAAGGAAATAAACAACTATCTGACTTTTAGAAGACATCTGAAGGCAGTCCTGTTTAGGGAAGCTTTTAATGTCTGATGTTTTATCTATTATTATTATTATTATTATTATTATTATTATTATCTTCATTAATTCTGTTGGGAGCCGCCCAGAGTGGCTGGGGGAAATCCGGCCAGATGGGTGGGGTATTAATAATAATAATAATAATAATAATAATAATAATGTTAAGCACAGCTTAAATTCCTGGCTACGCTACCTAGCCTGTCGTTCGTTCGTTCCTGCTTGAATGTCTCTCCTGCCTCCCTCCATTTTACTGCACTTCAATAATGATTGGGGGATTATTCGCTTGTTTTTGCTCTTATTTTTATTACACATTTTCTGTTTTTTTATATATACTGTATTTTACGTTGTGGACCGCCCTGAGATCTACAGATGAAGGGCAGTATGCAAATTTAATTAATAATAACGATGTTGGTGACAGGCAGGTAGAGAGGACAAAATGAGAGGAGAGAAAGATTCGTTGTCACAATTGCCAATAGATATGGAAAATACAGGCACTGTGAGTCAATAATAAAACCTACAGAGAAGAAAAGGCTGTGTAATCTATAAATACTGAAAGAATCCAATGGTCTAAATTGCCATTTTTCCCCCCAGAAGAAAAAGAAGATAAAAAGTAACCTTCAACGGTACTAAATCCCAAAACTCACATAGACCTGTGGGGCCGAGGCTCCTGAGCTAACTGTGTTTGTATATAAAATAAAATTAGAATACAGTCTGGAGGAAAAAAACAACCCTCACATAAACCAAAAGTGTGCAAAGGCCAAAGTACATAAGGGTTGGTTTTTTCCTCCAGACTGGCGATTTTCCAAGTCTTGGAATACCAATAGTAGAGATTATTCAGATCAAAGGTCTTTCAAAACTTGGTGACAGTGGCCCAGGCTGCTGCCAAAGAACACAAGATTAGCTCCTTGTTATTCAGATCTCAATCCAAATCTAAAGAATCAGGCAAAGAGAGGGGTGGCTCATTTGTTACACCTCAAGGACGGCCTCTCCCCGTAGGAACCAACACAGCCCCTGAGATCATCGTCTGAATCCCTTCTTTGTGTGCCCACTCCAAGAGAGATTTGGAGGGTGTTCAACACAAGAGAGGGCCTTTTCTGTAGTGGCTCCCCGTTTCTGGAATGCTCTTCCCAGGGAGGCTTTCCTGGTGCCTTCATAATACATTTTTAGGTGCCTTGCAAAAATATTCCTCTTCTCCCATGCCCCTGGTGCCTTTACTACATATCTTTAGGTGCCATTTTAATCAGCCTTTTGCTGATTAAAAAAAACCTATGGCCTTTTTAATGTATATTTAGGCAGCAGGTTATTGTTGTTATGTGCTACGCTGTGATCAGATGAAGGGCAGTATGTAAATTTTAATAAAAATAATTATCGATGAGCTCTCAGAAACTCCTTTTGTCCAAGAACGTTTTTCTCTTGGAGCAGCTCTACCACATGTGCTGATAGGTCTCAGTTATCTCTCTCTCTCTCTCTCTCTCTCTCTCTCTCTCTCTCTGCCAGGTTTAAAGACACAATGGTCAATGCCATTGGCCACAGAGCCACGGACCGGTCCATCCAGCTGGGACTCCTATACCCTGCTGCTGATGCCCTCAAAATTGGCATCGTGGATGAGTTGGCGCCCGAAGAGAATATCCAGAAGGTGGCTGCAGAGGTGATGGCCCAGTGGCTGGCCGTTCCAGGTGAGGCAGCCCACACCTGCCCCCAGAATCCTGCACCACAAATACACGTTCCAAAACAAATAACGTCCTATAGTGGGGAAGGTTTCCTTGGTACCAGACCAACCCTGCTTTAACTACTATACCATACTGCCTCATACCCTAGTGGTGAAAGAAAGGTCTGTTGGCAGTAATTGAGGGAATTGGCAGCAAGGTGGGAGGGTTGGCTTAAAGCAGGCTCCAGGAAGAAAGGCTTCCAATCACATGGGTCAGGAGAAGGTCATCAATAACTTGCAAGATATCAGTAAACTTAATTCTTTATTCAAATGAACAAAAAAACCACTTCCCAGTAGGGCTTTCCCTAAGTAGGCAGTTGTGGGAACTGAAAAGTCCCTGGTCTCCAAGTCTTCTCCTTCCCAAGCTATCTGAGGCTCAAACACCTTGTCTGTCTTTGCTCCTCCCTCTTCATACCTCTGCAGGTTCTGGGAGACCAGGGGGGAGGGGAGCTGGTCGCAGCAGGAGGGGAAGACCCCCTGGCATCTTCAACAGCCTGCCTGATCTCTGCCTCTTGGCCCTGCTCCTCTCTAGCCTCTGCTTCTGCCTCTGCTTCTGGGCCTCTCTCTGCCGCAGTCTCTTCCTGCTCACTAAACCTTGTTACCTTTTCAGCTTCTGACACTCCTCCTTCCAGTCTCCCCCGCCCCCCCCATCATCGTCCCACCAGCACTGCCCAGGCTCTAAGTCTTCTTCCCTTATGGGTTCCTTTTGGGGGTTCCCCAGCTGGTGCCTCCCACCCAGGGGAGTCTTTAGCATATGCGCTGCCGGGGTGCAAAGATCCACCCAGCGCCCCCAAGTCTGACAAGCAGCGCCACTGCGAATGACAAGCGCCACCGCTGGTGCAGCGCATCTTTGGTAGATGAGCGCACAAAGTCGAAAGCCCTTTAGTGAAACAGTAGGTATACATTTCGGTATTACCTATATGTGCAGTGGTACTTCTGGATGCAAACGGGATCCGTTCCGGAGCCCCGTTCACATCCGGAAGCGAACATGGGTCGCGATTCGCCACTTCTGCGCATATGCGTGATGTCATTTTGACCGTCTGCGCATGCGCGACCGGCAAAACCCGGAAGTAACGTGCTCCGTTACTTCCGGGTCGCCACAGTGCGCAACCTGAAAATAATTATCCTGAAGCTACTTCAACCCGAGGTATGACTGTATTTTGTTTTTCTAGCTTGATCAAAATTATTTATTATTTCATAACAGGTAGATAATTAAGAGCTTAGGCGGCTTCAGCGGCAGGCAGCTGGTGCCTCACAGACATCTGCGCCCAAGTGCCTCGCACCCCTTGCACCCTCGGGTAAAGACGGTCCTGTTCCCAGCAGTCCTATGCGTCCATGACACTGGGCCGCAATTCAACATGCGCTCTCTCTTTCTCTTTCTCTTCTTGCTACCCAGACCATGCCCGCCAACTTTCCAAATCCTCGATGCGCAAGCCCACAGTGGACCACCTCCTGGCGCACCGTGAAGCTGACATCCAGAACTTTGTGCGCTTCATCTCCAGGGACTCTATCCAGAAGTCCCTCCAGATGTACATGCAGATGCTGAAGCAGAAGAAAGCCTGACCTGGGAGCGGAGCAGCCTTGATTCCTGGTCCCGTGACCTCATCACTGTTTATCTCAAGCGCCTTTGTTTCCCAGCTGGTGCCTTTTGCACAGAGTTTTGCTCTCGAGGTTTTTTCCTTTGGACGCTGGATCTCAGGTTGTGGGCAAGTGGGGCTGAGGCCCGTTTTGCGAGGGGCACATTAGGCCACAGGCTCGCTCTTTGGGCACGTGGGAAGAATCAGTTTTGCGCAAAATGTGAACGGTCAATAAATTACTAAAAGAGAGGCTGTGGTTGGTCTCTTCCTAACTGCAGCCATAGGCTTAGGGCCAGGGCTGAGTACCCTTTGGCCTTGCAGATGCCGCTGAACTACAGATCCCATCGAACCATCCTGTTGGCTATTCTGGATGGGGATGATGGGAGTTGTAGTCCAGAAGCAGCTGGAAGGCTACTAGGTGCCCCAGCCCTGACTTGTGCAACACCTCTGGATCTTCTTGCTGGTGCATGGAATAACACACGTACCATACCTTTGTATTTAGTAAGTAAACTATTTTAAATTTACTTAACAGGGTCTGTGGAGTCAAAAGTGGTTATTATGCCTTAAAAACAGGAGACTGGGCATCGTTTATTTTATTTATTATCATGCATCCATGGTCAGCGTGGTTAAAAGAAAGTACTTCTTCACATAATACATAGTTAAACTATGGAACTCCCACAGAAGGCAGTGATGGACACCAACTTGGGCGGCTTTAAAAGAGGATTGGACAAATTAATGGAGGAGATGATCAGTGGCTAGTAGCCATGATGAATATTCTCTGCTTCCACAGCTGGAGGCAGCAGTACATCTGAATACCAGTTGCTGGAAACCACAGGAGGGGAGAGGGCTCTTGGGCTCGGGTCGTGCTTGGGGCATCTGGTTGGCCAAAGTGAGGAGAAGATGCTAGATGAGAGGGGCCATTGGTCTGATCCAGCAGACTCTCCTTGTGTACTTACGGTTCCCTCCCTTTTATCACAACCAGCACATGAGGTAGGTTAGTCCCAAAGTCATCCAGAGCTCAATGGCCTCGCCAATCCAGTGTGCTAAGTGGGAGTAGCCTGTGGCCTGCCAAATGTTGCTTAGCCAGTGGTCAGAGGTGATGGGGAGCTATAGTCCAGCAAGGGACATCGACCGATAATCTGCCTTCTACTAAGGCAGGTACCTCTCTAGGTCAGAATGGTCTGCATCAGCTGGTAGGAGTTCTCTGTGATTTCAGCTAAGAAGGTTCTCCCAGCCCGACCTGGAGACACCAGGGATCAAACCTGAGACCTTCTGTATGCAAAGCAGATGAGCTACAGCCCTGTCCCCCTAAGCAACGTCTGGAGACCCACAGGTTTCCTCTCCCTCTCACTGCAACCCACTGAATCTCTTGAAGGCCTTTTGGTGCCCTCCAGCTCAGCTCAGGTGGAATACAACACAGGTGGACAATGTCACATAAGTCAATTGGTCTGCAGAAGAACAGAAGGTTCCAGGTTCCATCCCTGGCAGCAACAACTCTAGCAAAAACAAGACCTGGAGGACCTGCAGATAATGTTGGACTCCAGTTATCATCTTCCAAATCTGCTGGCTAGGAGCTGGTGGGCACTGGGAGTCTAGCAACATCAGGAGAGCCACAGGTTCTCCCACCTGTGAGCCACAAAGATCTCAAGGGAAGAGGCTCTCCTTTGCCTAAGAGCTCAGGAAGCAGCTAGAGTACCTGTCAGGGACTGGGCAGAGGAGAAATGACCAGCCTGACCCTTCTAGAGAAGAAGACTGGGGTTTGAGGGAGGTTACAGCTCAGAGGCAGATGAGGGGGAAAGCTGGGAAATAATCGGAGAGGAGGAGGAGGAAGAGGAACCACCAGGAGGGCAACAGCTGACGGATGCAGTGTCTTAAGAAAGCATTCCAGAACCCCCTTCTCCCAGAACACGGCGAGCCTTGAAAGTAGGAGAGCAAAGGGCTCGGAAGCAAATGGCCCTCAGCACCACCCATGGAAGAGATGATGAATGAGGAAGTGGGAGGAAAAAGGGGGTGGAGAGTCACTCAGGACAACGCCATTATTCTGAGAGGCTGTGTTCCAAGCCTCTCTCTGTAAATATTGAATGAAAGCAGATGGTAAGCACTTTTCCTTGTCTGATCCATTCCTGGCAACCTGCCTTAGGGGTTGTTTCCTCTGCTGGCTGACACTACCAAGCAGAAGAGGCAATACTGGTCTGGAAAGACCACAGGTCCATCAAGGCAGCTTTGTACGTCTGCGAGCGAACATGTAACTGTGGGGTGAGAAGACCCAAGGGTGGCCGGAACCCCTTTTCCGGCACGGGGTGTCAAAGCAAGGCTGCGAGGTCGCACGGAGCTTCAGCGAGATTTCAGCGTCACTTCCACCGGGAAATGGTCGCTAATGGCCAGAGCCTGGACGGGAGGAGAGAACAACAGGGAAGCTCAGAGCATCTCTTGTCGCCAAAGCCAGAACACATTGTTTTCCCACCATGCACTGCAAGCCCCAGGAAACCCTGTTTGAACCAAGGGCTTAAACACTGAATGTGATTTACCTCCTCTTGGCTCAGCTTGAAGGCACTCTGGAAGTCAAACACTTGGGCCGACTTGGGATCGATCCACTTCCTCAGCTTTGAACCGCTCACGACAATCCTAGACGCAAAAAGGAAAGAAATGGAGTGGTCCTCTCCTGTTTTTTGGGGGGGGAGCTGAGGCTGCCCTGGATCCCTTGCTCTGAGATCATCTGACGACTTTCGATGCTGAGTGTCCTTCCAAGAGTGGGAAAGGAGGAGGAGGAGGAGCAGAAAGAGGAGAGGTGGCTTGTTATGGCAGCTGAGAAGCCTCAGTGGGCCAGTTGTGGCTCTTGGTCAAGAGCTGTAAAAGTAAAGGGACCCATGACCATTAGGTCCAGTCACAGATGAGTCTGGGGTTGCGGCGCTCATCTCGCTTTATTGGCCGAGGGAGCCGGGGTACAGTTTCCGGGTCATGTGGCCAGCATGACTAAGCCGCTTCTGGCGAACCAGAGCAGTGCATGGAAACGCCGTTTACCTTCTCGCCGGAGTGGTACCTATTTATCTACTTGCACTTCGTGCTTTCAAACTGCTAGGTTGGCAGGAGCAGGGACCAAACAACGGGGGCTCACCCCGTCGCAGGGATTCGAACCACCGACCTTCTGATTGGCAAGCTCTAGGCTCTGTGGTTTAACCCACAGCGCCACCCGCGTCCCTGATGGTCAGGAGCCCTACTGGGGTCTAAAGATCTATCACTACTTGGCAGCTTCGCCAACCTCACCTGTCATAGGCGCAGTTGGAGTTGCCCACGGTGGTGTCTACAGAGTCTGGGATGAGCCACTTGAAAACCTCGCTGGTGCGCAGGCGGATGGAGGACCAGGCGTTCTTTCCCACGTAACTGCAGTCAGCGTTGAAGTCTCCCAGGAACATCATGTTCTACAAAGGGAAGAAGATTTGCTGATGGGAATTGCAGGTGGGGAGAGAGCACGGTTGCACTCGGATCCTGACCGTAGGCTTCCCCACAAGCATCTGGTGGGCTACTGTGGGAACAGAGCTCTGGCTAGGTGGGCCATTGGCCTGATCCAGCAGGGGCCTTCTTATATTCTGAAGGTGGGTCTAATTTCCTGTCTCCAACAGTGGTCAGCAAATTGTGGGATGGGTGGAACAGAACATCCTGTTCAAGGGGCTTGGCTCAGGGGTAGAGCATCTGCTTTGCAGAGGTCCTTGATTCAATCCCTGGCATTATTATTATTATTATTATTATTATTATTATTATTATTTATACCCTGCCCATCTGGCTGGGTACCCCCAGCCACTCTGGGCAGCTTCCAACAGAATATTAAAATACAATAACATATTAAACATTAAAAGCTTCCCTAAACAGGGCTGCCTTCAGATGTCTTCTAAAAGTCTGTTAGTTGTTTTTCTCTTTGACATCTGGTGGGAGGGCATTCCACAGGGTGGGTGCCACTACGGAGAAGGCCCTCTGCCTGGTTCCCTGTAACTTGGCTTCTCGCAGTGAAGGAACTGCCAGAAGGCCCTCGGCGCTGGACCTCAGTGTCCGGGCTGAACGATGGGGGTGGAGATGCTCCTTCAGGTATACTGGACCAAGGCCGCATCTCCAAAACAGAGCTGGGAATGTATCCCATCTGAAACCCCAGACCAGGGTGGTTCAACCTGTGGCCACAAGTCCTTCTTTTCAGAAAACATTCAACAAAAAGCATCTTAACTGTTAACAAAAGCACGTACATCCGTCCCCCACTTGTCAATGATCTTCAAGTAGACGTCATAGAGGGCATCGATCTCTGCCACGGCGTCATTTGGAGCTGTGTGGAGGGGAATCAGGACCAGCTCGTCGTCTTCTGCAAAAGAAGCAGGATTAGCACAGGGATCCCTTTCATTCTCTTGCGGGACTCAGGTGCCAGGAATGTTCTCCAGAGCAGTGGCGTGTGGTCAGTGGACTAGGGGAACTAGGATAGCCCCCTAATTTTCCCCTTGTCACCCTCTTTCCAAAGCCCAGGAAGCTTCTGCCCAGCTTAGGGAGGGAGGTGTGATGCATGTGTAACTTGTGATGTCATGCGCATGATGTAGCCCCCTCCCCCATCACTGTACGCCACTGCTCCAAAGGCACATAGGCAAGACCACTGACTTCCAAGGCTTTTCTAGAGGGGCAGGATTTGCCAGTCTGGAACCCCTTGCTATCCCACCATCATCATTTATTATTTGTATGCTGCCTGTCTGACTGAGTTGCCGCAGCTGCTCTGGTCAGCTTGCAACAAAATATTAAAAACACAATAAAACACCACACGCTAGAAACGTCCCTAAACAGGGCTGACTTCAGATGTCTTCTAAAAGTCAGACAGATGTTTATTTCCTTGACATCTGATGGGAGGGCGTTCCACAGGTAGGGCGCCACTACCGAGAAGGCCCTCTGCCTGGTTCCCTGTAACCTTACAGTGAGGGAACCGCCAGAAGACCCTTGGAGCTGGACCTCAGGGTCTGGGCTGAGCTATGGGGGTGGAGACACTACTCTTTTTTGTACTGGTGATGAACCTCACTTTGCTCCTTTTCCATTCTGCCTGCCCGGAGCATCCATTCGGACCTTCTGTTCCCGATCTCGTTTGCCCACCTGAGTTGTAAGCCAACCTCCAGCCCCTTGAGCTCCCAAGCTACAAATGTCCAGCCTTAGCCTCACATGGAGTTTGGGCTAGGGGCCTATGAAGTAAATGGGTGTGTCTGTGTTTGGGGGATCCCTTCTGTTTTACTCACTGGCGTTGAGAGCCGAGAACTTGACAATAAAAGGCGGTCTGCTGAAGGCATTGTTTTTATCTGAGTACTGGTACTTGTCCACAACAGAGACGCTCTTTGTCCTGGATAGAAAGCAGAGGGGGACGGAGTCAGCAAAGGAACAATGCAGGCACACTCCAGTCGGATTACCAGGTAAGCTGGGAAAGGGACTGCATCCCATTGTCGATAAAGCCCCCTATTGTGAACCCTATCCAGCAAACACAATCTGCAAATGGAACTGTGGTCCTCTATATGCCTGATGTATAAAGGAGGAGATTATCCAGGGATTGTCTACCCCATGCTTGTGTTTGTAACTGCTGTTTCTTTATGCTCTGAGTGCCTAAACAGCTCAGGACCGCAATACCTCAAGGACCGACTCCTTCCATATGAACCTACCTGGCCCCTGAGATCATCTTCTGAGGCCCTTCTTCGTGTGCCTCCTCCTCGAGAGGTCCGGAGGGTGGCAACTCGAGAACGGGGCCTTCTCTGCAGTGGCTCCCCGTCTGTGGAATGCTCTCCCCAGGGAAGTCCGCCTGGCGCCTTCATTATGCATCTTTACGCTCCAGGCAAAAACGTTTTTTTAGCTGGGCCTTTGGTTGATCTGATTTACATCCTATGCCCTTTTAAAATGTGTTTCTTTGGGGGGCGGGGCGGCTATTGAGTTGTTTTTATTCTTATTATGTACAGTGGTACCTTGGTCTACGAACAGTCCTGTTAATAAATGATTTGGGCAACCAACTGCAAAACCAGAAGTAGGTGGAAGGGCACCGGTGGCGGGAGGCCTCAGCAGGGAAAGTGCACCTCGGTTTAAGAATGCTTTGGTTTAAGAATGGACTTCCAGAACAAATTAAGTTCATAGGCCGAGGTGCCACTCTATTTTGTGGTTTTATGTTTTGATTTTATTCTGTGAACTGGCCTGAGACCCCTGGGTATAGGGCAGTATATAAATTCATTCATTCATTCATTCATTCAATCAATCAATCAATCAATCAATAAAAATAATAATAATGTTGCTTTTTTGCAGTTCTGAAGATGGATGTACCCGGATGAGAAAATGTGAGTGGGAGAGTACAATTTGAAATGTAGGAATGTACTTGTCCACAAAGCACTGATTTGATCCGGTACCTGTAGAGGAAGAGGTACATTTCCCTGTAGTTCTCCCGTCCCAGTGACTCGCTGATTTCGTAGGCGTAGTTGTGCTTAGAGGCACTGTGGAGCAAAAAGAGGGAGAGGGAAAATCAAGGAAAGGCAGAGAAAGACGTGTGCAGAGCAGCAGTTTAAGGACTCTGAATTAGTTCAACAGAGTTGGCTTGTAAAACAAGGCAGACGCCCCTCCCCACATCACCTGCCAAACCCTTTCCCATCCAGCTGTCACATCCTAAGCAATGGCAGCCCAGGTAGGAACACCTGTAGGCCTCTTGAATAATATCTGGCCTGCACACTGCGTGAATCTCTCCTGGATCGGGCCAGGGGCCCGCCTCATCCAACCTCCTGTTCCCGACTAAACATCAGGAAGAAGTTTCTGATGGTAAGAGTTGTTTGACAGTGGAACGGGTTCTCTCTGTTGGGATACTGCCCAGGAGACGGGGGCATCAGGCAGGCCCCCAGCTGGCTCCAGCCACCGGCCGGCAGCCGAGTGATCACCGGTCTCCCTTGGAAAAGCATCAAACAGCAACACAAGCCTCAGATACCTTTAGAGACTTGGCACACTCTATCAGCAGAGTGAATAAATCTTCTCACAACAGAAGTGGTGGACAGAGACATGTGTAAGCATTATTTACAAGCGTTTATTCAGCATAGATCAGGAACAAAGGAAAAAACATGTCTGCTTCCCTTCGTGTCCAGCAAACAAGAGTAATGCAAAAGCAATATACAAATTGAAGTTCCCAGCAAGCCTGCGCTGGAAGTAAACAGGCACGTGACACACAATAGTTATGCCTGTTCCCTTTTAAGGTAGAACAGAACTATATCCTAACACTCTCGGGAGGTGGTAGATTCTCCTTCCTTTTTAAGCAGAGCTTGGATGGCCATCTGTCATGGATGCTTTAACTGAGATTCCTGCATCAAAGGGGTTGGACTAGATGACTCTATGAACCCCACAGTGGCCAACCAAGCACCTTCAGGAAGCCCGTTGGAAGGGAAGGAGGCTGCAGGGCTCTCCTGCTGCTGTTCTCCAGACACTGACTTTCAGTGTCCCTCTACATCTGACCCTGGAGGTTCTATCCTCTTGCCTGCTGCTTATTTTTTTAAAGCCTAACAGCACTGACATTGCATGGCTTGGCTGTTCTGCATATATTTCCTGAGAAAGGAAACTGGTCCCTGGGCTCACTCTCCCTAATTCGCTTTGTCTTCTCCTCCCGTTGAGAAACAATCCATCGGTGCCTTCTCTCTCTCCCATCCTGCCCAAAGTCTTCGTGGAATCCAACCCCCTGCAATGCAGGAATCTTGCCCAAGGCGTGACTCGAACCCACAGCCCTGAGATGAAGAGCTCCCATGCTCTGCCAACTTGCCTGCAAAGACTTAGGGCGGTGTTACCTGTTGAGCCGCTCCAGCAATTCACTAACGGCACTTAGGTCAGCATCCCGCACCTCTTGCACCAAGGCGATGTCGTACCGCGACAGGATCTGGAAGAAGCATGCATGCGTAAGAAGACCAGAAGGCGTAGCTGTCAACGTCTCCCTTTCTTTAAGGGAAATTCCCTTATTCTGTATAGGATTCCTCGCAAGAAAAGGGGAAAGTTGACAGCTATGCCAGAAGGGCCCCGTTGGATCTGATGGAAGGTCCATCTTGTCCAACTTCTGGCTTCCCACAGTGGGCAACACAACCCATCTCTTCTGCTGCTGCTCCCCACCAACTGCTGTTCAGAGGTGAGGTAAAGGTAAAGGGACCCCTGACCATTAGGTCCAGTCGTGGCCGACTCTGGGGTTGCGGCGCTCATCTCGCTTTATTGGCCGAGGGAGCCAGCATACAGCTTCCGGGTCATGTGGCCAGCATGACTAAGCCGCTTCTGGCGAACCAGAGCAGCGCACAGAAACGCCGTTTACCTTCCCGCCGGAGCGGTACCTATTTATCTACTTTCACTCTTAACGTGCTTTCGAACTGCTAGGTTGGCAGGAGCAGGGACCGAGCAACGGGAGCTCACCGTGTCACGGGGATTCAAACTGCCAACCTTCTGATCAGCAAGTCCTAGGCTCTGTGGTTTAACCCACAGCGCCACCCACATCCCTGCAGAGGTAGACTGCCTCTAAACATGGAAGCCCCACTAATGTCATGACTAATACCCAGTGGCTGGCCTCTTCTCATCTTTCCCTTATGGGACCCTTTTCAAGCCACCTGAGACAGCAGCCATCACCACTTCTTGTGGCAGCAAGTTCCCCAGATCAGTTGTGTAAAGAAGAATTTCATTAGAAAAGCTCTGCTGGATCAGGGGAACGAGCAATAAATATATTGTCTGGAGGAGTCCTCAAGTTGTGTTCATTGATTTCAGTGATTCTACTCTGAGTATGGGGACGCAGGTGGCGCTGTGGGACGCAGGTGGCGCTGAGTATGGGGACGCAGGTGGCGCCACAGAGCCTAGGACTTGCCGATCAGAAGGTCGGCGGTTCGAATCCCTGTGACGGGGTGAGCTCCCGTTTTTCGGTCCCTGCTCCTGCCAACCTAGCAGTTCGAAAGCACGTCAAAGTCCAAGTAGATAAATAGGTACCGCTCTGGCGGGAAGGTAAACGGCGTTTCCGTGCGCTGCTCTGGTTCGCCAGAAGTGGCTTAGTCATGCTGGCCACATGACCCGGAAGTTGTATGCCGGCTCCCTCGGCCAATAAAGCGAGATGAGCGCCGCAACCCCAGAGTCTGTCATTACTGGACCTAATGGTCAGGGGTCCCTTTACTTACTCTGAGTATAATAATAATAATAATGATGATGATCTTACTCTGAGTATAATAATAATAATAATGATGATGATGATGATGATGATAATAATAATAATAATAATAATAATTTATTATTTATACCCCGCCTATCTGGCTGGGCTTCCCCAGCCATTCTGGGCAGCTTCCAAAAAAATATTAAAATACTGTAATACATCAAACATTAAAAGCTTCCCTAAACATGAGAGCTGGTGGACAGTGGAACGGACTCCCTAGGGAGGTTGTGGAGGTTTTTAAGCAGAATTTGGATAAGCATCTATCATGGAGATTCCTGCATGATTCTACAATTTGATACCATTATTTGTTTTGAGCTCACAGTCCTTCTGCAGGAAAATCCATTCCTGCTTACCCCATCCTTCCTTCATTTCGGCAGTCTGTTTTTGGACGATGGGGAGGAAGCCATCTTGTTGCTGCTATTCTTGTACAAGTGAGAGTCAGGAATCCCTGCCCATCTACCTGCCAATCACTCAGATTTTCCTTCTTCCCAAACCTGTCTGCTGCAGTCGGGCTGGTATTGGGTCTCTCATGTTGGGGATTCTATCCTTGCAAAGCCCCGTTCTCACCTTCACAATAATTTCCGAGATCCCCTCATTAGACAGTTTGCTGTCTCCAAAGCTCTGGATGTTGAACGCGCAGATCTTCAGAGGAGTGGCTGCCTGCATCAGGAAAGCCAGGGCGGAAATGCCCAACAACAGCTTCATGGTAATTCCCCTAAATGGGAGAGACGGGAGGAGAATATTTTAGTTGTGGGCTATAAGCACCTCACGAGAGGGCCCATTGGGGTGGCACCAGTTGTAGCTGGTGCCCACTAAGACTGGTTGCGCAGACCGCAAGGAGCCCATCAGCAGGTGGCGCTAGAGTGCATGGTGGGCAGGGCCAACCTGTTCTAGCTTTGTCTCCATCCTCCTTCTCCTTGCTGAGTTCTAGCATCGCACCAGTTTAAACAGCCCTGGTTTCCCACAAGGAATCCTGGGAAGTGTCATTTGTTAAGGGTGCTTGTTATGAGACCCCTGTTCCCTTCACGAGAGCAGCAATTCCCAAAGTTTCCTGGGAAGATGGACTGGTTGTTAAACTGCTCTGGGAACTGTAGTTCTATGAAGGGAATAAAGGTAAAGGTAAAGGGACCCCTGACTATTAGGTCCAGTCGTGACCGACTCTGGGGTTGCGGCGCTCATCTCGCTTTATTGGCCGAGGGAGCTGGCGTACAGCTTCCAGGTCGTGACTAAGCTGCTTATGGCGAACCAGAGCAGCACACGGAAACGCCGTTTACCTTCCCGCCGGAGCGGTACCTATTTATCTACTTGCACTTTGACATGCTTTCGAACTGCTAGGTTGGCAGGAGCAGGGACCGAGCAACGGGAGCTCACCCCGTCATTCGAACCGCTGACCTTCTGATCGGCAAGTCCTAGGCTCTATGGTTTAGACCACAGCGCCACCCGCGTCCCATATGAGGGGAATAGGGGTCTCCTAACATCCGCCAGCACCCTTAACAAGCCACAGTTCCCAGGATTCCTTGAAGAAAGCCAAGGCTGTTGAAAGTGGGGTGATACTACAAAAGGAAACTGTTCATGTATGCTACAACGGATGCTGCTAGCCCAGAGATGGAAGGAAGAGACAAGCCCGACCAGAGAAGAAGGGCAAATCAAATTGATGGACTCTGCCAAAATGGCAAAATTAACCGGGAAGCTAAGGAACCAAGAAGACAAGAAATTTTAATAAGAATGGGAAATGTTTATAATGTATATACAAAGTCATTGTAAACAGGTCAAAACATTAGCAGGATTTTAAGCACACTTGTAATGTAGTAGAAAGTACAGATGATTTAGGAAGATGAAAAATTGGAGAAGTATTGATATGCAGTTGAAAATAGATTCAAGAGGACCCATGGATGGGAGAGGGCAAGTTAGGAGATTCAGACCAATCTTGATACGTGGATTTTGTATGGTTTTTTGATGCATGTTTATTTTCTTTTTTCTTTCATTTCTTTTTGAAAATAAAATAAAAAATGTATTAAAAAAAGAAAGTGGGATGATACTGCTTAAAACGCATACCCTCCCAAAACTGGGACAAGCTGCTTCCCATCTGTGCTCCCGTGCGAATCACAAGACCCACGCGAGATCACTGAGCCCCAAAGATGTGCTATTTTCAGGGCTGTGTTTGGGGGCACTGCGGCCACAAGTCCTAATTGACTAGCCCCAGCTGAGTGGCACCATGATTTGACTGGATTGGAGATTTGTATGATGCTTTCCTCACGACATAATTGGCTCAAAACCATTTGTTAAAAGAGCACAGTGTCAACAACATGTAAATAACATTTCAGTCACTAGACTTACAACCCCATACGGGGGTTTATTATGACAAACAGGTCGTTCAGGTAAGGTGAACAGGTCGTTGGCCACAAGTTTTTGTTTAAAGTTGCATGCTTTCATACAAGTGTTTATATTGTGGGATGGGCTCTCCCCAGGCAGGGTTTTTGTTTGTAGGGTCCACTAGGGACAAGTGGATTATTGTGGTTCCCTTTGCATCTTCAGGGATGCGGGTGGCACTGTGGTCTAAACCACTGAGCCTCTTGGGCTTGCTGATCAGAAGGTCGGCGGTTCAAATCCCCGCGATGGGGTATTTTTTGTTTTTCTGTTTGCGTTGTTTAGTTGTGTTATAAAATGAATAAAAAATTTTGAAGGAAAAAAAAGGATCCTAGTGGCTTGGATGAGCTCTGAGCCACTGACTCACAGCTGCGTCTTGGTCTTGTCATCCAGGCCACTGGCTATGGCAGGCGTGAAGGTGTTGCCGCATCAGCAGAGATGTTCCCTCAGCTTCTCGAGGTTGCGGGGCTTTGGAATCTCGCCCAGTCGCAGTATCTTCCCAGGCTGAGAGCTTGGCAGGTGTTTCCTTCCCCCAAGGTCTCTGGAGGGAGCAGCTCTCAGCCAGACTCCCAAGGCCGACACCCAGGCCCCGGGCTGTGCTTGCTCACTTTCTCATCATCGGCGTCGCTCAGTGCGCTGAGATGCTTGGCACCCTCCGGGAGTGGCTTAGGTATCTCTCGCAAGCGCTGCCAAATCTTTCACCTTGCAAGTTGGAATTATGCTCCTTCAAAGAGGGAGCGATTAGAGCTGCGCTCCCACCTCTCTCTTCCACAAACCAAAGGGTAAAGGGACCCCTGACCATTAGGTCCAGTCGTGGCCAACTCTGGGGTTGCGGCGCTCAGCTCGCTTTATTGGCCCGAGGGAGCCGGCGTACAGCTTCCAGGTCATGTGGCCAGCATGACTAAGCCACTTCTGGCGAACCAGAGCAGCGCACGGAAACGCCGTTTACCTTCCCGCCAGAGTGGTACCTATTTATCTACTTGCACTTTGACGTGCTTTTGAACTGCTAGGTTGGCAGGAGCAGGGACGGAGCAACGGGAGCTCACCCCATCGCGGGGATTCGAACTGCCGACCTTCTGATCGACAAGTCCTAGGCTCTGTGGTTTAACCCACAGCGCCACCTGCATCCCAAGGGTTGCCCCTCGCCAAAAAGGGTACTTGATTAAGAAGAGCTGCAGCTCACGGACAGTGCATCTGCTTTGCGTGCAGAAGGTTGCAGGTTCAATCCCTGGCTTCTCCAGGTAAGGCAGGGGAAAATCCCTTCCTGGCAGCCTGGAGATGTGTTGCTGGTTAGTTTAGACAATACTGAGCTAGATGGACCAATGCCTGACTCCAAATTTTGTCGCCAACTCCTCTCCCTGCTGTTCTGAAGCCTTGCAGGCTCCGTCTTGCTCTGTTCTCTGTGTCAGAGGAAGGTGTCTTGCCTCTTCCCACCTGGCAGGTGCATTGCAGGCAGTGGTTCAGCAAGATCATCCTGGCATCGCTCTGCTGGAAGGAGATTCTCCTGCCAAATGTTTGTTTAGTAAAAAAACAACCACCACCACTATGTGGGTGGAGATTGCAAGTTTATTTTGGTCCAGGCAGGTACTGTGGGACTTTACCCCTTCATTCCCAGAAATAAGCATTAGAATATCAAACTTTTTTTTTTTAAAAAAATAATCTTTATTAATTTAAATTACACACATATACAAAGATTTTACAATCTCATACTACAAAAAGAAAATTAAAGAAAAAACAATTGAGAAAAAGAGAAGAAGAAAATACAGAAAAAAGAAAGAAAAATCAGATTTACGTGCATTAAAAAACTTAATCTTCCTAATTCATACTTAAATAAACACTTAAATAAAAAAGACTTCTGACAAAACGAGTCTTCCAATCATTCTCATTGTACTGTTTATACTGTCGTTTTTTCCACACAGTTTTATATTCTTTAATATTGTTCCTGTCTACTCCACAAACGGTATTTGTTGTCTTTACAAGTATCACTCAAATTCTGCTCATGTGGTGCGGTTGGTACAATATGATCTTATATAACCCTTAAATATTCTCCATTCTCCAAACATTTTCTGGTTCAATACTCCTCTAACTCTTCCCGTCAGTTCTGCTAGTTGTAAATAGAGTATCATTTTTTTAAAAAAAAAAACCACTAGACTACCTTGGAGATTATAAAGATCCCATGAAGATTGCTGCTGGAGCAGACCAAAAAAACCCATCTACTTCAACATCCTGATTACTTACAGTGATCAGTCAGATCAGGCCTCCAGGAAGCCTGCCACCAAGGCAGGCAGGCTCTAGCCCTCTCCACCTGTTATTTTCCTCAGCAGCTGGTATTTCGAGGCACACTGCTCTTAACCCTGGAGGTTTCATTTTATCACCTGGGCTATAATTGCTACCTTGTTTTGCTCCTGCCTTTATTCTAGGCAGGCTCTACAGGATGTCTCCTCCTCCGTGTTATCTCACAACCACCCTGCGAGGTGGGTAGGGGATGAAAGAATCTGTCCCCATTTCGGCCTTCACCATTTCTCGTTTTCCCAGTCTTGAAACATCTTCTCCACATTTCTATATCAATTTGTGACTATTGTTATTTTTTTTAAAAAAAACTCTAATGAAAATTCAACAGCATTTTAGGGAGAACCTCTCCTAATAAACACATTCTTGTTTGCGGTTTTGACTAACGTACATGGGTTTTTTTTTCCAAGCAAGTTCTCCAAATATAATGCATCTTCGTCTTTTTGTTCCACTAATACATTCCTTTTTAAGCACATTTCTCCCTAATGTATGCATTTTTGTAAACATCCTTTGGTTGGGAAACTGCATTGCAAAATTTTGGGGAAGTGGGCTTTTTATTTTTATCTATTAAATTTGTATACCACCCCTATAACCACAGTTCTCAGGGCGGTTACAACATAAAATCAAAATATAAAAAATTTGAGCTACCTGCTGTGTTTTGGCGTTCCTGCATAGTTTCGGAAAGAGCGAATTAGGTAGGCACACGTTAAAATCCTAATCAAATTGGATTTCTTCTCCCTCCCTAAGCACCACCTATCTTGTGGCAGGGAGTTCCACCAGTTTCTCACACCCTGTGCCCAGAAGGACTTGTTCTGATCTGCCCCTGATCTGCCAGGAAATCTCTATCACTGGGTGATCCCAAGTTCTAATATTATGATAGAGGAAGAAAAAGCCCCTCCAAAAAAAAGTCCCCCCCATAAAACCCCCACAATAAAATCAAATAGTTTTTTTTAAAAATAAAATGAACTAGCCCCTACCGTGTGTTCCACAGGCAGTGGAAAAATGGTTTGGAGGTGTTCCCAGAGCCTCTCCAGTCACTGACGCCCTGTGCGGTCCTGATGCGAAATCTCCCACAACTTTTGGTTCCTCACCAAGTTTTATGGAAATGAAAGACAGTCCCCACCCATCTCCCTGGCGCAACATCTGTCACCTCGCTGCAGTTTCTTTACACAAAATGCAGCAAGTTCCCATCCCTGGGCTGGGCGGGGCAGAGACACATTAATAAGCATTTTCTGAGCCTACATTTTATAAAAACACAAGCCTTACAGACTCCGCCTTGGGAGAAGCGAGTGCATTGCATAACCTGGGATGGCAAATAAAGAATCATAGAATCATAGAATCATAGAGTTGGAATAGACCACAAGGGCCATCGAGTCCAACCCCCTGCCAAGCAGGAAACACCATCAGAGCACTCCTGACATATGGTTGTCAAGCCTCTGCTTAAAGACCTCCAAAGAAGGAGACTCCACCACACTCCTTGGCAGCAAATTCCACTGTCGAACAGCTCTTACTGTCAGGAAGTTCTTCCTAATGTTTAGGTGGAATCTTCTTTCTTGTAGTTTGGATCCATTGCTCCGTGTCCGCTTCTCTGGAGCAGCAGAAAACAACCTTTCTCCCACCTCTATGTGACATCCTTTTATATATTTGAACATGGCTATCATATCACCCCTTAACCTCCTCTTCTCCAGGCTAACAAGGTGTCAGGGTGGGATCCGTCCATTCGCCAAAACCACAGAGATTGCATTTATGATAGCCGCCTCCCCCAGCCCTCTGTATTCAACAACGGGTCACGAGTTATAAATCCAACAGGTGAAGCTTTTCTGAGGACAAGACATTTAAATTTTTATTTATAACTTATCAAAATATATGGAAAAGTTTATACCCAAGACCAAGTCTCTTTTTACAATAGATAGACCATTATTATTATTATTATTATTATTATTATTATTATCATTATCATTATCATTATTAATAATAATACTCCACCCATCAGGCTGGGTTCCCCAGCATTTTAAAATGCTTTAAAAATCTAACCTAAAAGAACAATGGCAAGTGAAGCTGATGAACTATGCAGAACTGGCAAAAATGACAGACAGACTAAGAGAAAAAGACAACAGTGACTTTGAAAAGAATGGGAACCATTTATATTATACTTGCAGAAACAAATAAAGTCTATAGACTTGATGGCAGGATTTAAATAAACATTCACATTATTAGTATTAGAAAATGTGTGGGAGATAGAGAAATAATATGATGTATCCATATTTTTTTTATGTTTCTAGGTTTGGTGTTATTGTATAAATATGTTATTAGTAGTTTTTTTTCTTTTGGAAGGTAGCAAAGTGGGTGAAAGGAGAAACAGACCAGAAGCGGAAGTTGGGGGGAGCCTAGGAGAGGAGGGAGGAAGGAATGCATAGTAAATGTTAGGAATATGAGATGTATGTAATGAATGAAAAAGAAAAATGAATATTTTTTTAAAAAAAATAAAAATCTAACCTAAAAAGAAACAGGAGCAAAGAGAAGGGGGGGGGGGGGAGAGAAACAAAAAGAAAAGAGAAAATTAGGTCATAACACAATGTAAATTTTAACCCTTTAGGCCACATACATTCCCACTGTTCCATCTGAAGCCTTTCTGATGAAGAATCAAGGCTGGCAGCTTCACCTGTTGAATTTTTGCTTTCACAAGAGCTCAGAGAGAGACTTTTAGCTACCTCACTAATGCACTAAGATGCAGACATACTTCTTGACTCCCGCCTCTCCCCCACTCACAAATACACGCATCATCATATCCATATATACCCTGAATCAACCTAATAGGGCAGCTTTACCCAGCCTTGTGCCTTCCCAATATTTGGGACTCCAACTCCCATCAGCCTCTGCTAGCATGGCCAATGGACAGGGCTGATGGGAGTCGGAGTACAAAACATCCCACCAGGGATGGCTGGTCCAAGGATCGCGCCAGCAATATTGATGGCATTCAGCAACCCAATTGGGAAACCTGGCAAACTCGTGTGCAGTTCATCATGGTGTCTACGTTGGAGTCAAATGCCCTCCAGGTGTTTTTTTGGGAACAAGGTGATTAAAATATAATTAGCCAGTGAGATGACAAGAGGATGAGTGGAAGGCAGGGAGGAATCTCAGCGTAACCTGAAAAGCAGCTTTGAGGGGTGGTTGTGATGCTTCAACTCTGTGGTGCATCATTTGGGCTAATTTAGGCAGGCAGGGGCTATGACCCCTCACACGACCACTGTGCTTTGCAGTGTGCCCCACCTATACACCATGAATGGGAGAAGAAAACATGCCAATCTCAGGTTCTCTCCGTTTCTCATTTTCCCAGTCTTAAATTTAGTTCTCCATATTTCCACATCAGTTTGCAATTTTGTTTATTTTTTAAGGTCCTCGTGAAAATTCGCCAGCGTTTCAGTGCAAATTTCTGGTAATGGACATATCTTTGTACAGCGGTTCCTCGGGTTACAGACGCTTCAGGTTACAGACGCTTCAGGTTACAGACTCCGCTAACCCAGAAATAGTACCTCGTGTTAAGAACTTTGCTTCAGGATGAGAACAGAAATCGCGCAGCAGCAGTACGGCAGCAGCGGGAGGCCCCATTAGCTAAAGTGGTATCTCAGGTTAAGAACAGTTTCAGGTTAAGAATGGACCTCCGGAATTAATTAAGTTCTTAACCAGAGGTACCACTGTACGCAATTTTGCCTGATACACACATTTCCCCAAAGCGATACCCACTAACACAACGTATTTTTGTATGTTACTTTTACTCATATATGAACCATGCATTCCTCTAGCACAGGGGTCAGCAAACTTTTTCAGCAGGGAGCCAGTCCATTGTCCCTCAGACCTTGTTGGGGACTGGGCTATATTTGGGGGGGGGGGGAGAGAAAGTGAACGAATTCCTATGCCCCACAAATAACCCAGAGATGCATTTTAAATAAAAGGACACATTCTACTCATGTAAAAACACGCTGATTCCCGGACTGTCCGCAGGCCGGATTTAGAAGGCAATTGGGTCGGATCCGACCCTTGGGCCTTAGTTTGCCTACCCATGCTCTAGCACAGCCTTTCTCAACCTGTGGGTGTCCAGATGTTGTTGGACTACAACTCCCATCACCCCTAGCTAGCAAGGCCAGAGCTCAAGGATGATGGGAGTTGTAGTCCAACAACATCTGGGGACCCACAGGTTGAGAACCGCTGCTCTAGCACATGCATTTCTGTACATATTGGCTGGAAAACCGTTTTGCAAAATTCATGTTAGGGTGAATTTTGAAGGATTGCTGTGTTTCAGTTTTTGCATTACAGGTGATGCAAATTTGGTGGGTTTGCCTTCAAATGCAAACTGAATGGAATTTCTTCCCTATCCCACTATCACATCCACATCACACATGTGAAGCCCTCTTAAATCATTCAACAGTAATGAGTTCCTCCAAAGAATCCTGCGAATCCTAGTGTAGGGTGCTGAGACTCCTTCGTAGAGCTACAATTCCCAGCACCCTGAACAAGCTATAATTCCCAGAATTTTGAGTGGAAGCCATGACTGTTCATTTGGTATTAAGGTAAAGGTAAAGGGACCCCTGACCATTAGGTCCAGTCATGGCCGACTCTGGGGTTGCAGCGCCCATCTCGCTTTACTGGCCGAGGGAGCCGGCGTACAGCTTCCGGGTCATGTGGCCAGCATGACTAAGCCGCTTCTGGCGAACCAGAGCAGCGCACGGAAACGCCGTTCACCTTCCCGCCGGAGTGGTACCTATTTATCTACTTGCACTTGGACGTGCTTTTGAACTGCTAGGTTGGCAGGAGCATTAGAATACTTTAAATGCATGATATGGCTGTGACCGTAAAGTGGCTAAATGATTTCACGATGCAGTCTAGGACTAGGAGTGGAGTTTCTGCAAGTTCTTCTTCGCACAGGAGGTGAGAATTCAGGTTTCCGTGCGCCAACCACAATTGCAAGACCAGAGTTTCCTCAAACTTCCCGTTTCACAAAGGAGAGGCATTACACATCATCTGGTCTGGGAAGAAGCTTGCTTTCCACACTCAGCTGATTTCCTCCACTGGCTCCCTTCACCCTACTTGGCTGTTAGCCATGGGTTGGAATAGTAAACCAGGAACCAGGAATATGGTCAGGACGACAAGGGATGAGTCAGCCTGTCAATCTCTTTCTCATTTTTCCAATCATAAATTCAGTTCTGCATATTTCCCCACCAGATTGTAATTTTTTAAAAAGTGCTCTTGAACATTTGCCAGCATTTTAGAGTGAATTTATCCTAATATACACATTTTTGGTATGCAATTTTGTCCAAGAGGCATGTTTTTGTAAAGCATAAACCTAATGTAATGCAATTTTGTATGTAACATTCACTAATATACGCATTTACACGCACATTTTCCTCTAACGCACACCTTTGTGCACACATCATTTGGCCAGAGAATTGCATCGCAACCTTGGGGTAAGTTCAGATTTCGAAGGATAGTTGCGTTTTGGTTCATATATTGTTTTGGAATGTGTGACTTGGATTGGTTTCCATTAACATTTGGCCCAAATCAGATTTTGCCACCACCTGTAGGGCACACCTTGGCATACAACCCCTCAAGTGCTTGTGAATTATTATTTTTTTTTGAGGTGGTTGTGGGCAAAGCCCAAAGAGGCCAATAAGAATATAAGACAAGGCCTTCTGGATCAGGCCCATGGCCCATCTAGTCCACTATGCTGGTGAATACTTAAGGTTCCCAACCCCTATAAAGGTAAAGGTAAAGGTAAAGGGACCCCTGACCATTGGGTCCAGTTGTGACCGACTCTAGGGTTGCGGCACAGGGAGCCAGCGTACAGCTTCCAGGTCATGTGGCCAGCATGACTAAGCCACTTCTGGTCGAACCAGAGCAGCGCACGGAAACACCGTTTACCTTCCCGCCTGAGCGGTACCTATTTATCTACTTGCACTTTGACATGCTTTCGTACTGCTAGGTGGGCAGGAGCAGGGACCGAGCAATGGGAACTCACCCTGTCGTGGGGATTCGAACTGCCGACCTTCTGATCGGCAAGTCCTAGGCTCTGTGGTTTAACCCACAGTGCCACCCACGTCCCTTGTCCCAGCCCCTATAGTTAGATATAATTTGCGGGTAGCCATCTGATTTGATTTTGATTTTACAGTGGTACCTCGGGTTAAGAACTGAATTCGTTCTGGGGGTTCGTTCTTAACCTGAAACTATTCTGAACCTGAGGTACCACTTTAGCTAATGGGGCCTCCCACTGCCGCTGCGCTGTTATTTCTGTTCTCATCCTGAAGCAAAGTTCTTAACCCGAGGTACTATTTCTGGGTTAGCAGAGTCTGTAACCTGAAGCGTCTGTAACCCGAGGTACCACTGTAATCCAATTTTAAGCTGTATTTCAGATGATTGCTGAATTTTATGTCTTAATGTATTATATATTTTGATGTTAGCTGCCCTGAGCCCGGTTCTGGCCGGTGAGGTTGGGATATAAATAAAATTTATTATTATTATATTATTATTATCCTGTTCTCAGAGACATCAGCCAGATTCCCATTATGGGAAGCCTACAAACAAGACATGATCTTCCCCACAAAACGGCCACAAATACTTCTTGCAGGAGGGATTGCCAGGACACTGGTAAGACGGCCACAGGTAGCTTCAGTTGCATCCTCAGGCCTGGGAAACACCCTCAAAGAGCAGCCTGTCCCGTGATGTTGTAAAGCGAAACTCAGCTATTCCCCGCAGGGTCTGGTTTGTTGCTAATGATAGTAAACACCCAGGGTGAGCTGGGAATCTATTTCTGCAAGCCGATGCTCCTTTGGGTTTGCCTCTTTTTAAAGCACAAATTTCATTCAGTGGGTCGGCTAACCGGTTCACTGAAGTTACTTTTAAAATAAGGTTGTGAAATATTGGAATGCATTTCATTTAAGCACCCTTTTTTTTTTTTTTTTGGTTTGCAAAATAAAGCAGCTAACAAATTATTATTGCTGTTAATAATAATGGAATTCTGATATGCAAAGGTTTGGCAGGCAGCCCTGTTAGAAACACATTCACCTAAATTAAAGGTAGCCAGAAGACAAAGCAAGCACGCTAACTTTTTTTTTTTTTGCAGTTTGGTGTGTTCCTATTTCTTCTATGGATAAATCACAACATAATCACCCAGTTCCCTCAGAATATCAGGCTACAATGATAGCATAATGACTGTCCTGTATTTTGTTAGCTTCAGCATCTCTGCTCTGTGTTGCGTTCTCATTCCACATTGTTCCCCCCCTTTTTTCTGTATACTGAATATTGTGAAAACATATTGCGCACGTGGAACAAACATTCGACAGATGCCTGCTACTTGTTGTTTTGGTATTCTTGCTATAGCAGAAATGAGAACTGTTGAACAAGTGACACATCTTTCACAAGTGGTTTGGCCACTCGTCACTTGCATAAGTAGGTGTTTTGCAGGAAACCAACAAGCTTTGAGGAAGAGGTTGAGAGATGGGATGTGGAGATCTGTTTTTTGCTTGTTGCACAGGGGAAAGATGTGCAACCTGGAGAATGTCAGCATTTTGCAGGAGAGGTTCAAGCGCAGACCAGAAATTTAGTTTTGCACAATTAAAGTAAATTAGAGTGCTCTGCTAACCTGGTACAACAATTCCGGTTTTTGTTTTGACTTATTTTTTTTTGCAGTTAAAAATGGAGCAGGTAATTCTAAGGCTGTTTTCCCTGAAAGAGCTGGCTTGAGATGCAGATTTGTACAAATGCAGGATTTATTTTTACATTATTCATTCATTACAAAAGCAGTATTTATTCATTACAAATGAACCCCGTTCCCCTGGTGGTGCTTTTAAATAGCCGAGTCAAACGTGGTGCCTTTCACCAAGTCAAGAAAGTGTGTTGTGGGCTGGGTCTCCCAGTCAGAATTTAAAGCAGTCTTGCATATCAGTCAAGAAAGGTGAAGGGGCTGTTCCTTCGCCTGTTTCTGAAACCGAGTTTTCACCTTGCTGATGATGAAGAGGTCAAGGTGGAGGAGAAAGAGAAGAGGGAACAATCATTGAACTGCATGGCCTCTTCAAACCTGCAATAGATTCTGCAACTGCCAAGTCCCCCATTCCAAAAATCCCAGTTTGTTACTCTACCCAATAACTCTCTAGCAGTCTTCACAGAAATACACTGCCCAGGAATCGGGGAGAAGAGAGAACTATTCTGTAGTTTGCAGGAATGCTGTCTTACGCTGCCTCAGATAGTCAAAACTCTGATCCACCTACCGTATTTTTCGCTCTATAGGACGCACCTGACCATAGGATGCATCTTGTTTTAGAGGGGGAGAACAAGAAAAAAAATATCTCCCCCTCTCTGCTCAGCGCCCCTTCAGCGAAGCGGCAGGAGAAACGAAGCCCCTTCCATTTCTCCTCCCGCTTCGCTGAAGGGGCGCTGCGCAGCTCTCCCTCTCTGCTGAAGCCGGGAGAGTCTTGCTCTCCTGACTTCCGCAAAAGGAACCTGAAGCCTTTGGAGCGCAGTGCGAGTTCCCGCTGCGCTCCAAAGGCTTCAGGCGGCTATCCCTGAAGCCTGGAGAGTGAGAGGGGTCAGTGTGCACCAACCCCTCTCGCTCTCCAGGCTTCAGCGAAAGCAGCGCGAAGCCTCCGGAGCGTGGAGGGAGCACTCCCTCTGCGCTTCGGAGGGTTCGCGTTGCTATCGCTGAAGCCAAGGAGCCTGCATTCGCTCCATAGGATGCACACACATTTCCCCTTAATTTTTGGAGGGGGAAAAGTGCGTCCTATAGAGCGAAAAATGTGGTACTTTAGTTGTGTCAACACTGGCCGGCAGCATTTATCCAAGATTGCAGGCAAGGAATCTTTCCTAGTCCTACCTGGAGATGCCATTTGGAACTGAACCCAGAAAAACCTTCTACAGGCCAAGCAGATGCTCTCCTGTTGCCCTGCGCTCCCTTTCCCTGACGTCACCCAACTGAAGAAATCTTAGCCAATGAATTGTGCCGCTTGTCACTGGCTGGCTGTCTCCAGTGCACACATTTAAACAATTGTTTCGAAGCAAGAGGTGGACTTTGGTTTGCGATATCTGTATTTTGTCAGGGCAGGGCGGTGAGGAGGCCAACGCCTTCTCTCGTGGGTGGGAACTATTATTCAAACTTAGAAACGTCAGCGTCAAGGGGACTCCTGGAAATCCTGCTGTCCTGTGAACTGGGGAACTTTTTTATAGAGCCTACGGGGAAATGTGTGTATGTCTGCATTTGGAACGAAAAGAAGTTCTGTGACCGAGTTCTGCTATGGAGCTGCAAGCCTGGTTTGTGTTAAGCTCTTGGTGACAGACTAACAATAGGAGGGAGAGAAAATGTTGCATTATGAAAAGCAAGGCTCACTTTTTTCTCTGCACTGGCAACCTCTTGTACTACCCCAGCTAGATTGGCATGTAAAGACAAGGCTTTATGATGTTAGCCGCCCTGAGCCCGGCTCTGGCCAGGGAGGGCGGGGTACAAATAATTTTTTTTATTGTTGTTGTTGCTGCTGCATTTTATTGGGGAAAAGCAGCATAAAAATGGCCACTGCCCAATTGTTCCCGATTCACTCCATTATGACATGCCTAGGATGGAAGGGAGTATGATTACAGAATTCTGATATCTCTAGGTAAAGGTAAAGGGACCCCTGACCATTAGGTCCAATCGTGACCGACTCTGGGGTTGCGACGCTCATCTCGCTTTATTGGCCGAGGGAGCCGGCGTACAGCTTCCGGGTCATGCGGCCAGCATGACTAAGCCGCTTCTGGAGAACCAGAGCAGCGCACGAAAACGCCGTTTACCTTCCCGCCAGAGTGGTACCTATTTATCTACTTGCACTTTGACATGCTTTCGAACTGCTAGGTTGGCAGGAGCAGGGACTGAGCAATGGGAGCTCACCCCGTCGCGGGGATTCGAACCGCCAACCTTCTGATCGGCAAGTCCTAGGTTCTGTGGTTTAACCCACAGCGCCACCCGCGTCCCTTCTGATATCTCTAGTTTTCACTAATTTCTCCCCTTCCTTTTGTGTAAGGTTATTTTTGGGCTTTGCTGTGTTTCCATTAAGTAAATAAAATCTTTAGGGCGGAGGTAGGAATTACCCAGCTGCAGTGCCCTTAACTCTCTCTGCTCAGATGCTGGACCTTCCAAAATGTGCAGGGAGACCAATGCCAGCAGCTACTTACGTTGTCAGGAAAATATTTCTCAATGAGGCCCAGGGCAGCTCGGTAGACAAAGGTGTTCTCGTGAGTCTGGAGGGCTTCAATCTTCTCCAGGCCCCCAAGCTCTTCCACCAAAAGGCACAGCTTCTGCGTTGCACCCAGCTTCTCAGCAGCCTAATATTGGGATACAATGCAGGGTCCATCTAGTTCAGTAATGTCTACACCGATTGGCAGCAGACCCCCTATTTTTCCAGGTGGAAAGCCCTGCCAGGAGATGCGAGGGGATGAACTTGGATGCAAGGCAGATTCTCTACTACTGAGCTGCCTGCAACCCTGCGCCAAAGAGGAAAAACTGTGTACTTCCTGCAACAGCATCGATTCCAGGTTAGAACGCTGCTCAGTTGTTCTGGACTGGTTGGATGCAGAGGAACGGTGGGAGGAACCAACTGGTGAACCTTCAAGGGAAGAAGGCTCAGAGCCAGAGGAGAGGTGGTGGGACAATGAGGAGCGGTCAGAGGGAGAAGCCTGGGAAGAGGAGGTGTCGGAAGCTGAAGAAGTAACAGGGCTTAGTGAGCAGGGAGACTCTGTGGCAGAGAGCAGTCCAGAATCAGAGGCAGAAGCAGGAGAGAAAGGAGGCCGAGAGAAAGAGATGAATCAGGTTGGGGAAGAGTCGTGGGTGACTTTCCGTCCTGCTACAACAAGCTCCCCTCCCCGGCCCCCGGTCTCCAAGAACCTGAAGAGGTAAGACGACAGCCGAGCAAAGACAGGCAAGATGAAGAAGCAACAGATTGCTTGAGGGAAAACCAGAGAAGTAGATTTAGAGAGGTGTGGGAACGTGGAGACCTTCTGACCTGCTTCACTGGGGCAAGATGTACTACTGGGAAGGGTTGCTGTGCTCACTAGGCCTGAGCTGTTTGGTTTCTTTGAATAAAGAGTTAACTGCATGGACACCTGGTGAGTTATTGCTGACATCTGTCTCTCCCCCCCCCCCCCCGCCAATATCAGTTCTCCCAGGAAGCCTACCAGAGAAGCAGCGATAAAATACGCACACTTACCAGGAAGAAACTAGAGATGCTGTCCAAGACGACGAGGATAATTTTGGCATCTTTGATAGCCAGCAAGTTCAGCAGAGGTTTAAGGACCCCCACCTGGACCATTTCCTCCACCTGCTGCTCCGTCCCTCCAGTGGTGAAGTTGGCAACCGCCCACACAGCCTCCCTTTGGGCCCTGATGTCTCCCTGTTGAAGGTGGGGAAGGATGGGCAGGCAAGTGAATACAAGACGGCTGCAGATCAGCCTGTTCTAGTACAGTGGTACCTCGGGTTACAGATGCTTCAGGTTACAGACGCTTCAGGTTACAGACCCCGCTAACCCAGAAATAGTACCTCGGGTTAAGAACTTTGCTTCAGGATGAGAACAGAAATCGCGTGGCGGTGGCAGCGCGGCGGCAGCGGGAGGCCCCATTAGCTAAAGTGGTGCTTCAGGTTAAGAACAGTTTCAGGTTAAGAACGGACCTCCAGAACGAATTAAGTTCTTAACCTGAGGTACCACTGTAATTTAACAGTGAACAGCACTCAGCATGCAACAGCTGATAGCAGGACTCTCACCTATCCCACCCCAACGAAAGCAGAAACCACTTACTATAAATAAGGCATGACTTGCTTTATACGAAACATGCATTTATTTTCGTTTAGCAAGACTTCTATACTGCCTAATCAGATTTGGAAACCTTTGGCCCTCTAGATTAGTGTTTCCCAAACTTGGGTCTCCAGCTGTTTGTTGGACTACAATTCCCATAATCCCTGGTCACTGGGCTAGGCTTTTTTTCGATTTGTAGTTCAGCAACACCTGGAAGGCCAAAAGTTCCCCACTAAGCAGTTTTCATAAAATGTATAATATTCATAAAAATTCAAATAAAGTCAACATAATTTATTACATTTGCTTGTTAAAGTATCAAAATGCATAGAGTCGACTGTTGCTTTTTAAAAGCAAGATCTGTACATAATTAAACAACATGCTTGGATAGCCTTGCCTAATCAGAAAAGCTTTTAGCAGAGCAGCCATCGAAAACAGTGCAACAGATGTCACCTGTCTAATATTTAAAAACTTGCATGGGTTTGGCAGTCATGTCATGGGCAGGGGTAAGAGTCATGCAGAAGCACCCTCCAGTTCCAGAGATTTTCACATTCCCCTAAACAGATATGATACCATAAGGACATTCTTCTTTCATTTAAGGTGGAGGGGAATGCAGATTCTCAGGAAGGGCAATCCTTTTCTGTGTGTACTCGGTGTTATGTATTCAGTGGTCTGTGCTTGCCTGAGCTTGAGTCTGGACTAAGGATTCTGAGCTCCTGTGTTCTGATTCGATACATGATGTCCAATCACAGAACATTTCAAGACTGGGGCCTCTGCCATTGGCCCTTGAACTCTGAGTTGTGATTCGCAGCTTGGAAGTTTAGACAGCCAATCACGGGGGGAGTGGGAGTGTCCCAGCCTTTCAGGAATGTCTACAGTGGTACCTGGGGTTACGAACTTACCATATTTTTTGCTCCACAAGACACAATTTTTCCTCCTAAAAAGTAAGGGGAAATGTCTGTGCGTCTTATGGAGCGAATGTGTGGTCAATCGCTGGCTCCCTTTCCGGCCCCGGCCCCTTTCCCAGGCCTCCATTGTTGAATGTTCTGCAGACGGAGGCTGTTTGTTTCCCCAGCGACATGTGACTGGCTGATTAGATTATCTGTCTGGAAACTGTAGAAACGGCTCCCTTTCCTTTCCTAAAGAAGCTGCAGAACTGTGAGTTGAGCCCCATAAAAACAGGATTTTTTTCCCTTTGCAAAGTAAGCTCAACAACTTTGAGCTAATCCTCAAAAAAGGGGGCTTTTCCCCTTCGCAAAAGAAGCTGCACAACTGTGAGCTGATCCCCCCCAAAAACGGGGCTTTCCCCCTTTCCTTCTCTAAAAACTAGGTATGTCTTATGGAGCGAAAAATACGGTAATTCATTCCGGAGGTCCGTTCTTAACCCGAAACTGTTCTTAACCTCAGGCGTGCTTTCGCTAATGGGGCCTCCCGCTGCCGTTGTGCCGCCGGCGCACGATTTCCGTTCTCATCCTGGGGCAAAGTTCGCAACCCTGGGTACTACTTCTGGGTTAGCGGAGTTTGTAACCTGAAGTGTTTGTAACCCAAGGTACCACTGTATAAGCAGTTGTTTTGCCCCTATTTCCCAGTTATGAAGTTCAAGAAAGGTTCTTGCTGTTATCGCTGTGTCTTGCCTCTTGTCTTAACACACCCTTCCACCAACATTTAGCAATTTCCGGCAGCGTTCCCCAGCCTGAGCTAGGGAACCCAGGACAATGCGAAACGTTACCTTCTCCAGCAGCTCCACCAGGGGAGGCAGGAGGCCGCAAGTGATGAGCTGCTGTATCTGGCTGCTGGGCCCTGCTGCAATGTTGCTCAAAGCCCAGGCTGCCTCCTTCTGTATGGATGGCTTTGGGTGGTGCAGGAGGTGTGGCAAGACAGACAGCACACCAGCGTCAATGGCCATCTGCGTCTGCTCGTCTGTGCCAGTGACTATGTTGCCCAGAGTGCGGAGAGCTGGAGTCTGAAACAAAAAACAAGGTGCAGAAAAAGTATAGATTAACCAGGGGTGCTGGAGACGCCACCAGTATTCTGAGCATAACTCACAAATACAGGGATGGTTGGATGGATTTGTGCATGCAAGTTCCTCTCAAGCTCTCATTTTTCCAATCTTCTCCACACGCATTTGTGAATTAGGTAAAGGTAAAGGTACCCCTGCCTGTGCGGGCCAGTCGTGTCCGACTCTAGGGTTGTGCGCCCATCTCACTTAAGAGGCCGGGGGCCAGCGCTGTCCAGAGACACTTCCGGGTCACGTGGCTAGCGTGACGAAGCTGCTCTGGCGAGCCGGCACCAGCGCAGCACACGGAAACGCCGTTTACCTTCCCGCTATAAAGCGGTACCTATTTATCTACTTGCACTTAGGGGTGCTTTCGAACTGCTAGGTGGGCAGGAGCTGGGACCGAAAGACGGGAGCTCACTCCGCCGCAGGGATTCGAACCACTGACCATACGATCGGCAAGTCCTAGGCACTGAGGTTTTACCCACAGCGCCACCCGCGTCCCTATTTGTGAATTATTTTTCCTTAAAAAATTCACCCACAAATATATGAATTATTTGAAAAGCAATTGTAATGAACAGATTACGCTAGTAGGAAGTTCTGTAAGGAGGACTATTTGAAATATTGCAAGAAAGACTATGAAGAGAATTATCAGTTAATGATAATTAAGAGTAATAGAGAAATTTAGAAATGAAGAATAAGTGATAAAGAATGGGAAATCATCAGAGGTTGTTGATGGAAGTCTAAAATATTGTATAAGATAAGAAGCTATGTTAAAGGATTGTTGAAAATGATATGTTAAAAAACCAATAAAAATGTATATAAAAATAAAAAAATAAAAAATTCACCCACATCTTAGTGCTAAGTTCTCTCGATTGACATGCTTTTGCAGGCTATTTTCCCCAATGTAATATATTTTGTGTGTTACGCATACAAAACAATACAGCGTTTCTCAACTTGTGTCACCAGGTGTTGTTGGACTACAACTCCCATCATCCCTGATCACTGGGTCCTGCTAGCTAGGGATGATGGGAGTTGTAGCATAGCAACAGCTGGCGACCCAAGCTTCAGAAACACTGTGATGCATTATCGTAAGAAATATTTGCATCTTAATACCCCAATATTTGCATTATTGTACTCGTTATTTGGCCGGAGACCTGCATTGTAAAATTCAGAGAAGTGCAGGTTTCAAAGCAAGGCTGTGTTTCTGTTCTCGTGTTGTTGGGATGTGAGCTGAACTGAATTTCTGGTCCATCCCAACAGATGACCTGTGCCATCGAGGGAAAGGGAGAAATATATTTAGCAGTAGCAAGCAAGACTATGTGGCACTGCTTTTCCTAAACGCCTCTTACGCAGGTGGCGCTGTGGTCTAAACCACTGAGCATCTTGTGCTTGCCAATTAGAAGGTCAGTGGTTCGAATCCTCACAACAGGGTGAGCTCCCATTGCTTTATCCCAGCTCCTGCCAACCTAGCAGTTTGAAAGCACGCCAGTGCAAGTAGATAAACAGTTACCCCTGCAGCAGGAAGGTAAATAGCGTTTCTGTGCACTCTGGTTTCCATCACGGTGCGCCAGTAGCGGTTTAGTCCTGCTGGCCACGTGACCCGGAAAGCTGTCTGTGGACAAACGCTGGCTCCTTTGGCCTGTAAAGCAAGATGAGCGCTGCAACCCCATAGTCGCCTTTGACTGGACTTAACCGTCCAGGGGCCCTTTAAAAAGGTAAAGGGACCCCTGACCATTAGGTCCAGTCGTGGACGACTCTGGGGTTGCAGTGCTCATCTCACTTTGTTGGCCGAGAGAGCTTCTGGGTCATGTGGCCAGCATGACTAAGACGCTTCTGGCGAACCAGAGCAGCATACGGAAACACCGTTTACCTTCCCGCCAGAGTGGTACCTATTTATCTACTTGCACTGGCGTGCTTTCGAACTGCTAGGTTGGCAGGAGCAGGGACCGAGCAACGGGAGCTCACCCCATTCCGGGGATTCGAAAAGCCGACCTTCTGATCGGAAAGTCCTAGGCTCTGTGGTTTAGACCACAGCGCCACCCGCGTCCCTCCAGGGGTCCTTTACCTTACCTTTTTTTACCTTTACTTACCAGGATTGGCAGGTCTGCGTAGGCCAAGAGCTGCACCAGCCGCGGCAGCACCCCGACCTCCACCACCACATGGATGCGGTCATTGGAGCCGTCCGTCAGGTAAGAGAAAGCCCAGCTGGCGTCTGCAAGGATGCCCTCGTCATCGTACTGCAGAAGGTTCATGAGCATGGGGAGCATCTGCTGCACAGCTCCCATGGGAGGATACGGGTTTTTGCCTCTGCAGAGGTTGGACAGCGTCCATGTGATGTTGCGCAGGAACCCAACCTGGAAAACCAGAATCATGTCCAAGGAAACCATTGGCTGAAACCAGAGTGGGGAAACAGAACTCCAGGGCCATGGATAAGCTCAAGGAATAGAACAAGCCTTAGAACAAGAATTGGTTCAACTCTGGTCTTCCAGAGGTTGTTAGACTACAGATTACATCATCCCTGACTGCTGGTCAAGCTAGCTGGGGATGTTGGGAGTGGGAATCCAGCAGGATCTGGAGGGTTAAAGGCTTCCCATCCCTGGCCTACTGAGCAATAGTTCTAGAAACTGCAATGTCTTGCACCCAGCTCTTGAGCTCTTGTATTCCCATTAGCTACCAATGGCTGTATCCAGCCAGTTCTTGAATGACAGACTTAGCAGACGAACTCTGTTCCAGAGGGAGATCATGATTTGCCAAGTCAAGGGTGCAGTGGGTTGATTTCATTCAGGTCTCTCCCACTAATTCAAGCCTATCCTCTTCTATTCATCAGCTGCATAGGTCAAGGGATTAACTGGTTATCTCAAGGGATTAACCCAGAGGTCAGCAAACTTTTTCAGCAGGGGGCCAGTCCACTGTCCCTCAGACCTTGTGGGGGGCTGGACTATATTTTTTTGGGGGGAGGAGAACAAATTCCTATGCCCCACAAATAACCCAGAGATGCATTTTAAATAAAAGCACACATTCTACTCATGTAAAAACACACTGATTCCCGGACCGTCCGCAAGCTGGATTTAGAAGGCGATTGGGCTGGATCCAGCCACCGGGCCTTAGTTTGCCTACCCATGGATTAACTGGTCTTCTCAGCTCCAGAGAGCCATATCTATCTATCTATCTATCTATCTATCTATCTATCTATCTATCAAACCAGGCGGAAGCAGAAACATACCGGAGTGCAAGGTGTCACCAAGGACAGGAGGGGAGGGATTACATTGAAGCTGATCAGCACATCTCTATACTGTGGGCCGTCACCTACGTAGGATAAAGCATTGGAAATGGTAGTTACTCTCCGGGTGGGTGAAAATAGCGAAACACGGTCATCTCTCCCTGAACCATCCGTGGCGGCTGGTTTCCTTTGGCACTGATGGGACAGAGAGGAGGAAGACCAACAGCAGGTGGCGCCAGAGTCAATGCACCTTTTCCGTGGTGGCTCCCCGTTTGTCGAATGTTCTCCCCAGGGAGGCTCGCCTGGCACCTTCACTATAAACCTTCAGGATGAAAACGTTTCTCTATAACCAGGCCTCTGGTGGATTGACATATTCTATGGCTATATATATATATATATATTTTCCAAATGACATTTCAAAATATTCATTTAAATAATTTTAAACCAATGACTTCCCTTCTTCTCTTTCGGTGGTTCATTTTGCATACCATACATCCCTGCATATTTTACATGAACTATAGCATTCAACAGACGCGGGTGGCGCTGTGGGTTAAACCACTGAGCCTCTTGGGCTTGCCGATCAGAAGGTTGGTGGTTCAAATCCCCAAGAAGGGGTGAGCTCCCATTGTTTGGTCCCTGCTCCTCCCAACCTAGCAGTTTGAAAGCACGTCAAAGTGCAAGTAGATAAATAGGTACCGCTCCAGCGGGAAGGTAAACGGCGTTTCCGTGCGCTGCTCTGGTTCACCAGAAGCGGCTTAGTCATGCTGGCCACATGACCCGGAAGCTGTACGCCAGCTCCCCCGGCCAGTAAAGCGAGATGAACGCCGCAACCCCAGAGTCAGCCACAACTGGACCTAATGGGCAGGGGTCCCTTTACCCTTTACCTTTATACCATTCAACAATCCACCACTGAGCCTCCTGGGCTTGCCGATTGGAAGGTCAGCGGTTCAAATCCCCGCGACAGAGTGAGCTCCCTTTGCTCAGTCCCTGTGGACAAACACCGGCTCCCTCGGCCTGAAAGCAAGATGAGCGCCACCATCCCATAGTCGCCTTTGACTGGTCTTAACCATCCGGGGGTCCTTTATCTTTACCTTTTTCACCTTATTACATCGATCAAAACTTATTTACACTGTTGAATTTATCATAATGCTACCAGTATTTTTAAATGAACACAATCCCCCCCATATGGGACATTCTATGGCCTTTTAAATGTGTTTGTGGAAGGGGCATTATTAGTTTGTGTTATTTATTTTGTGTTCTCATTTTGTATTTTTATGTTGTGAACCACTACCCGGCAACCTGCGGTATACAAATCAAATAAATAACAAGAATTGCAACCCTCCCCTAGTTCACTTCATTGTGCACCTGGGAAAGCCATAAGGTTTTCTGCTGCCCAGGCAGGATGGACCAAGAAGTCTCCACATGAAGTTACGTGTGGACCCTAGAATGTTCTGGGTACCCTGTGTTGGGAACCAGTCACAAGAGAACTGGGTTCCAGCATGGGCAAGCGCCCCTTGAACTGGGATTGCCTGCCTTTATGACTGATCTAGCCTGGCATGTTGATGGTCTACTACTTGTTGGCTCCCCCAAATGTTGACGGTTTGGCTCTCACTGACCAAGACCCAGCAGTTCATTGGCTGCCATCTTGGAAATCCAAAAGCACCGCCACTTACCTGCTATGTTCCCCAAGGCCCACACAGCCTGCTCACAGATATGCATCTTTGGAGAAGACAAGATGACTATCAAGCCTTGCACAGCATTGGCCTCCACTACCGCTCTGGTCTGCTCAGGTGTCCCAGAAGCAATGTTAGTGAGCGCCCAAGCAGCCTCTAGCTGCAAGCTTGGAGCATCGTGATGATACAAAAAGTCCACGAGTTTAGGAATGACTCCAGCTTCAACGACTTGGTCAATGGGAGGGTTCTTATGTTGAGAGAGTAGTTTCCTGTGGATGGGGAGATGGATTAGCGCCTTAATCTACTATTTAGCACAGGTCGGCTGACTTCAGGCTTGCAGGACACCATTTTTAAAAAAAACACACACCCAGAAGTCCCAATATCCGGCAACCAGAACCATGAGCAAAATAGTAGCTGGCTGAACAGAGTGCCTCTGTAAGGCCAACACAAGCTCAGCCCAGTAATTTGTAATCAGCACCAAAAAGAAGTCCATCAATCCGTCCACACTAAATTCCACTTCTGGTTTTCCCTTTCATTGTTTCTGCAGCAATTTAATTTGGGGAGGGGGAGAGAGGAAAGCTTTTCAATTGTAGCTATTGGTAAACAACTCAGAGTCAGAAACCTTTGTTGCTCTCCCAGAGAGCTACCAGGGCACTCCCAGTTAACTTCTACTGCTCCTGATTTTGCAATGCCAGTAGAACCATGACAGATTCAAAGGTCAGGGAATACAAAGTCTACATATACAGGATTTCAAGCTGAGGCCGCACACTGTTGCAGAAACAATATACATTGGCGGCTTCAAATGCAGTGAGGTCATTTCCCTTGATTCTGTTGGTCCAGGTCCTACCCACCAGAACAGGATAAAACAAGCTTGCTCCATCTTCCGTGTGACAACCCTTTAAATATAGTCTCCTCCTATCCAAGCTAAACATGCCCAACTATCTCAACTGCTCCTCCTAAGGCTTGGTTTCCAGACCCTTGATCATCTTAATCGCCCTCCTCTGCAGCTTGTCAACATCCTTCCCAAATTGTGGCTCCCAGAACTGGACACAGGACTCCAGGTGTGTGGTTTGATGAAGGCAGAATAGAGCAGTACTATGACTTCTTTGTTGTGGTCAGGGGTTCCCTTACCTGTACCTTTGACTTCTTTTGATCTGGACTCTATACTTCTGGTGATGCAACCTGGAATAGTATTAACGTTTTTGCTGCTGCATCACTCTGTTGACTCAATTTGAGCTTGGCGTCTACTAAGACCCACTAGACCCTTTTCACATGTACTACTGGCAAGTCAGGTGTCCCCCATCTTACATTTGTGCATTCCTACCTAAGTGCAGAACCTGACATTTGTCTCTATCAAAATTCATTTTGTTAGTTTGGGCTCAGTTCTCCAATCTTCTAAGGTAATCTTGAAGCCTTCCTTTGTGATTTCTACTTCCTTCCATCTCTCCCTTATTACATCTCAGCTCATCTGTAAGCTTCGTTCGGTTCTGCTGGGTAGCAGAACAGACTGGGACTCTGCAGCTGTGGCAAGAAAACCTTTGCCCTGCCTTGCCATCCAAGATATTTCAGAAGGCTTAGCAATCCCAGCAGAGGTACTAGGGAAGAGCTTAAAACAGTGGCAGCTCACCTGTGGTCCTCCAGATGTTGCTGGACCACAACTCCCATCATGCCTTGCTGGCTGGGAGGTGTAGTCCCAACAATATTCCAAAGGGCACTGGAATTGGGAAAGCGGTGTTAGAAGAATCAGCTTTGCCTTCACATACCTGATGGACATGGTTGCCTTGAGAAGAAGATGTTGATCGTCTGATTTCAGCACCTCGACTATTTCCTCCAAAGGAATTTGAGCAACCTGGGTTAGGGAAGAAGGGAATTATGAATCAGGCATGACAAAGACCACAAGACCAGCCTACTGAATCCGGCCAATGGTCCAGCATCTTGTTCTCAAAGTAGCCAACCAGATGACTCAATGGAAAGCCAGCAAGCAATACATGGTCACTTGGGGCATAGAAGAAGAAGAAGAAGAAGAAGAAGAAGAAGAAGAAGAAGAAGAAGAAGAAGAAGAAGAAGAGCTTGGATTTGATATCCCGCTTTATCACTACCCGAAGGAGTCTCAAAGCGGATAACATTCTCCTTTTCCCTTCCTCCCCCACAACAAACACTCTGTGAGGTGAGTGGGGCTGAGAGACTTCAAAGAAGTACGACTAGCCCAAGGTCACCCAGCAGCTGCATGTGGAGGAGCGGGGAAGCGAACCCGGTTCAACAGATTACGAGACTACCGCTCTTAACCACTACACCACACTAGCCATGGTAACTTGGGTAGGTTGGAATCTGTTGTAACTAGTTGTCATGGACAACCTTCTCCTCCAGGGATTTGCCCAATCCTCTTATAAAGCCATCTAAGTGTCAAGGAGGGGGTCGCTTTCCAGAGTTCTCCCTCCAAGCTACTAATCAATCACACACAGGCACCAAAATGGGTTACCAGGCTCTATTGGCTTCTTCTCTGGTATCAGCTAAAGGTAAAGGGACCCCTGACCATTAGGTCCAGTCGTGGCCGACTCTGGGGTTGCGGCGCTCATCTCACTTTACTGGCTGAGGGAGTTGCTCCCTGCCTGAGGGGCCCCACCCAGCAATACTTGATCACAGGATCACTACTTTACGACAGCGAGTTCCATAGTTCAATCATGAGTTGCATGAAGAAGTCCCATCTTTTATCTGTTCTCAGCCCTCTAGCTTTTTCAGAGGCTCACCAATTCTAAAGTTACGAGGGGGAGAAAAACCTCCTCAGTCAACTTTCTCCATTCCATGCATGGTTCCATAAACTTCTAAAGACTTTGGGGTTGCGGCGCTCATCTCACGTTCAGGGCACAGGTGGCGCTGTGGTCTAAACCACTGAGCCTCTTGGGCTTGCTGATCGGAAGGTTGGCGGTTCGAATCCCTGCAACAGGGTGAGCTCCCGTTGCTCTGTCCCAGCTCCTGCCAACCTAGCAGTTCAAAAGCATGCCAATGCAAGTAGATAAATAGGTACCACTCCGGCGGGAAGGTAAACGGCGTTTCCGTGCACTCTGGTTTCCGTCACGGTGTCCTGTTGCACCAGAAGTGGTTTAGTCCTGCTGGCCACATGAGCTAGAAAGCTGTCTGCGGACAAACACCAGCTCCCACGGCCTGAAAGTGAGATGAGCGCTGCAACCCCATAGTCGCCTTTGACTGGACTTAACCTTCCAGAAGTCCTTTACCTTTACATAAACTTCTGTCGAGGTGCTTCTGACTTGCCTTTTCTCAGGATCAGTCACAGCTGCTACAAGCTTTTTTGGTAAGGGAATTGGCTCCACCCCCTTGATCATTTTGGTTGCTCTGACCAGGAATGACAACAACTGGGTTGCATCCTGATCTAAAGTGGGTGGGTAAACCCAGCCAGATGGGCAGGGTATAAATAATAAAATTATTATTATCATTAAAGTGGGTTGCAGCAGCAGCCCCATCACCATACAAATATATGGCAGTGGGTCTCCTATTACCTATTTAGACCAAAGTCGGGGCCACATCTGGAAATTCTGAAGGCTGCTGCTACAGAGCAGGTAGGCTAACCATTGGCCTTCCCATCCAGATGTCTTGGACTTCGACTCCCATCATCCTTGGCCATGCTGGCTGGGATTGATGGGAGTTTGAGTCCAACTATATCTGCTGTGCCAGAAGTTAGCCACTCCTCTCAGAATATACTTCCTCTCAGTTGAGAGGAGATATGATAGCCATCTTCAAATATCTCAAGGGCTGTCAACATGGAAGATGGAGCAAGCTTGTTTTCTCCTGCTCTGGAGGGTAGGACTCGAACCCATGGCTTCAAGTGACAAGAAACAAGATACAGAAAAACTTTCTGACAGTATGAGCTGTTTGAGAGTGGAACGGACTCCATCGGGAGGTGGTGGACTCTCCTTCCTTGGAGGTTTTTAAGCAGAGGTTGGATGGCCATCTGTCATGGATGCTTTAGCTGAGATTCCTGCATTTCAGGGGGTTGGACTAGATGACCCTTGAGGTCCCTTCCAACTCTACAATTCCATGGTTTTATGTACATACCTGGTTCTTCTCTGGTGTGAGGTCATCTTCTGTGCTGACACTGATGTTCCTCCGCTTCAAGATCTGCAGGTCCTTCCTCGCCTTGCGAAGTTCAACTTCCGTTTCCACTCTTTGCCTTCGCATTTCCTAGAAAGGGAGACAGTCAAGTATTGCTAAAAAAGCAAAAGTAAGTGTTACAGTCTTGGGGTGGCCGTGATGACAGGGCCAAGTCTCAGGTGTACGCATTGTAGGGCCTTCATCTCAGCAGTCTAATCTAGGGAGGGGCCTCCAACTGTTTTGAAGGGGGGGGGGATTCAAGCCCCTACCAGTAATTCTAGCACCAACTTGAACACTATGCTGCAACATTCTGTTGCAGTTCCTACTGTCTCAATTATATGGAGATTCCCGGTCTGCAGATTCCATGTGCAAAGCACAAGTTTGCATTTCTGCTCTGCTTCCTTTACTGCACATGCCCTGCTGCTTCCTAATCCATCAGCCGGCCTAGCTAGAGACTCGTTTCTCAGTCCTGGTAAGCTTCCCCATACTTACTAGAAGGTTTTTGCCTCTGTTTTTGAATTTCTGCATCCGCTTCTGTTGCTCACTGGTGACTGGCATCTTCACAGCTGTCTTCAGGAGACACAAAATGGCCGACAGGGCTGCCTTGCACCTAAGGGACCAGAGACAGATTTCGTCCTGGGTGTTCCAGACCGTTGCTGGCAGAATTAAATCTGGTTTTGTGCTAGCATCACACAGGAAGGTGGTGGATGTTTGGCGGAAGGCAGGGCGAGAGGCGGGGAACGGACGACCTTCTGCAATGCGCTGTATGTGGGACGACCTTCTGCAATGCACTCTATGTGGGGCTACCTTTCAAGGTGACCCGGAAACTACAACTTATCCAGAATGCAGCAGCTAGACTGGGAGTGGCCACCAAGACCATATAACACTGGTCCTGAAAGACCTACATTGGCTCCCAGCACGTTTCCGAGCACAATTCAAAGTGTTGGCACTGACCTTGAAAGCCCTAAACGGCCTCAGCCCAGTATACCTGAAGGAGCATCTCCACCTTCATCCTTCTGCCCGGACACTGAGGTCCAGCCCAGAGGGCCTTCTTGCGGTTCCCTCCCTGTGAGAAGTGAGGTTACAGGGAACCAAGCAGAGGGCCTTCTCGGTGGTGGTGCCCTCTCATCGGATGTCAAGGAAATAAACAACTATCTGACTTTTAGAAGACATCTGAAGGCAGCTCTGTTTAGGGAAGTTTTTAATGTTTGATTTATTGTGCTTTTAATATTCTGTTGGGATCTGCCCAGAGTGGCTGGGGAAACTTAGCCAGATGGACGGGGTATAAATATCATCATCATCATCTTCATCCCAGGGGGAGAGACTGGGAGGAGAAAGGGAAGCTCTCAGGTAAGAGCTGAAACGCTCCACCACTTTCTGTGCATGATAAGGGAACTACCCTTGAGAGAGGACTATGCATTTTCTTTCTTTCTTTCAGGCTGTCATATAGCTGGATTTTCCCAGACATCACCAGGATTTCAAAGGCGGAATTGGCGTCCGGGAAGAATTGCCAGAAGGTGGCACTTTGTCCTGGATCTTAGGCAAGTCAATCAAACAATTGTGGGTTTGGGGTTGTTTGCCTTTTCAGGGTTTGTCCTGGTTTTCATTTTTTGAAATATTGCAACCCTACTTTCTCTCTCTTGTTTGCTTTTAATTTAGATTAGTTTCTTTTATCATACTGTATTATGAACAAAGCTTTTCTAAAATCTTATGAAAAAGATTTTGTGCTGTTATTATTACCAACCGTTATATTCCTTACCTACCCTCCATGCCTTACGACAACTCAAAAAATATAATATTAGATTTCTCTGGAAATGCTTGCCAAAAAAAAGTCTTTTCTTTCCACACAGCCTTAGTGACTCAACTCAGGTCCTGCAAAAGTAGCTGGAGGGCAGATCCCACGATCCCTGACCTCTGGCCATTGCATTAATAATAATAATAAAAATTATTTATACCCCACCCTCCCTGGCTAGAGCTGGGCTCAGTGCGGCTAACACCAATAAAATCACAGTAGAAACATAACATCGGGGAAAGAGAGCGGAGGAAAAAATTGCATGCAAAAGTGTGTACGCTGGGAGAAAATAGCACTAAAATTATCAGACAGGGCACAGCTACGGGTACTACATAATACCCGTATGGCATTTGTAAGAACCTGATCATTTAGTGTAGCAGCACCTAACCTTCGGAACTCCCTGCCTCTTGAGATGATGCAGGCGTCTTCACTATACCCTTTTTGGCGCCTGCTAAAATACCGTATTTTTCCATCTATAAGATGCCCCCATGTATAAGACTCCAATTGGGGGACTCCAATTTAAGAAAATGGGGGGAGATGTATCTGTGTATAAGACGCCTCCAAATTTTTGACAGTATTTTTTAGGGGGGAAACCTAGTCTTATACACAGAAAAATATGGTAATTCCTGTCTAGACAAACCTATCCAGATGCTTAGAATGTCAAGGTGATTTTAATATGTTCTAGCATTTTATCTTTCGTATGTTTTAAAGAAGTTTTGTAAGTTTTTCTTGAATTTACTGTTTTAGATTTTGTAAACCGCTTTGTTTTTCCAATCAAGCAGTGAATACATTTTATGAAATAAATAATAAATAAAATGCTGATGAATTTTCAGGACTCTTTTTAAAAAATAGAACTCAAGATTGGAAAAAGGAACCTTATAACAAAACAAAAAAATGACAGGAAGAGAGAAGAATCCAGAAATCCAGAAAACTAAATGCCAAATATGAAGTCTCTGCAATGCAACAGCTGAAATAGTTAAATCCAGAAACTCATCATCACCTATCCTGACAATGCCTCCACAACACACAATGATCTGAATAAAAGAAAACTTCTGTTCAACATGCAAAATGTCCCTATAGTCATATGTTTTAGATGCTGAAATGTCAGCATAAGATGTTCAAAACATTATTTGGATAATTGAAATTCCAAATGCATTTTGGCTTAGGAGTCTTCTCTACTGGCTTGTTTGATTATGCAACATCCTTTCTGCATGAGTTCAGCCTAAAACTACAAATAATTTTGCTTTAAAAGTGAAATAAAAAAACCAAGTCACCCAATTTTCTCCAGTTGCATAAACTAAAAACAGTCTTCTGCCCCTCAAATCATTGCCTGTGCCAGTGTCAAAAGCCTTTATCTCCACTTGGCTCAAGCTTACAAAAATTGGCTATCATCTGTTAAAAACAATATATAATCATATAACAGAAAACCATCTCTCTGTACACATACAGAAAAACTTACTAATGTAAACTTCTGAGTCCTACTAGTCAGGAATTCATCCTATGAACTCAAGCAGAAGGACCTCCTATATATTACCAAACCTTATTCATTGCACACCTGACCTTAACATGTTAATCAGGTCCCTACTCCCATTTCTTAGACATTTCCATCCATTCTGTGAAGACTTACAGTGACAGCAATCGCCAATCTCTTCCCCTGTATATATGAATACAGAGTAATAACCACAATGGCGAAAAGGATGGCACAATTCCTAGCAAGACTGCACCTTGCTCCAATTCTTACACAGCAGACGTCCGTTCTATGTTTCCATGGAGTCTGTTAGGTGCTTCTGTCTTTAATGGCCCACCTGGTTTCAAATAGCCATCATTGGTTTTTTCCCCCTTCAATTATTTTTATTTATTTTCCAAAATTTTAAACAAACGAACAAACATACATCTTAATTGTACTTCATCCGATCTTAGTAACATTGTTAAGTGACTTCCTCAAATCCCCCTGGCTGGATTTCAGTGTATATCATTGTAACAGTTTTCCAAAACCAATTTTCTTATAGAATTAACTTAATCACTTAACATCTTTCTTTCTTTTCCTTTTAACTTTAAACATGTTATTCTCTAACATTTCATATTTAAATCCTAAGCCTGGATGGTTTCTGGGTAGGAGTTGATCACGGTGAGGGTTTGCCAAGCGTGCCTTCCTCTTAGCACGTTTCCCCCTTTCGTCCTGAGTCCGCGACCAGAAGGAGGAGGACTGGAGGAAATTCAAAGACTATTTAGTTAAATAGGTTAAGATAACTTAATTGGAAAAACTTGCAAATATCAAATAGCCATCAGTGTTGGAGCTGCTGGCATCTGAGAAGAGAGAAGGGCAGGCCAAAGTCAAGGGGGCACCAGGGAGACCACTACAGGCCATTGGTCCATCCAGCCAGCCCAGATTTGTTCCACAATGGTTTTTAAAAAGTGTTTGAAACAGCCCTGTTTGAGTGGCCAGGTGGGGGGGAAACCCAGGTCACTGGCAGAGGAAAGGGGGGGCAAGGGGAGCGTGCCGCCCCGGCACCATCGGGGAGGGGGGTACCATTGCGGCCACTCCCCACCGCACCGGCGCCATGCCCCACAGGCGGCACACCACAACCCCATCTGCTCTCTGCTCCCGGGTGTCAAAGCATGCAGCTCTGCCACTGACCCAGCTGGGGCTTTTGTCCCTTTAATAAAGCTGTGTAGCAGAGGGAAGGTCAGGGAAGCTGGTTTGGCAAGATGTAGCATGTCTTCCGTATAGTTAAAGCTATGGTTTTCCCACTAGTGATGTATGGAAGTGAGAGCTGGACCATAAAGAAGGCTGATCGCCGAAGAATTGATGCTTTTGAATTATGGTGCTGGAGGAGACTCTTGAGAGTCCCATGGACTGCAAGAAGATCAAACGTATCCATTCTTAAGGAAATCAGCCCTGAGTGCTCACTGGAAGGACAGATCGTGAAGTTGAGGCTCCAATACTTTGGCCACCTCATGAAAAGAGAAGACTCCCTGGAAAAGACCCTGATGCTGGGAAAAATGGAGGGCACAAGGAGAAGGGGACGACAGAGGACGAGATGGTTGGACAGTGTTCTTGAAGCTACCAGCATGAGTTTGACCAAACTGCGGGAGGCAGTGGAAGACAGGAGTGCTTGGTGTGCACGAAGAGTCGGACACGACTAAACAACAACAAGCATGTCTTCTGCAACTGCAGTTCAGTGGGCTGGCTATACCAGCTGAGATCCCCTCTTCTGCCCTACGGCAGGTGCAACGGCCTTGTTCTTTTTTGCTAGACCTCCTGAGATCCCCATTTCAGCCCAGCTATTAAAGGCACAGGAGCCCTTTGAAGGAGCCTCTGGCAACCCTAGATTTATTTATTTTTCATGGAGTCAGGGTGGGGTCAGGAGCTGGATTTGAGGAGAAGGGGTGACTACAGGCAGTGGAAAAAAGGGAAATGTATGGGAAAATCGGACAATTTCAGTTTCTGAGTTTTCCAACCTTAAGTTTAGTTTTCCACATTTCCACATCAGCTTGCATTAAAAGAAAAAGAAAAAATCCTCGTGAAAATTCATTCGCATTGTAGTGTGACTTTCTCTAGCTAACATACCCATTTTTACAAAAGCGGCTTCCCATAATATAATCATAGCTGTTTCCCTTTTTTAAGGGAAATTCCCTTATTCCAAATAGGATTCCTTGCAAGAAAAGGGAAAAGTTGACAGCTATGAATATAATGTGACCTTGTGCACTATTTTCACCAATACGTGTGCTTCTATGCACACTTTGCTCTGGGAGGACATACATTCCGGGACACAAGACAACTATGCTGGAAAATTCGGAGCAGTGTGGATTTCAAAGGATAGTTGTCTTTCAGTCCTTGAATTGGTTTGGATAGTGTGACCCAGGTTGGGTGGCATTTAAATCTGAATGGAGCCTAATTTATCCCCCGATCCCTAACTACCAGGTATACACTCAAGCTGCAAGCATGCAGGCAGTATTTTGGATCTCCAGTGAGGGAGAAGCTTGATGACTTGGTCTTAAGCCAACGGGTGGGCTTTTGAGGGGCGACCCCCAGGAAACTCTGCATCCTGTGGCGCAATGGGTCAGTGTGTCTGGCTAACAACCAGAAGGTTGGTGGTTCGAGCCCACCCAGGGACGACTGTGGGCAGAATTTCGGCATTGCAGGGGGTCTACCTATGATTCTTTGAAGAGGGAGGGAGGATTGCAGGCCTTTTCCCTGCTGGAGAAACCCCGGGCTGCTTCTGTAAATAGAAGCCCAAGAGAAAGTTCTGCCCTTGTTTGGACCAATATCCAGCCTCTGCCACAGTGAGGATACCAAAGGGAGTATTCCAGTTCCATGCAACAGCTGGGGATTAAGATGCCCGGCCAAAGGGGTGAGTCAGCAACTCCTGCATTTTGTGCTGTGACTAATAAAATATCGGAGTCTAAACAGGCGCACGCACCCCTCTCTCTTAAAAGAACTGCACGAGACCCGCTTCCAGACTTTCCCTCCTGGTCTTTTGCTAAAGGAAGAAGCACCTTCTCCTGTCAATTTGGGCTACTAATTAGTTGCTGCCTCCGTGAAAGGAAAGTTAATCCACCCTTCTGCTTGTCCCAGCCCAAGCAGTTTTCTGTTTGCCCCATGCTTTTTAGGCATGGATCTAAGTCAGGGGTCAGCAAACTTTTTCAGCAGGGGGCCGGTCCACTGCCCTCAGACCTTGGGGGGCAGACTATATTTTTTTGGGGGGGAGTGAACAAATTTCTATGCCCCACAAATAACCCAGAGATGCATTTTAAATAAAAGGACACATTCTACTCATGTAAAAACACCCTGATTCCCGGACCGTCTGCGGGCTGGATTTAGAAAACGATTAGGCCGGATCTGGCCCCCGGGCCTTAGTTTGCCTACCCATGATCTAAGTGGTTCTGCCTTTGCCTTGAAAAACCCACTCTTTAGTGCTCAATCGGAACAAACGACAATCCATGGAAATCCCATTTGTCATTTGTTCTGTTTCAGTGCTGAACTTCAGCTTTTTCTGGGAGAAATGGAGCTATAGATAAACCCAGAAGGGAGCCTTTTTTCCTCATCCTGGTCACAGTCCATTGCTTTGTGGATGCGCAGAATTGTTGTTTTTGCTCATTTGCACATTTAGGCACATGTAACTAACACTCACACAATTGATTGAAGACGATGCTTTCAGCCTGTCGACAGCCCTAATGATCATTTATATAGCAGCAACAAGGTGCAGGGCACTTGGCAGAGTAACATCAGGGTAGCGAGGGCAAGGAGCCAGGTACAACAGCACCGTTGTAGCTTCTCAACGACCCTGTCCCTGCAGCCTAACACAGTAGAGCGCATTTAGCCGTTCAAAACGCGGCTGGAGGAGCAAAGGTTACCCAGTGTTTTCTGAGTGGTGGACCCAAAGACAGTGGATAACTGACAAGCCCTCCAGGCCAAGGATGGGGAACCTGTGGTCCTCTAGATGTTCTTGGACTTCGGCTCTCATCAGCCCCAGCTCACTTAGCCAATGATGAGACCAATGACGAGACTTTGGTAGTCTTTCGTAATTTGGCGCCTTGGGTGAGGCCAAAATTTGGTGCCCCCAAATGCATCTTCTCAATTATGGAGCTGTATGGTTTTGTGGCCCCCTCAGCTCAGCGCCCTGTTCAGGGGAACTGCCTGCAGCACCCTAAAATCTGGTGCATATGAGATGATGGGAGTTGTAGTTCAGCAACGTCCAGAGGGCCACAGGTTCTCCACCTCTCCCTGGGGTTCCACTTTTAAATGTTCAATATAAAATATTGCTGTATGAATCTTTTCATGCAAATGGAATGACTTTAAACATAGCAGGCTATATCGGAACCACTAAAATCATCCCCTTTCGGCACCTGCTAAAATGATTCCTGTTTAGACGAGCCTATCCAAATGCTTAGAAAGTTGATGTGAATCTTAATCTATTCTAGTGTTTCAGCTTTTTGTATGTTTTAAATTATTGTTTACGTTTTTCTTGATTTTATCATTTTATCTTTTTGTAAACCGCTTTGAGGGTGTTGGGTTTTTTTTTGCAATCAAGAGATGTAATACAGTGGTACCTCAGGTTAAGTACTTAATTCGTTCCAGAGGTCCGTTCTTAACCTGAAGCACCACTTTAGCTAATGGGGCCTCCTGCTGCTGCCGCGCCGCTTGAGCCCGATTTCTGTTCTCATCCTGAAGCAAAGTTCTTAACCTGAAGCACTATTTCTGGGTTAGTGGAGTCTGTAACCTGAAGCATATGTAACCTGAAGTACCACTGTATATTATTATCTCAACACACATACACATATATTTATTTAACCTACTATATTTTGTATAAACAGGCTCCAACTTTATTTATACAAAATATATTAGGTTACAAATGCATATATATGTATAGATAATTCTTATGATATAGTATACATTTCTATCTTTGTTTACATTTTCAATTTTTTATCTTCATTCCATGTTGTTTATTTTAACTGTTGTTTTGAAAATAATTATAAGAAAACCAATCAAGCGGTGTATAAATTTTAGGAAATAAAAAGATAAAACAAATGATTTCAATCCAAGCACTGGACTATATACAGTGGTACCTCAGGTTAAGTACTTGATTCATTCCGGAGGGCCGTTCTTAACCTGAAACTGTTCTTAACCTGAAGCACCACTTTAGCTAATGGGGCCTCTGGCTGCTACTGCATCACCGGAGCACGATTTCTGTTCTCATCCTGAAGCAAGGTTCTTAACCTGAGGTACTATTTCTGAGTTAGTGGAGTCTGTAACCTGAAGCGTCTGTAACCCGAGGTACCACTGTATGCATATTAAGCACTGATCTCTCTTTTCGGTCTCTCCTCACTTCACTTGACATGAGCCACCCATTGTCTAAATCTGCTTTCACTCTGGCTTCCTTCTCACCGCTAGCCGACCCAAGTCTCTCCCTTCACCTGGCGCAACGGAGCCTCGGCTCAGACGGTGCCTTTAATGAGAGAAATCTGCAAGACAGGGCTTCTATTTCGGCCTCTCCTCCGGTCCCTCGAGCCACAAGGCCCTGTTTATAAGACACCCTATAAGGAAGAAGAGAAGGAAGAAGAAATCCCCAAGAAACTGAGGCAACACTTGATCTCTCCTGAGGGATCTGATCCTGGGCCAATCAGCTTCTCTTAAGCAAAGTTGTCAGTACTCATAGGGAGAAAGTGATATCTTCAAGACTCTCGTTGTTTGGGTATAAAAGAAACCAGCCAGTGTCTTGCTAATCAGGGGTGTCTCTGTGTCCTGTTCTCTGGTAGGTATTCCCGGGCCATTCCTGGCAGGAGGCGGGAGGGAATTGTGGTACAGTCTGGATTGCGGTACACGGAAGAAACTAAAGCATGAAGCCTTATTCTAATTCTCTCTCCATAGGGTTAACTATTATTCTTAACACTGGCGTTAACTAGTATTATTTAATAGACTATTGTATTTTAATATTCTGTTGAAAGCCACCCAGAGTGGCTGGGGAAACCCAGCCAGATGGGCGGGGTATAAATAATACATTAATTATTATTATTATTATTATTATTATTATCATCATCATCATTATCCAGTAACGCTGGGGTAGGTGTTTGGTGGTTTTGCTATTTTATTTTTTGGCTCTTGTTTTGATTAATCGATTGCGTTTGTTCTACTTCGGCTGTCTTATTTCTTGTTTGGCAACATGCTGTTTACCGCTTCTGGGACCTTTGCGCCCCAAAACGGTATATAAATAAACCACGCCGTTGCTTAAGCGTTGAGAGCCAGTAGCAGCTGGTTCCCTTTGGGACTGGTAGGGCGGAAGGCTGGGAGACCAACAGTAGGTGGCGCCAGAGAGAGTGAGAGGTAGAACCAACAAATGGACCAATGGGCCAGCCCTCTGCTGCTTGGAAAGAAAACATAGAAGAAATTTAATAGATCCCCTATTTATTTATTTATTTATTTATTTATTTATTTATTTTAACCTTGAGACGGTGTGCTGCTTTTTATTTTTCCCTGCCCAGGAGCCCACAACACTCTTCCTAGCCTCTTCTTCTTCCTTCCCTCTTCTGCCTTGTGCCTAACCCTGAGCCAAGATGCCTGGCGGATACAAAGGAGAATGTGGGGATGATGTGGATCCTATGCCATTTCTGGCTCCTAGCGAGAAAGAGAGGATCGAGGCCATAAGCAAACCATACGATATCAAGAAGTCTGTCTGGGTCAAGGATGAAAAGGAGGGATTTGTCGCTGGAGAGATCCAGTCCGAGACGGATACCCAAGTCACTGTGAAGACGGTGACCAATCAGGTGACTTGGTGGGACAGGAGGGATGATTTCTGGGTCTTGCAAAGTCTTTGATCTGCTCCTTAGCCGGAATAAACACCTGGCAATGCTTTTGGAACTGGAGAAGGAACATCAGCTGTAGGGAAGTGATGGGGTGGCTGGGCAGATAAAGAGATTCAACCCCTTTTTGCATGAAGAAGTTGGTTATTTATGTAAAAAAACACATACAACAACCACAACCAAGACTTTGGAGTTCTGAATGCCATCCATTAAAAGCGTATGGCTCCCCCCAGAATCCTGGGAACTGTAGTTTGTGAAAGGTGCTAGGAATTGAGCTCTATAAGGGACAAACTACAGTTTCCAGGGCTGGATGCATCAAAGAAGCTATTAAGCTAAATGCATTGTAAACGTCATATAGGGAAATCCTGTTGGTGAAAAACAGGACTCCACAGCGCCATCTGGTGCCACAGTGTCTAAAACGCTTTATCTTTAAAAATGTAGCTGAGTCCCAGGATTCTTTGGGGAAAGCCAAGTGCTTTAAGTGTATGGTGCGACCACAGCCTGGTAGCCGATCCATACTGTTGTTTAAGGTGGAATGTAAGCTTCCTGTCCCTGCACTAATTCGCCTCCAAATCGCTGCCTGCCCTTCTCCTTCAGTCCGGATTTTCTCATGCCCTCACCTTTTCGAAGTAAAAGTAAAGGACCCCTGGACGTTTCGAAGTACAGTGGTACCTCGGGTTACATACACTTCAGGTTACAGACACTTCAGGTTACAGACTCCGCTAACCTAGAAATATTACCTTGGGTTAAGAACGTTACCTCAGGATGAGAACAGAAATCGTGCTCCGGCGGCACGGCAGCAGCAGGAAGCCCCATTAGCTAAAGTGGTGCTTCAGGTTAAGAACAGTTTCAGGTTAAGTATGGACCTCCGGAACGAATTAAGTACTTAACCCGAGGTACCACTGTACTATATCCCTGGCCCGTGAAAATCTGGAAGTGGAAAGAGAGGCATTGGTTTGGAGGAGAATGTCGTATGGACAGCAGAAAATGAATGGAGGTACAGAGGTGCCTCGCAAGACGAAATTAATTCGTTCTGTGGGTTTTTTCGTCTTGCGAGTTTTTTCGTCTTGCGAAGCACGGTATCCCAAAGTCTTCAAAATCACCAAAGTCTTCAAAAACCTCAAAAAAGGCTACCACGCCGCGTGCTATGAGTTGCTCCTCGAAGTCACCCTGGGTATTAACGGTTTTAAGAAAAAGGAAACAAACTTGCAAGACGTTTTCGTTTTTTTCGTTTTTCGTCTTGCGAAGCAAGCCCATAGGGAAATTTGTCTTGCGAAGCAACTCAAAAAACGAAAAACTCTTTCATCTTGCGAGTTTTTCGTCTGGCGAGGCATTAGTCTTGCGAGGTACCACTGTACATGAAGCCGATTGTCCATGCTAAACAACAGTATGGATGAGCCTGGAATTGTAACTCAGTCAGGAGTGTCGAAAGCAAAGGATTAGATTATGAGCTCCTGATTTCTATGGGGCCAATTTTGTTAGGATGCCTTCAAAACCAGTTTGCAATATTTTGGGTCTTACTTGAGAGAGTTATTTTTAACTAACGGTTGATTGATTTTATTCTCTGATGGTGGATTTTTCTGCTGTGTTCGTTCGATGGCTTAACTATCACTATACAGTGGTACCTCTGGTTACGAATGCTTCTGGTTACGAGCGCCGCTAACCCGGAAGTAGCTGCTCCTGGTTGTGAACTTTGCCTCAGGATGTGAACAGAAATCGTGCACCGGAGGCGCATGCACAGCGGGAAACCCCATTAGCGAAAGTGCGCCTCAGTAGGAGAACGCTTTCAACTTAAGAACGGACCTCCAGAACAAATTAAGTTTGTAACCAGAGGTACCACTGTACATTCACATTTCCACCATTGATTTAAGGCCCTGCAGAAAGGGCGTGTAAATACCGTTAAGTAAAGGAACATATACATCACCATGTTTTGGAAATTTTGGGTGCTGTGCCTCAAGATTTTCGCTAAACCGTGACTTCTCCACCCACAGACGGTCACCGTTAAGAAGGATGATGTCCAGCAGATGAACCCACCCAAATTCTACCAGGTCAATGACATGGCCAACATGACCTTCCTGAATGAAGCCAGTGTCTTAGACAACCTGCGCCAGCGTTATGTCCTGATGAGGATCTATGTAAGTGAGAAGATGGGTGAAGGCATCTGAGACAAGCAGGTGCTGCAGGCAGTAGACTAGAGAGTCAGGTAGCTCCTAGGGCAGGGGTCTGCAACCCGCAGCTCCGGAGCCACATGTGGCTCTTTTACACCTTTGCCGCGGCTCCGGGGCGGATACTAGCGAGGGGAGGAGGCGCATTGTGCGCCCCGACACTCCCCACTGTGGCGGGCGCTGTACAGGCTGTGACGTCGCATGGGGGTGGTGCGTGCGTTAGTCACGCACCGTCCCAACGTCACCTTCCCGCCTGCCCGCCCGCTACATTGTAAGGGGCATGTATGCTGGTCACTGCATTGAAAGGGGGCATGTACGCTGGTCACTGTTTTGAAGGGGAGTGAAGAACACACACACAAAAAAAGGTAACTTGTTAATTTAACGTTTATTTCTATGAGGAGGAGTAATTTTGAGGGGTCAAACAAAGAAATAATAAAAAAGTGACAAAAAAGTTATTTTTATAATGACGAGTTTTGCGGCTCCCAGGTTTTTTTTTGTTCAGAAACGGGTCCAAGTGGCTCTTTTTGTCTTAAAGGTTGCAGACCCCTGTCCTAGGGCAAGATTTGGAAGTCAAACTGCATGAGGTACTTTTAACGGAGGAATCCGAGGGCTCCCTTGGGCAAAAAAACAAAAACACCAACCAGGACAATTTGGAGCAAAACAGCAGCCTGTAGGCTTGGCCTTTATTGGAAACTGTCGCAACAGCACCCCCACCCACAACAAGATGAAGCAAAATGGAAGCCCAGAACAAAAGAAGACCCCAGCTTTTATTAGTTACTAATCCCCCAAACTACACCCCTAAGACTACATCACAACAACGTCACAACTACATCACAAAAAGGAGGGGTTGAGGGAGTTGTGGAGGTAACCTGAGTATCTTGTCACCTGGCTGGTTCCTCCTTTCCCCCTTCCCCATGAGTACTTTCCAGGTGACAAAGGAGAGTTTGCAGTTTCCTGCCCCCAGAGGGAAGAGCTGATCATTGTCCTTTGTTCCAGTCCATGCTGAATCCACTCCTATATGCAAGTTCTTTGTGACCTTGATGGTCTTCTGTCTAGGACCATCAGGGTTGGCATAGCAACTGGGCAGGACCTCCTGTGTATATGCTGGTATGCTCAAGGGATTATGGCTGCCCTGTATCAAACCTTCCCCATTTTGTAGTCCTTCCTTCATGGAGTAAAATAAAAGTGGAACGGTGCAGATCCGATGTATGGTTGATTTTCTATGAATTTATAACAGAAGCGGAGCGTATGTAGTGTGTGTGTCAAGTTTGTACAAACTGAATGATGGGGGGGGGGTTCCTGCGACAGTAAGAAAGATGTGTTGGCCCTCACCTTGGATAAAACAAATAGAAGATTGAAGACAGAGAGCGACAACACAAGAATGGGCCTTTTCTGAGGTGGCTTCTCGACTGTGGAATTGAAATTGATGGAATAGGCGCAGCTTGCAGATTTAGCATATAGAAGAAGAGATCAAGTAGAACGTACGTTTAAAGAAGACTGGAAAAGGTTTGCTGAATATATGGGTGAAAATTGTGTTCGTTTAAAAAACGCTAGTAGCATTAAGATAAATTCAACAGTGTAAATAAGTTTTGATGGATGTAACAATGGATTACTGAATGGTTTAGTTCATGTAAAATATGCAGGGATGTGTGGTATGCAAAACAAATCACGGAAAGAGAAGAAGGGAAGTCATTGATTTATGTTGAAACAGTAATAATAATAATAATAATAATAATAATAATTAATTTATACCCAACCCATCTACTCTGGGCGGCTTCCAACAAAATATTAAAATACAATCGCTGTTTTGTGTTCTTTCCAGACCTACTCTGGCCTCTTCTGTGTCACCATCAACCCTTATAAGTGGCTGCCCATCTACGGATCCCGAGTGGCCCAGATGTATAAGGGCAGGAAGCGCACAGAGATGCCACCTCACCTCTTCTCCATCTCTGACAACGCCTACCATGACATGCTCATGGGTGAGTACAGAGAAGGACCTCCAGCCTCCCTGGTACCTCTGCTCACAAGCTCAGAGGCAGATCACATCCACTGCAGGCAAAATGTCCCGGGTTCTTCCTTCTGTTAGAGCTGGGAAGGACCTTTAGAGAGCAGCGGCCAGTCAGGGTAGACAACGCTGAACTAGATAGGCTGATGGTCTCACTCAGCATAAGGCAGCTTCCTATGTTCCAGCACTGGTCCAAGATATTGTCCTAGCTGAGCTGACCAGCCGTGAAACCACTAGGACCTCCTTGCACCCCTCCATTGCTTTGGGGAACTGTGGTCACATGGCACATCTCTGCAGAGTTGCATAGACAGTGACCTCAAGTAGACAAAGCTCAGTGGTAGAGGATGTGTATGGCATGCAGGAAGTCCCAGTCTCAAATCCTGGCATCTCCAGGTAGGACTAGGAAAGGCTTCATGCCTGAAATATTGGAGAGCCATTGCCAAGATGGTCATTGTAGACTTTCCCAAACTTGGGTCTCCAGTTGTTGTTGGACTACAACTCCCATCATCCCTAGCTAGCAGGACCAATGGTCAGGGATGATGGGAACTGTAGTCCAAAAACAACAACAACAGCTGGAGACCCAAGTTCGAGAAATCTTGACACTGTAGACAATACTGAGCTCAATGGAACAATGGTTTGACTCAGTCTAGGGCAGCTTCCGGTGTTCCTGTAGACGAGGGAGACTGTAGGTCAACCTTCCACAACATGGGGGTGCCCGGATGTGTTGAACTTCAACTTCCATCAGCCACAGTTGGCATGGTCAATGGTAGGGGATGATGGGAATTGTAGTCCAGCAACATCCAGATGGGACGCGGGTGGCGCTGTGGGTTAAACCACAGAGCCTGGGACTTGACGATCAGAAGGTCGGTGGTTCGAATCCCCACGATGGGGTGAGCTCCCGTCGCTCGGTCCCTGCTCCTGCCAACCTAGCAGTTTGAAAGCACGTCAAAGTGCAAGTAGATAAATAGGTACCGCTCCGGCGGGAAGGTAAACGGCGTTTCCGTGTGCTGCTCTGATTCGCCAGAAGCAGCTTACTCATACTGGACACATGACCCGGAAGCTGTACGCCGGCTCCCTCGGCCAATAAAGCGAGATGAGCGCCGCAACCCCAGAGTCGCTCACGACTGGACCTAATGGTCAGGGGTCCCTTTACCTTTACCTAACATCCAGAGGGCACCAGTTTGGGGAAAGGTCTGCTGCAGAGGTTGACCCAATACAATTTGCTTTCTGAGGGAAAGATGGTACTCGCCCTCATTCCATGGAACCACCAGATGAATCTTGCTTCAGGATAGTGGCAAGCGGGGTTGTGTCCTCCTGCCCTCTTCAAAAAATCCAAATTTGTGGGAAGACAGGAAACAATCAAGCTGGAGTGACTATAGAGCTGTAATTCAGCCCCATAGCACTTTTAATACCCACTTGGCATGATGTGTTCTTCTTCCTCCCACAGAGCGTGAAAACCAGTCTATGCTGATCACGTAAGTGTATACATTTATTAATTTTTTTATTTTATTTTTTATTATTGCTGCTTAAAATATTTATAAGCCACCTTGGGTTTAAAATCTGCAAGGCTGCTTACGCAGAGTATGAAAAAGGAAGTACGAAAAAGGAAGCGACATTAATGCACTGGACTCAGCTAGCCTGGTAAAGAAAAAGTGATTTACCGTATTTTTTGCACCATAACACTCACTTTTTTCCTCCTAGAAAGTAAGGGGAAATGTCTGTGCGTGTTATGGAGGGAATGCCTACGGGTGGCATGCCTACGGATTTTCCTCCTCTAAAAACTACGTGCATGTTATGGTCAGGTGCGTGTTATAGAGCGAAAAATACGGTATATGTACTGTATATGCGATATAACATTGTGCCACCAGAAGGCGACGTGGAGTCCCGTTTTTTTCAGCCTGTTTTCCCTGTTTTAAATTTGCAGCGCTTTAAACTGAAGCGCTTCTTTGATCTTAAAATAACCCTGAATTAATAAAAAGGATGCAGCTAGAATTTCAACCAGACAAGGATTAAATGTAAGGTATTGGTTGTGTTTAGAATAGATTTATGAAACATTTAGAAAACTTATTGATTAGAATATTTGCATGAGATTGTATGGGAAAAATACGGAATAACAGATAAATAAATAATCTTACTTAAATATAGGAAGTGCGGTGTAAGCAATGGAAGTCAATCAATGAAATTTTATTATTATTTTCATATTGAGATATTTGTAGAATAAACTTGGAAGAAATTCTTCCAACTTTTCTTCTTCTTTTTTTCCTCTTTATTTTTTCTTCTTTTTTTCTCTTTTGTTCCTTTTTCATATATATGTGCTTATTTGAAATATATATGTATGTATGTATTTGCAATATTTTGCTTATATTTTGTAACAATTATGTTAAATAATAATAATAAAAAAAAGAATTTCAACCGAAGGCCAATTCATCTTCTTAGACACCTATTGGATGGGAGTCTTCTTAGCTTGGCTTAGGTTGGCATCTGAAAGACAGCAAGGAAGGAGCAATGAAGATTTCCCTAGGGAGGGAGTCCTACAGCTTTGGTGCCAGCACCAAAAAGATCCTGCCCCTTTCACTAGACCTCAGACAGTGGGGACACACAAAGCAGGGCTGTCATAGAGGTTCTTAGCAGTTGGTCCGAGGGCCACATTCAGAGACTTATTCTGGAGAGATGGAGTGAAAATGAAGTACGTATTTTTCACTCTATAGGACGCACCAGACCATAGGATGCACTGGACCATAGGAGGGGGAGAACAGGAAAAAAAAATTTTTTTTCTTGTTCTCCCCCTCAAAAACAAGGTGCGTTCAAGGTGCGTTCAAGAGCAGGCCTTGCTGCTGCCCCCCCGAGCTTGTGGGGCTGGCAGTGGGGGAAGTGCTATTTTCCCCCACCGTCAACCTCAAAGATCCCTGAAGCCTTTGGAGCGCAGCTGCACTCCAAAGGCTTGAGGCTTCGGGGACATCCTTTGTAGCCTTTCAAGCCTCCGCAGCCTTTCAAGCCTCCGCAGGGCAGCGAGGTGAAGGCTTTGCGCAGCCATCCCGAAGCTAGAACAGCTTCGGGCTGCAGGCTGCTATCCACAAGCCTTCGGAGCCCGGCGGTAACTGTCCTAAGCCCTAACTGCAGGTAGCTGTCCTAAGCCCGGGGTGCACAGCACCATGCTCCCCGGGCTTTGGGCTGCTGTGCGCACCGACCCCTCTCGCTCTCCAGGCTTCAGCGAAAGCTTTCATTCGCTCCATAGGACGCACACACATTTCCCCTTCATTTTTGGAGGGGAAAAAGTGCGTCCTATAGAGCGAAAAATACGGTATCCGCATGTGCCTCTGCCCTGTCTCCCCCAGAAACCAGGTCTACCTCATGTGTGAATGACCTTCTCTCGCAGCAGGGGGTTGGAGTTAAAAAATATATATTGATGGATACTTTTCAACCTTGTGGTCCTGATTTCTGCTCCTTTATCTCCTCTTTCACATGTAGTGGAGAATCCGGAGCTGGCAAGACTGAAAATACAAAGAAAGTTATTCAGTACTTTGCCAACATCGGTGGTACTGGCAAGGCCTCTACCGATTCGAAGGTAAGAGGTTTTTCTTTTAGCAGAATGAACTGGGGGCTGTTGTCTTTTTTCTCTCTTTCTTTTTCAAATTTTAATCTTTATTGATTTTAGATATTAAATCCCTCCACCGTGAAACAACAAAAAAGAAAACAAATCACCTCACATAGAAAGAATTTTTTTACATAGAAAATAAGATTCTTCCATATAATTGTGACTTCCGTCATCCTCAATATGGGTCCATCATTACCTTGTTGACTGCATATTTGCATATTTTTTAACTTATCGTTAATTGTCCATATTCTTGGTAGAGTATTTTGTTGCAGAAGTTATTCAAAACATGTCAAAGATTTTATCTGAGAACAATGTTCTTTTAAATATGATTTAAATAAATCCTATTCTTTGTTAAACTCTTGGTTTGTTTAATTCCTGATTTTCCCTGTCATCTTTGCTAATTCTACATATTCAAAAAACTTCACCTGCCATTCCAACTTAGTTGGTATTTTATCTCCCTTCCACCATCTAGCTATTAACATTCTCGCTGCAGTAGTTGCATACATAAATATCTTTCTTAATTCTTTCGGTATATCTGCAGCAATAATACCTAACAAAAGGGTTTCTGGCTTTTTGATTAAAGTTAATTTGAACATTTTTTAAAAGCTCATTATAGATAGTTTTCCAAAAGCTTTTTGTCTTTTTACATTTCTACCACGTGTGGTACATCGTTCCCTCTGATTCTTTACATCTCCAGCAAAAATTTGAGCCCTTTTTATACATTTTTGCCAGCTTGCTTGGCGTAACGTACCATCAGTAGAACATCTTCATGTAGTTTTCTTTTAGCGTATAAAGGTAAAGGGACCACTGACCATTAGGTCCAGTCGTGACCGACTCTGGGGTTGCGGCGCTCATCTCGCTTTATTGGCCGAGGGAGCCGGTGTACAGCTTCCGGGTCATGTGGCCAGCATGACTAAGCCGCTTCTGGTGAACCAGAGCAGCACATGGAAACGCCGTTTACCTTCCCGCCACAGCAGTACCTATTTATCTACTTGCACTTTGACGTGCTTTTGAACTGCTAGGTTGGCAGGAGCTGGTACCGAGCAACGGGAGCTCACCCCGTCACGGGGATTCAAACCGCTGACCTTCTGATCGGCAAGTCCTAGGCTCTGTGGTTTAACCCACAGCGCCACCTGCATCCCTCAGCAAGCCGTAAACTTTATGTCCTTTCTCCAAAGCTTTTCCCAAGATGCCATCTGAATCATCACAGATTTAACCTCCTCCTCTAGCCTGTCCCAATCCAGTAACAGTCTATATATTTTGGAGAGTAACGGTTGTCTTGTACCAGCTGAAATGCAGGCATTGTCTGGAATAATGTGTTAATCATTAGCTGTTGAGAAATCCCCCATGATAAAACTGTGTTGCTGTTGTTACTACAATTGATTCCTCCTTTTAAACCACCATCTCAAGGTGATTTACACATTTTTGTTTGTCTCTGTCAGGGGTCCCTGGAAGATCAAATCATCCAGGCTAACCCTGTACTAGAAGCCTTTGGAAATGCCAAAACAACGAGGAACAACAATTCTTCCCGCTTTGTAAGTATGAGAATCTTAAAATATTTTGAACCCTTGGCCCCTCCTTATTATGCACTGATTCAAGATCACCAGTGTCAAAGCAATGATTCTTCAACGTCAACTTTGTTGGACTGGTCATGTTGTGCGGATGCCTGATGATCGTCTTCCAAAGCAACTACTCTATTCCGAACTTAAAAATGGACAGCGTAATGCTGGTGGTCAACAAAAGAGGTTTAAAGACTGTCTTGAGGCAAATCTAAAAAAAAAAAAAAGTAGTATAAACACCAACAATTGGGAAACACTTGCCTGCAAGTGCTCCAATTGGGGAACAGCCTTTACCAAAGGTGTCATGGGCTCTGAAGACGCTCAAACTCAGGAAACAAGGGAGAAACGTGCTAAGAAGAAGGCACGCTTGACAAATTCACACCGTGATCAACTCCCACCCGGAAACCTATGTCCCCACTGTGGAAGGATGTGTGGATCCAGAATTGGCCTCCAGTCACTTATGGACTCACTGTTGAGTCATGTTTATGGAAGACAATCTTACCCGGCTACAAGGGATCGCCAAAGAAGAAGAAGAAGAAGAAGATGCACTGATTCACACATGCATACACATCACTTGCTTGGTCTTCAACTAATGACCAACACTCGTTGACTCTCAGTTGTCTACACTGAAGGTGATTGTATCACTTTATGAGGTGATAACTGGGCGAACATATCAGACGACACAGCGATTCTTCCAAAGCAGCTCTTTATTTGTAAGCTGGAACAGAACTGAACTGAGTAGCTCAGTCAGCCTGCTTATATAGAGCTCCACTAGAATGCGACAGTAACCATTTTCTGTAACTAGCCAATCACTGAACGTCACTTTCGATCCTTCATTTGCATACAAACTATCCAATCACTGAACGTCACTTTCTATCCTTCATTTGCATAACTATCTACAGTATCCCCCTGGTGGCCCAGGTTGAGAACTTCAGTACATAACAATAACAATTATTTCACCGTTTGCTGGCTGGGACTGATGGCAGTTACAGCCCAAAATGTCCAGAGGGCACCAGGTTCAGGAAGCTGACATAGTGTTGGGGCTTGGCAGGTCTCCATTAGAAAGGCATTCCACAAGGAAGGCACCACCACTGAAAAGACCATGCACTTGTACTGTTTAATCTTTCCTGGGTAAAGCTATTGCCATCTCTATTAACTAACTTGCCTCTTGTTCTTCATCCCAGGGTAAATTCATCCGAATCCACTTTGGCAGCACAGGAAAACTGGCTGGAGCTGACATTGAGAGTTGTAAGTTTCCAAGTTCAGCTAATCTCAACCCCGAAATCCATTTTAGGTGGAATTTGGCAGTAACCTGTTTACTCAGGCAGTGTATGTGTCTAAAATAAAAAGTTGATTGGACATAAGCAAATGTACACATATTTAATCAATTGCCCTGTTTAGGGAAGCTTTTAATATTTGATGAATTATTGTATGTTAATATTTTGTTGGAAGCTGCCCAGAGTGGCTGGGGTATAAATAAAAATTATTATTATTATTATTATTATTATTATTATTATTATATGTATTAATGGAAAATAATTTGAGTAATTGACCAGATTTTTAAAAAATAAACTTGGTGACAGTGCTAACAGGAAGTTACAGATTAAATGACGCAGGTCTGCTCAGCTCATAGTTGCTTCATTTAGTTTTTCTTGGTCCAAGATTTTGATTCCCTGGAGTCAGAATTTAATGTTGCTTGTGCGTGGCATTGCAGTTCAGTTAAGTCATATCAGAGCAACAGAGCTGACTTCTGAAGTGTTTGGATACCGTCTACAACAGTAGTGTCCAAACTTTTTTCAAAGAGGGCCAGATTTGATGAAGTGAAGGACCGTGAGGGCCGACCAAAGGGCCAACTGACCTTTTTCTAGGATTGAAGCTGTTGAGCTTTGGATTTTGCCCCAGGAAATAAACTGCCACAGGGTCCAGATTAAACCGACCAGAGGGCTGGATTAGGCCCCCGAACCGGACTTTGGACATGCCTGGTCTACAGTATCAGCTTAAACCTGGGTATACTTTGTTTTTCAGATCTCCTAGAGAAATCTCGGGTCATCTCTCAGCAACCCGCTGAAAGGGGCTATCACATCTTCTACCAGCTCCTCTCCAATAAGAAGCCAGATCTTGTTTGTATGAAGCTTTCCCCTGTGTATTGGCGGGGGGAGGGGGCTGCAAGAACTGGGGCTGAGGGGCAAATTCAGTTTCCATTTAATGCCAAATCTATCATTCGCACATTCTAAAACAAATTTGTGAACTGAAACACAGCCATCCTTCTAGATTCTCCCTTTTCGGAATTTTGTAACGCAGTTCTCCAACGAAACAATGTTTATAAAAATGCATTGGTTAGCAGAAAGCATACATAAAAAAATCAATGTGTTAGTAAGAGAAATCAGGATTTTTAAAGAAAATAAAATGGCCTATAGCTGCAGAAATGTGGAGAACTGAATTTAAGGTGGGAAAAAATGAGAAATGGAGAGAAGTGAAATTGACAGATCCCTTCTTCCTTACCTAGGAGCAAGCCCCTTTTTAAATGGTGGGACTTGCTCCTGAGAAGGCTTGGGTATGGATTACACCAGTGCTTTTTTTCTGGGGGGGACGCATACCCCTAAACATTTTTTACTTTTGTACATTTACTGTATTTATTTTTCCCAATTTGAACTATAAAATGGTGATTTTCTTGAGTCAAAATGAGAGTAACCCTAAACATTTTTTAGGGGGAGAAAGCACTGGCTTACACCATTAGGATGCTTTTATACTAGATGGTCTGGATGAAATCTTCATGGGAAGATGCTTTGTAAGAACTGGATTTTAGCATGAAGCAAAGCACAAATTTGAGAAGGGGAAAAATGAGAAGCCGAGGCAAGTGAGATGGGCAGGTCCTTCTATCCCTAGCAAGATCAGAATGCTGAACTAACTATCGGGACTGATTCAGCAGAGTTCTTAAAAAAGGACCGCAGTTTCTGCATCCTGACATTTCTTTTATGTGACAGCATCCTTGCTTTGTGTACCGGACCCCAAGGAGTACCACTGGACAAGCCAAGGAGTCACGGTTGTTGACAACATGGACGACGGAGAGGAACTGCTTCTCACAGATGTAAGTTTGCAAAGGCTGTTGCATTTTATCTACCCCCCACTTTTGAGTATTGATCGAAAACTTTATAACAGAAGTGTACAATAGATATTATTGCAACAGCTAGACTGGTGACTGGGGTGTGGCTACCGAGACCATATAACACCAGTCCTGAAAGACCTACATTGGCTCCCAGTAAGTTTCCGAGCACAATTCAAAGTGTTGGTGCTGACCTTTAAAGCTCTAAATGGCCTTGGCCCAGTATACCTGAAGGAGCGTCTCCACCCCCATCGTTCTGCCTGGACACTGAGGTCCAGTGCCGAGGGCCTTCTGGTGGTTCCCTCACTGCAAGAAGCTAAGCTACAGGGAACCAGGCAGAGGGCCTTCTCGGTAGTGGCGCCCGCCCTGTGGAACGCCCTCCCATCAGATGTCAAAGAGATAAACAACTACCTGACATTTAGAAGACATCGGAAGGCAGCCTTGTTCAGGGAAGTTTTTAATGTGTGACATTTTAATGTATTTTTTAATCTTTGTTGGAAGCCGCCCAGAGTGGCTGGGGAAACCCAGCTAGATAGGCAGGGTACAAATAATAAATTACTATTACTATTACTATTACTATTACTATTACTATTACTATTACTATTACTATTACTATTACTATATTATAGACAAAATGAGAAATACAAAATAAACGGTTCTTCATTCTTTAACCAATGCACGCTTTGTACATCCATTTGTGATTAAATTTTCCAAGACCACCGATCTTCCCCTTGCATTCCCGAATTACCGGTAAATTCCTTAAATAGGCACTTAAACTTTATTTTCTCCATATTATTTGACTTACCATAAATTTTATTTTATACAGTTACCCTATTGACACACCGAAGCTCAGTCAAAACCTGCCAACGAATTGACATTTTGACAATGTTCTTTTACATAAACTCTGTATATAACCCACTCTCTGGAAAAAAAATATGGCTGTAACATCTCTTAGCCTTGCTGATAATCTCGCCAGTTCGGCATACTGTCTTATTTTATTTTGCCAGTCTGTTTTAGATGGGGTATCCTCTCCCTTCCAACCTTTTGTGATTAGAATTCTGGCAGTGACTGTAACATACGTAAGGACTCTCCTGTATTTTGGGGGGATTTCATTTCCCATAATTCCTAGCAGGAAGGCTTCAGGTTTTTTTTAAGGGAAGGAGCATTTGAACATTTTATTAAGCTCGTTGTAAATCATTTCCCAAAATGAGCACCTGTTGTATTTTGGGTGTAGGAGGGAAATGGCAGCAAAAGAAGGCAGCCTAAGGGCTATAAGCACAGCTTGGCAGTCTTTAGCCTCGCTCAGATACGTTAAGGAAATGAGAGGGCAGGGGAGGGGAGTGTAATCAAGTCCACATAGGAAACTGTCTCGTACTGAATCAGATTACTATTGCAGATGTTAATATTGTGCAGCTTGTAGCAACCAGATGGATAAAAACTGGCTCTCTTTTTTTGGAATGAAGCATTTTCCAGACCTGTTAGATATTATTCAGAAACTTTCCTTGCGGAACTTTCTTCAAAACAGAACAAAAGCACCAAAGCTACACCCAAATCATTCCATAAAACATATTCTTACCCAATCATAGGCTCAGCATCTTCTTAGGAATAAAATAACATATAATCAGAGTTGACAAACATAGCGCTCTCTCTCTCTCTCTCTCTCTCTCTCTCTCTCTCTCTCTCTCTCTCTCACACACACACACACACACACACACACACTGGCTCCGTTAGCCTGCATTCCAGCCCCAAGACTATTGAGCTCCTGGAAAGGCATCTTACTCCCGCAGAGCCTGGGAACAAAAACTAACAGCAACTATCTTTCAAAGTGGAGATTTGCAATTCAATACCTTAATCACCTGATCTAAAGTTAAACACTCACGTGTTAGCGAGCAGAGAACAGCAACAGTTGATTATCAGCCCACAAAGGAGCTCAGAGAGCCCTTTTTGCTCTTCCTTAGCTTCAATGGAATCTTCCAGTTAAACCCTTTCAGCAATACAGATGGGCATTCTCCATTTCAGTGTCAATTAAGCAATTATACTTAACAATCACTGGTCCACATACCTGGGCATTGCTTACACCCACAGTATCCAACCTTTTTAGACTCACAACCCACCTTTAACCCAAGCATGCATGGGGGGCCTTATTATTTTCCCCCTCCTCCTCCCTTTGTCTCCTATTGTTGCTGCTGCAGACCACCTTAGATCAGGATGCCACCATTTGAGGGTCTTGACTGAGCCACCAGTCAAAGACCAGTGGTCTACACTGATCCAGGTTCTCGGGCAGGAGTCTTTGCCAGGCCTACCTTGGAATGCCAGGGATGAAACCTGGGATCTTTTGTATATAGAAGAGATGCTCTAGAACAGCCTTTCTCAACCTGTGGGTCCCCAGATGTTGTTGGACTACAGCTCCCATCACCCCTAGCTAGCAAGGCCAGAGCTCAGGGATGATGGGAGTTGTAGTCCAACAACATCTGGGGACCCACAGGTTGAGAACCGCTGCTCTAGAATGAAGCTACAGCTCTTGTACTGTTCTCTACCTATTTATTTTTCCAGAAGCAAACGAGAATGTTTCTTTTCAACATGCCTCCAGGAGTTGAGGGGTTTTAAGCTTAATTATTTCAGTTTCGATGGTGGTGGTGATTGAACCTCTGGCTGTAATATCTAAATTGGAGCGGGGGGGTTGTGGAGTGCTTTGACACCTATTGAGAAACGGTACACAAGGTTTGGAAATGATAATGATTCCTCTCTTCCAGGTGGCCTTTGATGTCCTAGGCTTCACTCAAGAAGAGAAGATAAGTGTTTATAAGCTGACTGGAGGCATAATGCACTTCGGCAACATGAAATTCAAGCAGAAGCCAAGAGAGGAGCAGGCAGAAGTTGACACCGCTGAAGGTAACAGAGCGGGGAGGAGCAGCAGGAACCAGTTGTTGCAGGACTACAACTCCCATCGTCCCTGGCCGTTGGCCGTAGTGCCTGGGGCTGATGGGAATTTGAGTTCAACAACATCTCAAGTGCCACACCCTCCCCAACTAAATAAGGGATGCCGGTCAAATCTCAAATTCAAAGGAATTCACTGTTTTGCAACTCAAAGTGTTGACATTATGTAAAATAATGGACTATGCAGAACTGGCAAAATTAAGAGAATCTGATGATGAGTGTTTTGTGGAAGAATGGAAGCCTTTTTTGGACTACTTTGGATTTGAGCTATGAGCCACATAAGTAATTACAGTGGTACCTCTGTTTTTGAACGTAATCCATTCTGGAAGACCGTTCGAGTTTTGAAACGTTCAAAAACCGAAAATTCAATAGCCGACAGCTAGGCCTCAGGATCTTGCATTCAGCGGAAGCCGCGTGGCATGTTCGACTTCTGAGGCGTGTTCAAAAACCAAAGCGTTTACTTCCGGGTTTACGGCGTTCGGAAACTGAAATGTTCGTCAACGGAGATGTTCAAAAACCTAGGTACCACTGTAGATTATAGTACTGTGGTTATGATTTTAACAGGCAGACGATAGGGAGAAGCAGAAGTGGAGAAACAACAAGAAATGGAAAATGGGGTGGGAAGTTGATAAAATATGAGGGGGGGGAATTGTTTGTTGGATTGTATATGTTAAAAATGTTGAAACTTAATAAAATATATTTTTTTTAAAATGTAGTTTAAAACCTTAATTAAACATGTGGTTGATGGCTTATATTCACATTTCCGTTTCCTCTGCCTCTCCCCCCAGGAAAGCCCACAGTTTAGTGCTGAATCCGAATGAACAGCACTTGGGTTTTCTGTGGATTGTTCCGATTTAGCACTAAAGAGTGAATTTTCTGGGGGAAAGCAGTGGGGCAAAGACAAAACCACTTGGACCCGTGCTATCTAGGGGTGGGGGAAGCGGAAGTATGAAAAAGCCCTTAGCCCCATTGGACTTACTCCTGCGTAGACAGGCACTGTCTGTGCTTGTGTTGTCCTTTCTGCAACAGCGGCCTAGCAGAACTTGCAGAAATGGTTGTGGTTTCCTTGTCTGAGGAAACGGGGGCCTTCGTCATGGCCAGCAGTTTGCTCCCCTTCCGATTAATCTGTGCCTTTGGTCTTTTGGCAGTGGCCGACAAAGTCGCCCACCTCATGGCTCTCAACTCCGGGGAACTCCAGAAGGGCATCACCCGGCCCCGGGTGAAAGTGGGCAACGAGTTTGTGCAGAAGGGGCAGAACATGGACCAGTGCCACAACTCCGTTGGTGCCCTGGGCAAAGCCGTCTATGACAAGATGTTCAAGTGGCTAGTCGTCAGGATCAACAAGACCCTGGACACCAAGATGCAAAGGCAGTTCTTTATCGGAGTGCTGGATATCGCTGGCTTTGAAATCTTTGAGGTACAGGGAAACTAGGAACAGCTCTAGCGGGAGGTGGGGTCTGCAACAAAATGTTGCAGGTACCTTCCCACCAGAGTGGTACCTATTTATCTACTTGCACTTTGACGTGCTTTCGAACTGCTAGGTTGGCAGGAGCAGGGACCGAGCAACGGAGGCTCACCCCGTCATGGGGATTTGAACCGCCGACCTTCTGATTGGCAAGTCCTAGGCTCTGTGGTTTAACCCACAGCGCCACCCGCGTCCCTCCTGGCTGGTGAAGTTCCCTGCAATTCATTGCCCCCCTCTGCCATGTCAGACTCCAGCCCCCTTTCCCATGGCACACACTCGCCAGCAGCCCCTGACGCAGGCCTTCGTTTCTATTCCCTTTGCAGTTCAACAGCTTTGAGCAGCTTTGCATCAACTTCACCAACGAGAAGCTGCAGCAGTTCTTCAACCACCACATGTTTGTGCTGGAGCAGGAGGAGTACAAGCGAGAAGGGATCGACTGGGTCTTCATCGACTTTGGTCTGGATCTGCAAGCTTGCATTGAGCTCCTGGAAAAGGTGAGCCTCTCTCGCCAGCCTGAAGCATGGCCGGCCTCTGGTGGCTTGGCAGAGCCGGCCCAGCCGTGAGGCAAATGAGGCCGCTGGCTCGGGTGCCAGAACTCGCCCCCTCAGGCAGCACATCCGTGGAGGCCCTGCCTGCCCCGCTGCCTCCACCAACGACTGAGAAGTGCCACCGCCATCAGCGCCAATTTGAGGCAAGATGGCGGCCATTTTGGATGAGAGCTCACCCCAAATTGGCACGATCTTGCCCCAAATGGGCACTGATGGCGATGCTCCTTCACCAGATTCAGGTGGAGCAAGGCACATGGCAGCAAGATAAAGCAGTTATTTCTGTTTCACCTCAACCCTGCGGCTTAGCCTGCTGAGATAGTGCTATCTGCACAGATTCTTAATATTCATCGCTCCCTCCACATGTCCTTATTTTTTTGTGCATTCATGATGAATCCCTACTCTGCCCGGACACTGAGGTCCAGCTCCGAGGGCCTTCTGGCAGTTCCCTCACTGTGAGATGTGAGGTTACAGGGATCCAGGCAGAGGGCCTTCTCGGTAGTGGCACCTGCCCTGTGGAACGCCCTCCCCTCAGATGTCGAGGAAATAAAGAACTATCTGACTTTTAGAAGACATCTGAAGGCAGCCCTGTTTAGGGAAGTTTTTAATGTTTGATGTTTTATTCTGTTTTTATTCTGTTGGGAGCCAACCAGAGTGGCTGGGGAAACCCAGCCGGGTGGGCGGGGTATAAATAATTTATATTTATATTTATATTTATATTATTTATATTTATATTTATTAAATGTATTTGTTTTCACTGCTGACTTTGGAAACACCAAGGAGGACTTATTTAAGTCCAGGGCTATTGTGTGTGTGTGTGTGTGTGTGTGTGTGTGTGTGTTTTCTTACTGGGTCCTCCTCCTCTCCAGCCCATGGGCATCTTCTCCATCCTTGAAGAGCAGTGTGTGTTCCCCAAGGCAACCGACGCTACCTTCAAGGCTGCTCTCTATGACAATCATCTGGGGAAGTCCCCCAACTTCCTGAAGCCCAAAGGAGGCAAAGGCAAAGGGGCTGAAGCCCACTTTGAGCTGGTGCATTATGCTGGCACCGTGAGTATTATTATTATTATTATTATTATTATTATTATTATTATTATTATTAAATTAAATTTGTATACTGTTATAAGAATTCTAAGGTCTCAAATCTAGAATAAATTTTCATTACTGTACAAGGCAAACACATAAGTATGTAAACCACATGTCTGAAATGAGGCTTGTATCCAAGCAACATCCTGAGGGCACCAGATTTTGGAAAACAGAGCTAGGTGTTGCGGTCATGTAATGCCCGAGTGCCACCATGCCCAATTTTTCCTCTCCTTGTTGTCAGGAGCCTACACTTGAGTAGGACCCTGGCAGAGACACATGCCCGACTGGCATGTTCCCTCCATCCTGGTCGATCGTTCGGGAGCTTCATAAACTTTCTTCAGCCCGAACATCACAGCGACCGATGCCAACCGACACTGGCACACTTAGGGATCCACAGAGTTTGTGCATCATGCGCGTGACAGACCTCAGTAACTCAGCATTTTGGCTAATCTACTTTATTTACATATAAACACACACGGAGCACTGCAACATGGCTCCTTCTCTCCCTAGCATCAGACAGCAAAGAGAAGAACAACAAAGGACAATAGTCCCACTTCACAGTAACACAAACATCCTGTCTCCGTCACTTCCCGCTCTGTGGAGTCAAAACATACCACGTCATGTGAAAGACAACAATCCCATGACTGCAATCACGGAGCAGGAATTCTAACACTTTCTTGCTCCAGGTGGGTTACAATATCACCGGGTGGCTGGAGAAGAACAAGGACCCCCTGAATGAAACGGTGGTGGGCTTGTTCCAGAAGTCCGGGATGGCCCTGCTCTGCACTCTCTTCAAAGAAGAGGAGGCCGCAGGTGCGTGGATCTCTTTGCTTGCATTTCCTATCCCAAACCCAGCAAACAACTCCAGATAGATTGTCCTATTTCCTGCTCACAACAACCGCACCAGGTAAGGTTAAGCTGAGACAGCGTGACTTGCCCAAAGTCTCCCTGGTACAGTGTTCCGTCTACTATACCTGGTGTACTTCAGGTATTGTGGACTGCCACGTCCATCAGGCAGTGTGGCGAAGTGGTTAGAGTACTGGATTCAGACCTGGCAGAAAGGAGTTCCAGTCCCCACTCTGCCATGAAGCTTAATGCCTGACTGTCTCTAAAGCCAACCTCCCTCACAGGGGTGTTGTGCTGCTGAGCTATGTGGCCCCTGTCCTTCCTTGACGGACAGTTCAGTCAGTAGAGCACATTTTAAGGTTGTGGGTTCAAGACCACATTAGGCAAAAGATTCATTCATGGCCGGGGGTGGGCCTAAATGACCCACGTGGTCCCTTCCAACACTACAATTCTCTGATTCTACGATTCTGTCAACTTGGAAATCTGTCTGCTTATGAATGTTGTTGTTGTTGCAAAGTCGCATTACCAAAACCCCACAACAAACATTGTTTCTGTGAGTACAGTCGTACCTTGGATCCTGAATGCCCTGGAACTCGGACGTTTTGGCTCCCAAATGATCGAAACCCGGAAGTGATTGTTCTGGTTTGTGAACGTTCTTTTGGAACCCGAACGTTTGATGGGGCTTCCGCAGCTTCTGGTTGGCTGCAGGAGCTTCCTGCAGCCAACAGAAGCCACGATTTGGTTTTCAAAAAAATCTGGAACAGATTCCGTTCGACTTCCAAGGTGTGGCTGCGCTGAAATGGCCGCCTTAGTAACCCCTCAGCCTCTGAGATGAAAATAGGGAAACACCCCAGGTTTTGTGTATACATGAATTTATTTCCATATACACTTGAATCATCTTCAGTTCCATGTTTTCCTCAGCTGGAACAACCAAGAAGCAGAAAAGGGGATCCTCCTTTATGACTGTCTCCAACTTCTATAGGGTAAGTCTCACCTGGTAAGAGAATGTTTAAAATTTTATTTTTTACCAACAGCCAAAACACAAACAGTGAAACCCCCAGGCGGCTGGTACATTGGGTATACTGTACATAATCATTAATAACATATTCAAATCAACCATATGTACAATTTTAGATACGTTAACACTCCTCCATCCACAAGGTTTATTTAACTTTTAACATTTTAATTGCCCCAAATTGTTCAAGCCTACCCAAATTTCAATATCTTCTCAAACCAATCCTCCTCTTTCTCACTGACCTTAAACCCTTTCATTCTGTGTATCTTCACAGTTAGGTATTCTAAAATTATAATATTATTCAGTTTTTTCCTCCATTGGTTCACCCCTAACTCTTCTGCATTTTTCCAGTTACACGCTATAACCTGTCTGTCTGCAGTTACCATCAATTTTACCCATTTACATTCCTCTTTTGTTTTTAACTCGGTGCTACTCAGACTAATAAGAACCATTAATTTATATATTCCCACCTTCCTACCCACAATTCCTGATATTTCTATACCAATCTGTTTCCAAAATTCATTAACTAAATTCTCACCTGGTAAGGGAACTCCACCTCTGTCATCGGCATCAATGGATAGCCACGTGGCACTTCTTTTGCTCCTGTGGGGTGTGTGTGTGTTGAGGGCGGCAGCGGTCTGAGAACCAGCCAGAAACCCAGCAACTGATGTGGTGACCTACAGTCGTGGAGCAGGGATGTTTGGCTCTGGCAGGCCTTCAGGATTGCTGGCAGGAAAAATGGAGGCATCCCTGAACCAGGCCAAGTTCAAGGTATTACCATTAGTGTATCAATGGCAGCCCTCCGCTGCCTTGTGAAATATCTTCAGGAGAAGAAAAGGCTAAGGAATCAACCCTACACAAATCCAGAGTGGAGACCCTAAGACGGTTGGATGGCTCCTTGTACGCCTCCTTCCATCAACTCCTGCAGCTGAGCTGGTGCTAAATGTCTTGCTCTGCTATCCTTTGGACCACATCAGCCAGGCTGAGAGGGGGGTCTTGTCATCTGGTCAGCCCAGGACCTCCATGCACACTGCCCAGGTTTGCGCCCCGGAGAGGTTACTTTGGTGCTACTAACGTAGCAGTTTGACTTCACCCCTGGAGGCACACTCCATTGTCTCTCGAGAAAGACAGGTGCCCACAACAACTAAGCCCTTAACAACTTGGGACCGGTTTACCTGCGAGATCACCTGGCACCATGCCCACTCGGCTGCTTCTGTCTGGCACAAAGCCAGCACTGTGACAGATGTCACAGGATACCTGTTCAGCATTTGTAAGAAATTGACTGTTTCGTGTGGCAGCATCCGCCCTTCGAAACTCCCTGCCTATTGATCCCAGGCAGGTGCCTTCACTGTACACTTTTCTGCACCTGCTAAACACATTTTTTCTTAGACAAGTCTGCCTGGATATGTAGAATGCTGATGCGTGCCTTAATCTGATTTTAGTTATTCTGAATGTTTTATATAGTTGTTTTTAACAGTTTTCACCAATGAGTTTACATTTTTGTGTAAACCACCTTGAGGTGTCTTCTTCTTCTTCTTTGCAATCAAGCAGTATATAAATTTTATGAAATGAATGCAATATTCTCCCCCTGCCTGACTACCCTCCTGTTTCATTTCCTCTTCCTGTTTCAGGAGCAGCTGAACAAGCTGATGACCACCTTGCACAGCACAGCCCCTCATTTCGTCCGCTGTATCGTTCCAAACGAGTTCAAGCAGTCCGGTACGGAGCTTTGCTGTTCTTCTTTCCCTTTTAAAAATTGTAAATATAAAAAGGTATATAAGGTAAAGGGTAAAGGGACCCCTGACCATTAGGTCCAGTCGTGACCAACTCTGGGGTTGCAGCACTCATCTTGCTTTACTGGCTGATGGAGCCGGCGTAGAGCTTCTGGGTCATGTGGCCAGCATGACTAAGCCGCTTCTGGCGAACCAGAGCAGCGCATGGAAACACCATTTACCTTCCCGCTGGAGTGGTACCTATTCATCTACTTGCACTGGTGCGCTTTCGAACTGCTAGGTTGGCAGGAGCAGGGACCGAGCAACGGGAGCTCACCCTGTTGCGGGGATTCAAACCGCTGACCTTCTGATCGGCAAGTCCTAGGCTCTGTGGTTGAACCCACAGCGCCACCCGCGTCCCATAGGTATATAAGGAGGGCTGGTTAAATAACCATTCAGCACTCCGTAAATAACAAACGAAAGAGGAGGAGGGAAGTCATCGGTTTTAGCCCAGATAATTCTTTTAATTCACTTATTTGATCGTACTTCTGCACTGTGTGCATTCAAAGGAATGTCACAAAGCAGTTTACAAAAGTAAAATGTATTTTAAACCAATCCCACAGTCTTAATAGGGCAAGAAGAAGTCCAGTCCTAATGTTCTAGGAAAGTCCGAGAAAACAAACAAGCAGTTACTAAAATAATGAATAAGGTCATGCATCCTCTTCCATTTTTTTCTTTCCAGAAAGATGCAGTAGCTGTCCATTCCTATCAGACACATGGCCCTTTCTTGCACAGATATAATGGGTGTTTAGAATTTGGGATGCTGCTGTTATGAATAAGTTAAGTTGACTTATACATATCAGCAGCATCCCAAATTCTAAACAACCATTTGGGCAGAAGAATCATAGAATCATAGAATCATAGCGTTGGAAGAGACCACAAGGGCCATCGAGTCCAACCCCCTGCCAAGCAGGAAACACCATCAGAGCACTCCTGACATATGGTTGTCAAGCCTCTGCTTAAAGACCTCCAAAGAAGGAGACTCCACCACACTCCTTGGCAGCAAATTCCACTGTCGAACAGCTCTTACTGTCAGGAAGTTCTTCCTAATGTTTAGGTGGAATCTTCTTTCTTGTAGTTTGGATCCATTGCTCCGTGTCCGCTTCTCTGGAGCAGCAGAAAACAACCTTTCTCCCTCCTCTATGTGACATCCTTTTATATATTTGAACATGGCTATCATATCACCCCTTAACCTCCTCTTCTCCAGGCTAAACATGCCCAGCTCCCTTAGCCGTTCCTCATAAGGCATCGTTTCCAGGCCTTTGACCATTTTGGTTGCCCTCCTCTGGACACGTTCCAGTTTGCCAGAAGAGGAGACATTATTTTTCCCTCAGTGTTGTCCCAGTTGACTTGGGAGGGGGGGTCAGTTGACCGCATTCAGGCTGAAACATCTTGTTCCATGGAGCATCGTCCACTTGGCTTGGTGAATTGCCACGGGAAGCAAAGCATCCAAATGATTGGCTTGCGGAGGCTCTGATTCTAGACCCTTTCCGTCCAGCGCTCCACCATTTGCTTGAGCGCCTCTTCTTTAGTTTTCAAGGTAGCATCCTAATTCACTCAGCCCTGGCTGAGCCAGTCCCGTTCCAAGCAACAGTCCCGCAGCAGTTTTTGCTCTTGCAGCCGTGAAATGGAAACGTCATGCTCTGTCTTTTGCAGGTGTGGTGGATGCGCACCTGATTTTGCACCAGCTGGCCTGTAACGGCGTTTTGGAAGGTATCCGTATTTGCCGGAAAGGTTTCCCCAACAGGTTGCAGTACCCTGAGTTCAAGCAAAGGTGAATATCGTCATCGATACGCCATCCATTTCTAGGGTGGGGATGGAATGCCTGAGAGAAGGCCAAAAACAGAGGCAGAAGCTAAAGCAGGAGAGGAGGGAGGCCAAGTGGCAGAGATGAGTCAGGCTGGTGAAGAGTCCTGGGTGCCTCCTTCTCCTGCTGCAACAAGCTCCCCTCCGTCCTGGTCTCCCAGAACCAGAATAACAACAACAACAACAACACTTTTATATTTATACACCTCCCATCTGGCTGGGTTGCCCCAGCCACTCATAGCTGTCAAGCGTCCCTTATTTGGCGGGACAGTCCCCTTTCCCAGCGCCATGTCCCACTGCTGTCCCTTATCGATGAGGCTTCGTTTGGCTGCTGGCTGGGCTTTCTGCCTTTGACTCAGAGGAGCTCAGAAGTTGAACATACCTGTGCCCGGAAAATCCCTTATTTTGGCTGCTGGTCCCTTATTTTCAAATCTGTAAGTTGACAGCTATGCAGCCACTCTGGGTGGCTTCCAACAAATAATAATAATAATAATAATAATAATAATAATAATAATAATAAATTAAAAAAAAAACATCAAACATTAATAGTAACCATCAGATACTATATGAAAAGTCGCAGTAATTTTAAAATAAGCAACTTATATCAAATAAAACAATATTCGACAATCCTTTAGAATCCAATAGCAAAGAGTAAAATTAAGCATCAGGAAATAATAATTAAACAGTTTATACTTACCAATTACAATAAAGAGTTACTAATATATAATCAATAAAAACAGCAAATCACAATGCATAAAATACCACAAAACATACAAAACCATGCAAAAGGATCAGATTGAGAAACCAGGGCACCCAACCCATAAAATTATCTTTAAAAGCTATCCCTGAGCTACTCTCTTCCCAGCTGCTTCTCAAAGTCATTTGTCTGGGGCTGGAGGGTGGGGCAAGGCAGGCGGAAAAGACATTGCCTGCAGAAAGTCTCTCTCCCCTCAAAAGAGGCCTGAAGAGGGCGGAGGAGAGATTTGTGATATGTGCAGGCGCAGTCTCTGGCTGCTTGGGGAAAAAACCCCTGGAAAGATGGGGACTTAGGCGTCTGTGGGGGACCTTCAGTCTCTGCAGCTGCTACATAGGAGCAAGTCTTACCGGAGATGAGCTGCTGTGCTCATTCGGCCTGACGCTCCTGTGTTGATGCTGTTTTTGCTAATAAACTCCAGTGTGATTTCCTGCTGGCTTGGTCCTGCCAGAAGGAGAGGCGTTGTGGCTCTCCAAGCATCCGAACCCAGCAGAAGTACGAAAGAGAAGAAGGGGCTGTGGGAACTCAGCGTGGTGAGATGCATGGCAGCAGAATTCACCCCATGTCCTGCCATGATGCACTCCACGCCTTCTCCCTCCTCTCTCGATTAGCTCCCGTGATTGGCTGGGTTGGGGAGCTGGCAGAGCAAGGCCGGTCCCCATCTATGTTGCCTTACTGGCTATTACTCTCCCCCATCACTTTGCTTAGCTGTTCTGTGGCCCAGCAGCCACCAGATTGTGGTTCTTGAAAGTTCTCAGTGGCAGCTTGTGTCTTTCTCTTGTCAGGTACCAGGTACTGAACCCCAACGTGATCCCTCAGGGATTTGTGGACAACAAGAAGGCCTCAGAACTTCTCCTGGGATCTCTGGACCTGGGAGAGAATGAGTACAAAATTGGGCACACGAAGGTACGGCAGGCTTCAGTCTGGCCTTACTGTCCCTCTTTTCTTTCTTTCTTTCTTTCTTTCTTTCTTTCTTTCTTTCTTTCTTTCTTTCTTGGTTTTCACATATTACATTACAACACAGATATACCAAAGCCAAAGCCAACACCATTTCCTCTCCATCCCCTCTTAAATTTACATTTACATTTCCTCAATCCGTCATATTATTCTTTTCTCCTTCCTCCCACTCCCCTCCGCCCCCACTCGATTTCCTCCACATTATACAATTTACAATAATCGTAGCATTCTACAATCATCTCAGATCATTAGTATATTCTTCTTATCTTTCATTACTAATTTTTCTTCCATCCAGCGCTTCACATTTTAATCTAGGCATATTAGCGTATCGTTTTTTGAACAATATTTCCCGTATATTCATCAAAACATTTCCACTCCTTTTTTAATTTTTGATTTGACTGATTTCTTATTATAGCAGTTAATTTTGCCAAAATTAAATATTCATTTAGTTTACAAATCCAGTCCTCCTTTGTGGGTATAGTTTGTGACTTCCTCCTAGCAGCAATCACTGTTCTCGCAGTCTTACTGTTCCCTTTGAGGGAAGGGGTTTCACCCCCGTCCATGGCTTCTTGTAGAAGAAGTGGTCTCTGTATCCTTCAAGAATCATATGTGAAACAGAGCTTCGCAGGGTGAGCTGGCAGTGCAATCATTCTCCTGCCAGTGTCTTGATGGGCGTGCTGCTCCTTGCTTTCAAAGGTCTTCTTCCGCGCTGGAATCTTGGCCAAGCTGGAAGACATGCGAGACGAGCGTTTGGCAAAGATCATGACCATGCTGCAATGCCGGGGCCGGGGCTTCCTGATGAGAATTGAGTTCAAGAAGATGCTAGACAGGAGGTATAATAATAATAATAATAATAATAATAATAATAATAATAATTTATTATTTGTACCCCGCCCATCTGGCTGGGTTTCCCCAGCCACTCTGGGCGGCTTCCAACAAAGATTAAAAATACATCAAAATGTCACACATTAAAAACTTCTCTGAAGAGGGCTGCCTTCAGATGTTTTCTAAATGTCAGGTAGTTGTTTATCTCTTTGACATCTGGTGGGAGGGTGTTCCACAGGGCGGGTACCACTACCGAGAAGGCCCTCTGCCTGGTTCCCTGTAGCTTTGCTTCTCGCAGTGAGGGAACCGCCAGAAGGCCCTCAGTGCTGGACCTCAGTGTCCAGGCAGAATGATGGGGGTGGAGACACTCCTTCAGGTATACTGGGCTGAGGCCGTTTAGGGCTTTAAAGGTCAGCACCAACACTTTGAATTGTGCTCGGAAATGTACTGGGAGCCAATGTAGGTCTTTCAGGACCTGTGTTATGTGGTCTCGGCAGCCGCCCCCAGTTACCAGTCTAGCTGCCACATTCTGGAATAGTTGTAGTTTCTGGGTCACCTTCAAAGGTAGCCCCACATAGAGCGCATTGCAGTAGTCCAAGCGGGAGATAACTAGAGCATGCTCCACTCTGGTAGTGCTTCCCTTGCCCTCTGTATCAGCCCTTTGCTCCTTGGGAGAAACCCTTGTAGCTTGTGGCGCTGGGCCTGGCTAGCACAGTTCAATGTGGTGCCAGTGAAGGGGCTCTGTGAGTCAGGAAACCCCACCCCAGTTTAAATCAGGGGATGGGGAACCCCCAGTTTAAACTGGGAGATGGGGAACCCCCAGCCTGCAGGCCTAATTGTGCTTAGTGAGGCTCCTAATTAGGTCTGGCAAAGCCGTTGCCCTCCAACACACACACCCCTGCCTCTGGCTGGATGCAGAGGAATGTTGGGGGGCACCAGCTGGAGAACCCCCAAGGGAAGAAGGCTCAGAGCCCAGGGATTGATGGTGGGACGTTGATGAGCGGTCAGAGGCAGAAGAGGGAGCAGGAGGTGTCAGAAGCTGAAGAGGTAACAGGGTTTAGTGAGCAGGAAGAGGCTATGACAGAGAGCAGTCCAGAATCAGAAGCGGAAGCTGGAGAGGGGCAAGAGGCAGAGATGAGATGGCTGCTGAAGAAAGCAATGGGTCTCCCCCTTCTGCTGTTACAAACGGCCCTCCCGCCTGGTCTCCCAGGACCAGAAGAGGTATGCAGAGGGCAGAGCAGAGACAGACGTGGTGGCAGAGTCTCAGAATGCTTGGGAAAGACCCAGGGGAGTAGGCATCTTAGGGAGCGGTGGGAAGGAGGGGACCTTCAGTACTTGCAGTTGCCTCATTGGGGCAAGACCTACCAGGAAGAGTTGCTGTTCTCACTAGGCCTAGTCTCCTGAGCTTTGTTTCTTTGAATAAAGAGTTAATGTCACTGATGCCATGTGAGTTATCACTGACCTGCAACTGGCCCCCGCTTCAGGCACTGTCCCATATGTCAGTGGTTCTCAACCTGTGGGTCCCCAGATGTTGTTGGACTACAGTTCCCATCATTCCTAGCCAGCATGACCAGTGGTCAGGGATGATGGGAGTTGTAGTCCAAAAACATCTGGGGACCCACAGGTTGAGAACCACTGCTATATATGATGGCAGGTAAAGAACAGTTCCCCACTAATGGGCTGCTCTCTGTAGCGATCAGCTGATAGGTACTGTGAGCAGCCCCTGTATAGGCCGGCACCAATCAGCTGATGGGCACTGATGGGCACTGAGAGGGAGTCCCTTTGAGGTCGCCTCTGGATCTCGTGATGGTGTCAGGTGATGGACAGGTGGGTGGCTCCACCCATCTAATAATGTAGTCCCATTGTAGGTGGGGGGTGGTAAGAATCTTCTGGTTGGGTTAAATCAAGGGGCAGGGAACCTAGGTCCCTCCAGGTGATGATGGACTCTGCAACCCATTTTTCCTTTCCATTGCAGGCTGGGCCTGATGCTTATCCAGAGGAATGTGCGCAAGTTCTTGCAGATGCGGTACTGGGGCTGGTGGAAGCTGTATAACAAGGTGAGGCCAAGCAACCCAGTTCAGCACTGTGGGTCCAAGAGGGGAGGAGCTGGCTTGGTGACCAAGGCAATTCTGGAAAACAAGGAAACAGGAGGAGAATTTATCAGCCCCTTTGTTTGATGCTAAGGAGTCCCATTGTGAGTTTTGGTTAATTATTGACAGGGCAAAAGGGAAGGAGCCGTTTCCCATATGAAGGAACACCCTGAAAAGAAGCTGGGGGTTTTCAGTACAACATGGGAGCCGTGTGAAGTGCAAAATGTATTTTTTTTAAAAAAAATTGCACGGCTTCATGAAAATGCCTTGGAGATTTGTTTCTATTAAGCGGTTTATAAATTTCATTAATTAACCAAAATAAGAGGTTTCCTTTCGTTCGTTTCTATATTCTAAAAATGAACAGGTACGTGGTTTTTCAGCAGAGAGACCCCAAAGCAGCTCACTATTAGTAGTTAAAATCCAACCTGAAAAACCCAGAATGGCTTGGATCCAGAGATCCTGTGAGCAAAATGCTGGTGGAATTGGAAGGAAGGCTATTCCCTGCCCCCCACTTAATTCCCCCCTGCGCTGTAGTGTCATATCGAGGAAGATTCTTGTTATCTCGAGGAGCTTGGGATGGTGCCCACTGTTTGCTGCTCACATGCCCCCCTAATACTTAGAAATCCTGCATGTCTGGGCCTTTAAGTGACTCACTCTGTTTACACCTTGTTCTATTGAGTTGGCACTGTGTCAGGATGCTAATCTTTTAAGATAAGGCTGGACTAAAGCGCCTGGAATAAGGGAGTTATTTCTGTTAACTTCCTGCCAATATTGGTTAGTCTTTCACTCTGGTGGGAAATGGATGTGCTACCCAGACACCAGCTATGGCTTATGTAACAGCATCAGTTACTTTGGTTGGAATGGATGTACTGTACAGTATAGTGTTGCAGGAATTTATGTATAGGTTGGGGGGGTGGGTTGCCCCTCCAGCAGATATCATGCACATACAGCCCACTACCAAAATCAGCACAATCACTTTTGTGACTTTTGTGATTTGTCCCCACAAAACACTTCATCACAGTTTCTTACAAATGTGACAATTCACTGATAAATGTATCTATGTACTGGCTCACTGGGAAAACTTCAGAAATTCATATAGACATGTGAGCTCAGCTACTCATCAGCCCCTCTCCCTGAGTGATAATTCCTGGCATCCTGATACCTGAGTGCCAGACAGGTAGCCATTCCAGAAATAACAAACCCAGTTGGGTGTGATTAACTTGGCTGGGAAACAGGGAAATGTAAATATCTCTTTTGTTACACTTGATGGGTGTTTGGTGGAGGGCAAGGAAAACCATGGGGTAGGGTCCAGGATGCTCAGATTACTGCCGCCAGACCTCCCCTTTCATGATGTAACCGTGATGTATTAGTGGTGTAGTTTGGGGGGGGTAACATGGGGATTAGCAGCTAATAAAAGTTTGGGTTCTCTTTTGTTCGGAGCTTCCATCTTGTTCCACCTTGTGGCAGGTGGGAGTCCTGTGGCGACAGTCTTCAATAAAGACCAAGCCTACTGGCTGCTGTTTTGCTCTGGTATTCCTGGCTGGTGTCTTTGTTTTTTGTCCAAGGGAGCCCTCAGATTTCTCTGTTAACAATAGAAGCCCCCAAAACACATTTGTTAGGGAGAACTGCTGCACAGGCTGGACCTCAGAAGTTCTGTGCACCAGTTACCCCTCCAATACCATCTTCAGGCTACACACCTGTATAAGAGAATAACAGTGCTTTGTAGCTTCTTTGGGCTATTTAATAAAATATTTAGCCTTCATCTGAATGTTCATTGTGTTCCAAATCATTTTTAAAAATGCCTCTTTGGCAATGCCTACATCTCTCTCACATCTGTTCCAGAAGATCCCATGGAACAAAGTAGGGGGTGATGTTGGTTAGGGGGGGAACTGGCAAAGTTCACCTCTCTCTCTCCACGCCCCCCCCCATCAGAAGGACCCTCTGCTGGATAAAAGATCCTTCTGCAACGGGAAGGAACTTTACCGTTTGTGGAAGAGCAAGCCTGGATCTAAGAATTTTGATTTGCTGAGTTATTATGGCAAGGCAGGGATGGGCAACCTGCCTGCCCCCCCCCCGATGCTCACTTTGTGGCCCCGGGTCCCCTTCCCCATAGGTCAAACCTCTGCTGAATGTGGCCCGGCAAGAGGAGGAGATGAAAGCAAAGGAGGAGGAGCTGAGGAGCGCCATGTCCAAGACGCAGGAGCTGATGGACCGGGTCAAAGAGCTGGAAGAAAAGACAAACACCCTCAGCCAGGAGAAGAATGACTTGACCATCCAGCTGCAGGCCGTGAGTCAACAAAACACTTTGCAGGGCAGGGGTGAGAAAGCTCTGGCTTGTGGGACCAACACGGCCTCCAAGCCTCTCTAGCTGGCCCTTGGAACTCTTCCCGGGCCAAGACTCTAATCCGTCTCGCATCACATCCTCATTTAGTGTTTTTGCTTGGCTGGAACATGTCTTTTGAACTCAAGTAATGACATTACTAGGGACGCGGGTGGCGCTGTGGTCTAAACCACAGAGCCTAGGACTTGCCAATCAGAAGGTCAGCGGTTCGAATCCCCGCGACAGACGGGGTGAGCTCCCGTTGCTCGGTCCCAACTCCTGCCAACCTAGCAGCTCGAAAGCACATCAAAGTGCAAGTAGAGAAATAGGTACCGCTCCGGCGGGAAGGTAAACGGCGTTTCCATGCACTGCTCTGGTTCGCCAGAAGCGGCTTAGTCATGCTGGCCACATGACCCAGAAGCTGTACGCCGGCTCCCTCGGCCAATAAAGCGAGATGAGCGCCGCAACCCCAGAGTTGGTCACGACTGGACCTAATGGTCAGGGGTCCCTTTACCTTTAAGGTAGTCTCTATGGGAGTATATTGAATTTAATTATTGGATATCAGACTTTTTAGGGGGCTAACAAGGCTGGGATAGCTGGGGTAGCAGGCTTGTTGGTTTCTGAATGTCTGACGTAGATTTTCAATTTTGTTGTTCTGTATGGGACAATGACAATAAAGATTATTGTATCGTGACAAAAATGTTTTCGCCCCGGGTACCACCTGACCTTGCTACGCCTCTGGTCCAGCTGTGGTGGCACTGCATAGCCATCATGGCTGGTAACCACTGATAGCCCTCTCCTTCATGAATTTATCTAAATCCTCTTTTAAAGCCACCCAAATTGATGACTGCCTCCTGTGGGAGTTGAACACTGAATCTTCCAACATTCAGCTTCATTGGAGGGATGTGGCAGTAGCATCCGGGAAGAAATGGTCCTTGGGTCACCATTTGCCTGTCCCCCTTTCAGGAGCAAGAGAATCTGATGGATGCTGAGGAACGCCTGACCCAAATGATGAAATCCAAGATGGACCTGGAGAGTCAGGTCTCAGATATGAAAGAACGCTTGGAGGAGGAGGAAGGTGCAGCTGCGTCCCTGGGCGCCAACAAGCGCAAACTGGAGGGAGAGCTCAATGATCTCAAGATGGACCTTGAGGGTCTAGAAACCACCCTCGCCAAGACAGAGAAAGAGAAACAGGTAAGTCTTCCTTGAACCTGGCGCCAAGCAGGAAATCTATTTTGGGCATCCTTTCTCGATGCAGACTCTTCGGTTGCTATTGGGTTGGGGGAACCTGTGGCTTTTCAACAGTTCATAACTTCTGCTTAAAACATCCAAAGGAGGAGAGTGGATAAAGTTCAGTGCCAGAGAATTGAGTTTCGATCTTGTGGTATCCTGATAAAATGGCAGGTTCCCTCTTTCGGTTGGCACCTGGTCTTGGATTTTGCAATGGCTAAACAAACTGAGTTGTGGTAGGGCCTACATTATTAGGTCTCCCTTCTCCCCTGCAGGCTTTGGACCACAGAGTCAGGACCCTGACCACGGACCTTTCGGCACGGGAAGACGCTGTCACTAAACTCCAGAAGGAGAAGCGGGCTCTGGAGGAGTTGCACCAGGTAAGAAAGCCCAGTCGCAGATAAATATTTATAGGCTGCCTTTCCGAGGAAATCTCTCTCAGAAGACCTTGTGCCACATCTGCATTGTACATTTAAAGCACTGCTAAACCACTTCGACAGGCATGGCTTCCTGCAAAGAATTCTGGGAAGTGTAGTTTGTTGCAGGTGTTTATTAGGAACAATTGTCACTTAAAATGCAGATGAATTTTCCTGATTATTATTATTATTATTATTATGAAACTGCAAATTGCTGCAGAAATGTGGGAACTAAATTCAAGATTGGAAAAATGAGCAACTGAGAGAAATGAAAGGGACCAATTTGCCCCACCCTACCAGGGACACGGGTGGCGCTGTGGGTTAAACCACAAAGCCTAGGACTTGCCGATCAGAAGGTCAGCGGTTCGAATCTCCATGACAGGGTGAGCTCCCATTGCTCAGTCCCCGCTCCTGCCAACCTAGCCATTTGAAAGCACCTCAAAGTGCAAGTAGATAAATAGGTACCACTCCGGCGGGAAGGTAAACAGAGTTTCCGTGCGCTGCTCTGGTTCGCCAGAAGTGGCTTAGTCATGCTGGCCACATGACCCGGAAGCTGTACGCTGGCTCCCTTGGCCAATAACGTGAGATGAGTGCCCCAACCCCAGAGTCGGCCATGACTGGACCTAATGGTCAGGGGTCCCTTTACCTTTTACCAGGAAGGGAAGAGAGTGTGAATCCCCATCAGGATGCTGCCAACTCCTGTGCTTTGTCTATTGGGGTGTGTGTGTGTGTGAGTGTGTGTGTGTGACTTCTGTCAACATTTCTAGAGCCAGAAAAAATTCTTGGATGGCCAGATCAGATCAGATGGCCTGGTCTCAAAGAGGAAACCCCCCCTGGCTTCTCTTTAGTTCCCTTTGGCCATGACAAGTTTCCCTTGTTCTCCATCTCTCCTTAGAAAACTCTGGATGACCTTCAGGCTGAGGAGGACAAAGTGAATCATCTCACCAAAAACAACAGCAAGCTTAGCACCCAGATACACGAGGTCAGTACCGATTGGTCGACTGGGGTGCTGTCTTGATCTGCCATTGGGCTACGGCACTTGTCATGCGAATAACGCCCCGAGATTCTACACTGTCCCGCCCTATGCGGAGTGGATATGTAATTGGAAACCATGTGGCATTAGCAAAAGCGCAGGTGTGTGTGTGTACGTGGAGAGGGAGGGGCTTGTGACCTCCAGGAGCCCCAATAACATACAGTAGATTCGGGGCAAGCAAAAGAGATTGTTGCGCCCTCTTCATTCCTCTTCGTGTTCTGGGAGACCGGTGAGGGCAGAGAGAGCTGGTCACAGCAGGAGGGGGAGACTTCCTGGCTTCTTTAGCGACCTGGTTAATCTCTGCCTCTTGGCCCCCCCCCCTCTTCAGCCTCTGCTTCTACCTCTGCTTCTGGACTGCTCTCTGCCACAGAATCTCCCTGCTCACCAAACCCTGTGGCCTCTTCAGCTTCTGACACCTCCTCTTCCCAGGCTTCTCTCTCTTCTCCCTCTGACCACTCCTTGTCGTCCCACCACCAATCCCCGGGCTCTGAGCCCTTGGGGTTTCCCCAGCTGGTTCCTCCCACCATCCCTCTGCATCCAGCTGATCCATGACACTGGTCCACACGGTCCCCCTGGGAGCTTCAGGGCTGAGTGAAGGTTTGGACCCTCATCTCCCAAGGTCCTAGTTTGGCACTCCACTACCCCACACTGCCTCCCCGTGGTGTGTCTCCTTTCCGTTCCGCCAAAGGAGTGCCGTATGTTCCGCCTCAGTGGTTCCTTCCCATCATCCTCTTTGCCTTGCTTCCCTTTGTAATTCCCTTTGGGTTGATTTCTTCAACCAGCTGGAGGACAACTGGGAGCAGGAGAAGAAGATTCGTGCTGAGGTGGAGAAGGCCCGCCGCAAGGCTGAGGGTGACTTGAAGATGACCATTGAGAACCTCAACGAGATGGAAAGGGCAAAGCTTGATTTGGAGGAGGTGGTCAAGAAGTGAGTGAGGGGGTGGATCAGGCATGCGACACTGCAAGGAAGGCGTTTGGGAATTAAAGTAGGAGTGAACTGTGGGTTGGCCAGCAGAGAAACTAGTAATAATAATAATAATAATAATAATAATAATAATTTTATTATTTATACCTGCCCATCTGGCTGGGTTTCCCCAGACACTCTGCGCGCCTTCCAACAGAATATTAAAAACACGATAAAACATCAAACATTAAAAACTCCCCTAAACAGGTGATGTCTTCTAAAAGTCAGATAGTTGTTCTTCTCTTTGACAGCAGGTGGGAGGGCGTTCCACAGGGCGGGCGCCACCACCAAGAAGGCCCTCTGCCTGGTTCCCTGTAACCTCACTTCTCACAGGGAGGGAACCACCAGAAGGCCCTCATAGCTGGACCTCAGTGTCCGGGCCGGACGATGGGGGTGAAGACGCTCCTTCAGGTATACTGGGCCGAGGCCGTTTAGAGCTACCCATATATCTGGGGCAGCCAACAAGGTAACATCCAGGTGTTGTTGAACTCCAATTCCCATCTCCCTTAACTATTAGTCATGCAGGGGCTGATGGGAATCTGAGCCTGACAGCATCTGGAGGGAAGACACATTCAATATATCACCAAGATGTGCTAAGAAAAAGTTGAAGGCACTAAAAACTGTTGCCATACTAAGTTTTCCTAGACCCCAACTCCCATAATCCCTGGGGTTTGTGGCAATTGGAGTCCAACCACACCCGGAGGGCCACAGCTTGCTAATGGCTTGTTACACAGATGTCTCCTAGTGATATACAACATATTTGAAAACATAAGTTCAAATACATTATAATATTAATTTGAGAAACGCAAACCTGAATGCACATCAAGATGTACAAAAGAACACCTCACTGTATCAGCGGCAGGAAGGTTTGGCAAGTACCCTAACAGCAAAAAAAGAGAGCATCATCTTAGTCGTGGAGGAATAATAGAATTGCAGAGTTGGAAGGGACCACAACGGTCATCTAGTCCAACCCCCTGCAATGCTGGAATCTTCTGCCCAACGTGGGGCTCATACCTACAACCCAACATTAAGAGTCTCATGCTCTACTGACTGAGCTAAGGTAAGCTTTTTCCTGGCAGTGAAAAGATATCTGTGAAGGTGCCAGGTGGACCTTCCTGGGGAGAGTGTCCCACAGACAGGGAGCCACAACAGAGAAGGCCCTTTCTCTTGCCATGTATCTGGAATAGGGAAGTTGTTGCCTTCCAGATATTGTTACTTGGATTGTGTCCAAGGCTGATGGGAGTTGGAGGCAAACAATATCTGGAGAGCCACAGGTCCCCTGTCCCAGGTATACATGGCCAAGGTGATAGGATTCCTTCTGTTTGAAGAGTCTGGATTTGATATCCCGCTTTATCACTACCCTAAGAAGTCTCATAGCGGCTAAAAATCTCCTTTTCCCTTCCTCCCCCACAACAAGCACTCTGTGAAGTGAGTGGGGCTGAGAGACTTCAGAGAAGTGTGACTAGCCCAAGGTCACCCAGCAGCTGCATGTGGAGGGGCGGAGAAGCGAACCCGGTTCACCAGATTACGAGTCCATCGCTCTTAACCACTATACCACATCTTCCCTTGCAGACGAGACATGGAAATCAACTCTATCACCGGCAAAGTGGAAGATGAGCAGTCCCTGAACTCCACACTCCAGAGGAAACTGAAGGAACACCAGGTAGAAGAGAAAGAGGCTGAGGGAGGCAGAAAGAACAGCGTTCTTTGGTAGCGTTTCTGCTTTTACTCTTTGCCTAAATACTTCTCCAAGCCTCATGATCCTCACATGTCTTTCTCATAGGCCCGGATTGAAGAGCTGGAGGAAGAACTTGAAGCAGAACGTTCCATAAGGGCAAAGGTAACTTTTTTAACTCCCTTTTCAACAGCAAATGACATGAATCAGTTGTGCACACTGTTGTTAAGCGCTTCGACACTTGCCCTCACAACAAGCCTGTAAGGTAGGCCATTGCAATCTCCATTTTATAGGCTGGGCAACTGAGCCCAGAAGCTAGATAGTAATCCGAAGGCCCCCAGGGAGTTCATGGGTCAACTGGGACCTGAGCCCAGATCTCCTGAGCCCGACATTCAACCCAGCAGATTGCACTGAGTCTCATTTAGTGTAATTACAATCAGGTACAGTGGTACCTCGGGTTACATACGCTTCAGGCTTCAGGTTACATACGCTTCAGGTTACAGACTCCGCTAACCCAGAAATGGTACCTCGAGTGAAGAACTTTGCTTCAGGATGAGAACAGAAATTGTGCTCCGGCGGCGCGGCAGCAGCAGGAAGCCCCATTAGCTAAAGTGGTGCTTCAGGCTAAGAACAGTTTCAGGTTAAGAACGGACCTCCGGAACGAATTAAGTACTTAACCCGAGGTACCACTGTACTTGTAAAAACAAAAAAGAAGAAGAAGTTTCAAATGGGCAACTCTGGAAGTGTTTTGTTTGAAATCAGCTAAAGAACAAAACAGGATATATCAGCCCATTAAAGATGCCTAGGTGGGGTAATGTAGAGTTCAATATTTTCAGAATTATAGAGTTGAGAGAAACGCCAAGGATCATCTAGTCCAATGCAGGAATCTCAACTAAAGCATCCATGGCAGATGGCCATCCAAGTCTCTGCTTAAAAATCTCCAAGGAAGGAGAGTCCACCACCTCCTGAGGGAGCCCATTCCACTGCTGAACAGCTCTTACTTCAGAAAGTTATTCCTGATGTTTAGTTGAAATCTCCTTTCTTGTCACTTGAAGCCATTGGTTTAGGTCCTACTCTCCAGAGCAGGGAAAAACAAACTTGCTCCATCTTCCATGGGACAGCCCTTGAGATATTTGAAGGTGGCTCTCATATCTCTTCTCAGTCTCATCTTGTCCAGGCTAAACATACCAAGCTACCAAGCTTCTGCTACTGTTCCTCATAAGGCCTAGTTTCCAGACCCTTGATCATCTGGCTTGCCCTCCTCTGCACACGTTCCAGCTTGACAATATCCTTAAATTGTGACTTAGTTTGTCCTTTTAACTGATGCATTAGTTTGTTTACTATCCCAGTGGACCCTCTGGATATGAACTTAATTCAATCCGGGGGTCCGTTCGCACCCGGAAAATCACATAAATAGAGGTGCGCTTCTGCACACGCACGCAGCGCAATTGAGCGCTTCTGTGCATGCGCACGGGGAGAAACCCGGAAGTATACATTTCCGGGTTTGCTGTGGCTGTAACCTGAAGATTCCATATCTAGAGGGATACGTAAGTAGAGGTACGACTGTATTATTATTATTATTATTATTATTATTATTATTATTATTAATTCCTAACTACACCGAGCTGTCCAGGGGTCATCAAGGCATGTTGGAGGTGCAAAATTACATGCACAAACCAGTATTAAGATGTGTTCTTTCCCAAACTTCCTTCAGGTTGAGAAGCAGCGCAGCGACATCTCCCGGGAACTGGAAGAGCTCAGTGACAGGCTGGAAGAGGCTGGCGGGGCGACAACCTCTCAGGTATGCATGAGACAAGACGGAGGAGCCATTCAACCCATTACGCAGATAAAAGGTCAGGGTGGTCACCCGCTCCCTCTATGCCTTCCTGCCTCCAGATCGAGCAGAACCGCAAGCGGGAGGCCGAGCTGCTGAAGCTCCGCCGGGAGCTGGAGGAGGCTGCCTTGCAGAGTGAGGCCACGGCTTCCACCCTCCGCAAGAAGCACACGGACGCCATGGCGGAGATGACTGAGCACCTTGAGAACCTGCAGAGGGTGAAGTCCAAGCTGGAGAAAGACAAGCAGGTCATGAAGGCCGAGATTGAAGACCTCAGCGCCAGCATGGAGACCATCCAGAAGTCCAAGGTAGGGTCAGTTTCTCCCGTTTGCAAAGACTTGGGCGCTCTTGAAAAGGTAAGAAGGATGTGAGAACCTCTTTGCTTTATATACCATCCACTCCATGTCTTCTGCAGATGAATGCTGACGCTCATGTCCGCAAGCTGGAAGACAACCTGTCTGAAGCCAACGCAAGGCTGGCCGAGATGGAGAAGAACCAAGCGGAAATTAATGCGATCAGGAGCAGGCTCCAAGGTCAGGATCTTTCTGGACTGATTCGGTTGCCTGCAACATTGCGTCCAACTCATTCTTGGGCTGGATCTATACTGATTGTAAAAACGCTTTTAAATTGTTATATAGCTCTCAATGCAATTTTACATTACATTGCTCTACAGCACCCTCTGGTGTCACATGTTTATAACAAATTTACAGTAGTACCTCAGGTTACATACGGTTCAGGTTACATATGCTTCAGGTTACAGACTCCGCTAACCCAGAAATACTACCTTGGGTTAAGAACTTTGCTTCAGGATGAGAACAGAAATTGTGCTCCAGCGGCGCGGCAGCAGCGGGAGGCCCCATTAGCTAAAGTGGTGCTTCAGGTTAAGAACAGTTTCAGGTTAAGAACAGACCTCCGGAACGAATTAAGCACTTAACCCGAGGTACCACTGTATTACATTTTAACTGACTAGTTCAGGCTTCCTCAAACTCGGCCCTCCAGATGTTTTGAGACTACAATTCCCATCATCCCTGACCACTGGTCCTGCTTGCTAGGGATCATGGGAGTTGTAGGCCAAAAACATCTGGCGGGCCGAGTTTGAGGAAGCCTGGACTAGTTAGTTAGTCCTTGGTTTTCATATGCTGCTTAGCACTGCAGCAGACCTTTCTCCTTTATCTCCCTTCCTTTTCCTTCGTTCTCAGGCTTCTTACATGTCAGGTGTGGGGAAAGGCTGGCCCATTGGTCCGTTTCCCCCAAACCATGCTTTTCAAGTGATGCCAGGATTTAACCCTCGCTCATCAGCAGATGAACTGGAATAAAATCATGCTCAGTTTGTCAGCATTCCAAGCAATCCCTTTCCTGATTCAGGAAGGGATTTAATATAGGATCATAGTTGCAAGGGAACACAAGGGTCATCTAGTCCAACTCCCTGCAATGCAGAAATATTTTGCCCAACGTGGGGCTTGAACTCACGACACTGAGATTGAGAGTCTCATGCTCTACTGACTGAGCTGTCCCCAGGTTGTGTGGAAACCTCTGCTATAAAGGAAAGCTTTCCCCCTTTTGTTTTAACCGAGGATTCCAGTGCAACTCCCTTCTTGAATCAGGAGGCAATGGAATCTTGCTAAAATTGAAGGGCTTTCAAACAGCCCAGAGCTGCTCTCCCAGCCTCTGAAAACCAAAGGCCGAAACACCAGCACAAAGCTGCTTTAAAGCTCTTTGCAAAAGGGCTTTCAAGCAGCCCACATCCACTGTTGGAACCTCCAGAGGAGTGCAGGGCTGCTTGAAAGCTCTTTTGCTGGCTTTCATTCTTTTTTACGGGCTTTCTTTGGCTGTGCACACCTGTTCCCAGAAGGGAACTGGCAGGCACAGCCAACGCAGCAGGATTTAACCCCTGCTCAATCACTGACAAGCAGGTGTTAAGGTCTGCTGTTTTGCGTGGCAAGTTCCCGCCTCCCCCCAGTAGGAATAAAGACACACAACACCGTTATTTTAGGTTAATGGGCTAAAAATGGCCACAACTTTATTGGTTACAGGTGATGAGCAGTATTGGCTTGGGCATTGGTCCTAACCGACTATATCCGACTTCAGCCCGTCCGCTTGAAGTCCGGGAAGGGTTAACAACCAGTAGAGGGAGTCCTGCTGATGCACATCAACTAGGATCTCCCCCGGGGTCACCAATAGGGGGTGTGCCTTAGGCCCTCACCTCCTTAGGCTTTGGACAGGGCCACGCCCCCCCCGAACCCTTTATCGGACTACCCTTCAATATGCGGGGGAGGTGATGGCGCTTCCTCCCCCCTTCCATCTACATAACAATACCCATACCAATGCCTAACTGCCAATGCCGAGGAAGTTGTGACGATTTGCTACGAGGTAAACGAAAAACCAAGTGGCTGGTGCCAATTTGCCAAGTGGAAAAATTCCTACCAGGCCCCTTAACGGCGACCAACCAAGGTCCATAGCAAGGTCAAGGAACAAAAACCTTAAAAGGCGGGAGGGTGGGAAAACCGGGGCAGCTGGAAGGCGGCAAAGAGGAAGATCCCCGGCTGCGGCTGCCTTAAATAGCGCAGGCCACAGCCCCTGGCCAGCCGATGACGTGGCTGAGGATTCCCCTAATCGCGCGGAGGCTGAGAGCCAGTCCCCGCGTGCGTGGAGAAGGCGTGAAGCCCACAACACCACCTCCTCCCTAGGTTGGAAGTGGCTTTGTTGTGTGCACACATGTTCCTGTCTGGCACAGCCAAAGCAAGCAAGCAAAATGTAGCGTCTTTCTTCCCTCGGCAAGCCTGTGATTGACGTCTCTCCAAGCGTGGTGTTTGGGGCCAGCAATGCACTTAGGAACCCCGGAACAAAGGGGTTTGACAGGTGACCAGGACCACCCACCAGCCAGTCGTGTGACACCACACAACCATGTGACGTCAACCCGCCTGTCAAATTTGGCTTGTGAGGCAGAAAGATTCCCCGCCGCTATCGCAGACCCTTGAGCCTGGGCTTCCCCCCTACTCTATGCTACAGCTGAGAACAGCGAGCTGAGTCGGGAGCACGAGGAGAGCCAGACGAGGCTGAACCAGATTCTCCGCGTCAAGACGTCCCTCACCTCCCAGGTGGACGACTTCAAGAGGCAGCTGGACGAAGAGTCCAAGGTAAAGATGGGTGAATAATTGTATTGAAAAACATGCATGACTCATCCAGAACTGCTGACCAGCGCCCCCTTGGGATGAATGAGAGTCCACCAGCTTCTGAGGGTGTCTAGCAGTGAATGAGAGTCCACCACCTTCTGAGAGAGTCTAACAATGAATGAGAGCCCACCACCTTCTGAGGGTGTCTAGCAATGAATGAGAGTCCACCACCTTGTGAGGGAGTCTAACAATGAATGAGAGTCTACCACCTTATGAGGGTGTCTAGCAGGACTGAGGGAGTCTAGCAATGAATGAGAGTCCACCACCTTCTGAGGGTGTCTAGCAGGACCAGTGGTCAGGGATGATGGGAAATGTAGTCCCAAAACAGCTAGAGGCCCAAGTTTGGGAAACACTGATGTAAATTGTAGCCCAACATCTGGAGGGTCACAGCTGAGCTACTCCTGGTGTGAAGAGTGTACCTATGGACCTCTCCACACACTGTGATCACCTGGGCTTACCAGGGTCGAGCCACGTAGGGCTGAAGGGCAGGGTAGAAATTTTAAGTAGAGGAACTAAATGGGAGACCGTACTAAGCAGCTACGGCTTTGGTGTCTGTAGGCCCGGAGTGCCGCTGTGGTAAGTCTGGCCAACACCAAACATGACCTGGACCTGATCAAAGAGCAGCTGGAGGAAGAGCAAGGCGGCAAAGCAGAGCTGCAACGCTTGGTCTCCAAGCTCAACACCGAAGTCACCACGTGGAGGACCAAATATGAAACGGATGCCATTCAGAGGACGGAGGAGCTGGAAGAGACTAAGTGAGCCTGATTTGGGGGAGAGGGAGGGGGCTCCTGGTCAACCTTCTGAGGGTCATATGCTAGTGTTGGTCAGGGCCAGAGACAAGTGGGTGGAACAATATATGTAAATTATACTTTTGTACAGTAGGCACAGCGGGCGGCGCTGTGGGCTAAACCACAGAGCCTAGGACTTGCCGATCAGAAGGTAGGTGGTTCGAATCCCTGCAAGGCGGTGAGCTCCCGTTGTTCGGTCCCTGCTCCTGCCAACCTAGCAGTTCGAAAGCACGTCAAAGTGCAAGTAGATAAATAGGTACCACTCTGGTGGGAAGGTAAACGGTGTTTCCGTGCGCTGCTCTGGTTCGCTGTACGCCGGCTCCCTCAGCCAATAAAGCGAGATGAGCACCGCAACCCCAGAGTCGGCCACGAGTGGACCTAATGGTCAGGGGTCCCTTTACCTTTACCTTTACCTTTACAGTAGGCACACACAAACCATCGCCTCTTTCTATCCTCTGTCCAGGCAAGGGAAGGGGATTATCAACGACCCTTTCCAACCACAGGAAAATACTCAAGCAGGGTGCAAAGCAGAGCTGGCCTGGAGTTGTCCCAAGGGCCAGACAGAGAAGGAATGTAGGAATTGGGCCTTTGGTGTGTTGGCACCTTCCCTGGAATATGAGACAGACGCTGTCCGTGGCGGAGGAAGAGGAATGCGGGGGGAGCACACCGCCCCCGGCAGCACGATCCCTTTAGGGTGCCATCACGGCTGCCCCCCGCCTGTGCTGGGCACTACACCCCCGGGATGCGTGCCAGCCCCTGCCCCTGCCTGCTCTCAGCCCCCCGGTGCTGGAGCATGAAGCTCAGCCACTGGACACTGTCGCTGCCGTCTTTCCATTCCTTTCCTCTTTCAACAAGTCTTTTAAGCAGAGATTTTCCCCAGTCTGAATTTGTACTGGAACTATTTTTAAAACTCTATTTATATGTGGAATTGCGTTGAAATGTTTGTGTGTGTGTTTTTTTTATAAATGGAAGTGCTTTCAATTGCTCTTTGTTTTCTGGTTGTTCATAGTTTTATTTGTTTGATAACTTTTCATTCTGTTGTCGCCTGTGCTGGGACAAAGGTCCATAACAAACACAACACCTCCCCTGCTCTTTATGGTGTCCAGTATCTATCTTAGGGAATAGCCGATGTGCCGTCCACATGTTGCTGGAACTCCCAACAGTCGTCTGCCCCTGCCAGCCTGGGTAGGGCTGATGGGAGTTGTAGTCCAGCAACATCCGAGGTGCCAGAGGGTCTCCCATCCCCACATGGAGGGCTTTAAGACAGGCACGTTGAATTCAGTCTGGAAAACGGCTTGGAGCGAGTGCGCCCAATGCAATTGCGTTGCAGCCTTCTCTGCTGTGGAATGGCCTCCCCAGATTAGTTCACCTGGCGCCTTCATTCCAGTCAGATCCAGATATCTCCATCCTCATCCCTGTAGAGGGGTCAGGGGAAGTGCATAGAAGCACATCTCCAGTTATGGGCCTGTCTGAGAGCCAGGAAGGGATGCAGCAATGTCACTCTGGAAGGATGCTGCCGCCACCTACGGTATTAAACCCACAACCGATGCAATGCTGACTTGCATTCTCGTGTCGCGGTGCTTCTTCCAGGAGAAAGTTGACTGCCCGGCTGCAGGAGGCAGAGGAGACTGCTGAAACGGCTCAAGCCCGGGTGGCCAGCATGGAGAAGAACAAGCAGAGGCTGCAGATGGAAGTGGAAGACCTCACTCTGGATCTTGAGAAGGTACCCGATTCACAGTTCCCCAAATAATATGTTTAGGGACGTTTTAAATGACTGATGTTTTCATGTATTTTTAATCTTCTATTGGAAGCCGCCCAGAGTAGCTGGGGAAACCCAGCCAGATGGGCGGGGTATAAATAATAAATTATTATTATTATTATAGTAAATAATAAATTATTATTATTATTATAGTCATACCTCATGTTACGTTTGCTTCAGGTTGAACGTTTTCAGGTTGCGTCCCGCGACGACCCGGAAGTACCGGAAAGGGTTACTTCCAGGTTTCGCCAGTTGCGCACGCGCAGACGCGCAAAATGATGTCACGTGCATGCGCAGAAACGGCAAATTGTGACCCGCGCATGTGCAGACACGGGTTGCGTTCTGCTCATGTTGCAAACGGGCTTCCGGAATGAATCCCGTTTGCAACCAGAGGTACCACTGTATTATTAAATGCCCCGCTTGACTTTCTCTCCCCAGGCCAATGCAGCCTGCGCAGCCCTGGACAAGAAGCAGAGAGCCTTTGACAAGATGCTTGCGGAGTGGCACCAGAAGTGCGAGGAGCTGCAGTTGGAGGTGGACAACTCCCAGAAGGAGTGCCGCATGTACATGACAGAAAACTTCAAGCTCAAGACAGCCTATGAGGAATCCTTGGAGCACTTGGAATCTGTGAAGAAGGATAACAAGACTCTCCAGGGCAAGTGTTTCCGGGGCTGTGGATTCTCTGTGTTAGGAAATAGGGTGGAGACAAGCTATGGTTCAGTTCCAATCGGCAGGCAAACTGATCTAATTATCACTTTCTGAAATACAAGACACAGACAGAAATACAGCCCTTCTTCGAAATTTGTGCTTCCATGAATTTTGCCTTGCAGTTCTTAAGCAAAGTAACACATGAGAGCCAGTGTGGTGTAGTGGTTAAGAGCGGTGGACTCGTAATCTGGTGAACCAGGTTCGCTTTCCCGCTCCTCCACATGCAGCTGCTGGGTGACCTTGGGCCAGTCACACTTCTTTAAGTCTCTCAGCCCCACTCACCTCACAGAGTGTTTGTTGTGGGGAGGAAGGGAAAGGAGAATGTTATCCGCTTTGAGACTCCTTCGGGTAGCGATAAAGCGGGATATCAAATCCAAGCTCTTCTTCTTCATCTCCAAAAATGCATATCCTAGAGCAGGGGTCGGCAAGGTGTACCTCGGGCAAGGTGTACCTCGCCTGAGCTGGTTCACTTCCGGGAGATCGCTCCGTGGGCCAAATCGTGTCTGCGCCCACAGAAGCGCTGCAGAAGCGAGTCTCCGCTCCGCACTGTGCCGTTTTAGCGCAGTGTGCAGGGACTCGCCGAGCAGGTGGCTTGTTTCGGGGGTGGCTCAGGGGGCATTTAAACGACCCCCATGGGCTGCCTGTGGCTGTTGGGCCGCAGGTTGCTGACCTCTATCCTAGAATAAAGTGTGTAAAGGTAAAGGGACCCCTGATCATGATTGTGGCCGACTCTGGGGTTGCTGCGCTCATCTCACATTATTAGCCGAGGGAGCTGGCGTACAGCTTCTGGGTCATGTGGCCAGCATGACTAAGCCGCTTCTGGCGAACCAGAGCAGCGCATGGAAACGCTGTTTACCTTCCTGCCGGAGCGGTGCCTATTTATCTACTTGCACTTTGACATGCTTTCGAACTGCTAGGTTGTCAGGAGCAGGGACCGAGCAATGGAAGCTCACCCCGTAGCGGAGATTTGAACCGCCGACCTTCTGATCAGCAAGTCCTAGGCTCTGTGGTTTAACCCACAGCGCCACATAAGTGAAAATAAACATACAAAATGTATTTCATTGGAGGAAACCACATACAAATGTGTGCCTGTTAGGCAAAACTACATGCAAAAATTGCTTCTTAGGAGAGATTCGCACTCAAACGTTGATGGGTTTTCATGAGTTGTTTTTAAATCACAAATTGGTGCGGAAGAATGAGAAGTGTGGTGGAACGGAAATGGAGAGATTTGTACATCCCCCCCGTTTGCAACGGAAGCATTGAAAAGATTTGTGTGTGTGCTTTTTCCCCCCTCAGAGGAGATTAAAGATCTGATTGACCAGCTGGGCGAGGGAGGAAGGAGTGTCCATGAGCTGCAGAAGATGAAGAAGAAGCTGGAGCTTGAGAAGGACGAGCTGCAGGTGGCCCTGGAAGAAGCGGAATCGACCCTGGAGGTAATGATTCCTTGTTTACTTATTAAGCATTAGTAGGACTTCCCCTGCATGTGAAGACAGGCTCTGGAGTATTGAGCAGACAAGACCAGTAGAGGGTCCAGTGGTCAAGAAGGCAGTTTCTGCATGTGCTGTGGAGGGAACTGAGGGGCACAGGGGGTTTGTCAACCTGGGAAGGCAGCCTGTCTAGGAGAAGGAAAACTCTGATCCTAAACCTCCATGGCCTTACGGGATATCTTCAGGAGAAGAAAAGGCTAAGGAGTGAAACCTGCACAAATCCAGAGTGGAGTCCCCAAGACGGTTGGATGGTGCCTTGTACACCTCCTTCCAGCAACTCCTGCAACCAAGCTGGTGCCAAACGCCTTGCTCTGCTTTCCTTTGGACCACATCAGTGAGGTCAAGGGTGGGTGTGTGCAGCTTGTCATGTGGGCAGCCCAGGACCTCCATGCACACCGCCCAGGCTTGCACCCCGGGGAGGTCACTTTGGTGCTGCAAATGCAACGGTTTGACTTCACCCTCGGAGGCACACTCCATTGTGTCTTGAGACAGATGAACGCCAACACGAAAAACACGAGCAGCCTCATTTTTTCAGCATTTGCAGCCCTGCAAAGAGCATCGTCATCCATATTCCATTGGTCTCCTGCTCAGTCAGAGGAAGTGGTGCTTCTGAAGGCCAGTTGCAGGAAACTGCAAGAGGGAGAGTTGCTGTTGCACTCGGGTGGCCCACCAGGTGCCTATGAGAAGCCTGGAAGCAGGATCTGAGCATGACAATACTCTACACAGCTGCAATTCCCAGCATCTGATATTCAGAAACATCATTGCCTCTGACCATGGTGGCAGAGAATAGCCATAAGCCGGGCTAGTAGCCTTTGACTGATCCTAAGATTTGGGACGCGGGTGGCGCTGTGGGTTAAACCACAGAGCCTAGGACTTGCCGATCAGAAGGTTGGCAGTTCGAATCCCCGTGACGGGGTGAGCTCCCGTTGCTTGGTCCCTGCTCCTGCCAACCTAGCAGTTCAAAAGCACGTCAAAGTGCAAGTAGATAAATAGGTACCGCTCCGGTGGGAAGGTAAACGGCGTTTCCATGCGCTGCTCTGGTTCGCCAGAAGTGGCTTAGTCATGCTGGCCACATGACCCGGAAGCTGTACGCCGGCTCCCTCGGCCAATAAAGCGAGATGAGCGCCGCAACCCCAGAGTCGGTCACGACTGGACCTAGTGGTCAGGGGTCCCTTTAACTTTACCTTTAAGATTTGGATATGCTATGACAGGCTTCCTCAACCTTGGCCCTCCAGATGTTTTGAGACTACAATTCCCATCATCCCTGACCACTGGTCCCACTAGCTAGGGATCATGGGAGTTGTAGGCCAAAAACATCTGGAGGGCTGAGGTTGAGGAAGCCCGTGCTATGAAGTAGAGAGAAAATAATAATGGTACATGAAAAAGAAAATAAGAATAAGCTTGATTGGCACCTGAGCGTCTAAGGTAAAGTGTTGGGAGTTATGTTCCTTTGCTGAGCTTGAAGGGGGTTCCAAGTCCTTTGCCCCACATCGCTCAGACACCCATAGCTGATCGGTCCCTACTAAAGTAGTCAATAGCTGTTTTCACCTTTAAAGAGCCTGTCATCCACACGTCTCCTTGTTTCTGCCGACAGGTGGAAGAGAGCAAGCTCATCCGCATCCAGCTTGAACTGGCGCAAGTCAAGGCAGACATTGACAGGAGGATTCATGAGAAGGAGGAGGAGTTTGAAGCCACAAGGTATGGAGCGCAGAACGTGGGCGAGAGGCAGGAAGCGGAAGGTTAAAACTGGGAACAACAAAAAAAGAAGTATTTGAGAGAGATGAGGTTCTCCCCTTTTTAATCTTTGTTTTAATCCTCACAACCACCCTGCGAGGTAGGTTAGGCAGAGACGGGGGCTAGCCCAAAGTCACCCAATGTGCTGAGTGGGAATTTGAACCCTGGTCTCTCTGTCCCTAGTCCAGCACTCTAGCCACTGCTCCACACTGCCACCCAGTGAGCATTACTTCTCATTTTATAGCTGTTCTGTTTGGAACACTTGTTAACTTATTTGGGATATCAGTGGTTGTGGGATTTTGAGCTTTCCTTGGTCTAGAAAAGTGGCTGGTGGGGTGTGTGTGTGTGTGTGTGTGTGTGGTTTTCTTTCTAGTAAACATTTCTGCAGCCTCCACCGCTGCCAGCATTCCCCGACCGATTCGAAAAAGCCCAAATGGGGAGTTCACGACAACTTCCTCTGGCCTTTTATGGGAGTGCAGGAACCTGGGGAGGCTGCAGAGGGCAGAATGCGAGGTGAGGAGGTTTAAAATGAAAGGAAGGAGACTTGGCAAGGTAACTGCATCAAAAACCCGTATCCCATCCATGAGATTTTCATTGACCATTTCAATCCTCTTTGATAATTTTCAGACGGCATTTCTTTATTCAGTAATGTACAATGACGAAATGCAGGATAATTTTTTGGCACAGCACAAATGTTATCCTCATGGCAGTCCAGTGAGGTAGGCTTAGGCAGAGAGAGAGAGAGAGAGAGAGAGAGAGAGAGAGAGAGAGAGAGGAAGAAAGCGGGGAGAGAGAGAGAGAGACAGACAGACAGACAGACTAGTGTAAGATCCCCAACTGAGCTTCATGACTGAGAGGGATTGAGACACTAGAAGAAGTAAGAATGGATATAAAAACTTATGGAACATGCAGAAATGGCGGAACTTACTGGAAGAATAATAAATCCAGATAACAAACATTTTTTTAAATAAAAGAATGGAAATGGTTTATTGAATATTTACAGATAAATTGTAAACAGATAAAAACATTAGCAGGATTATTGTAATAACCTGCCGTTTTATAAAAGTATATATTTACAGTTGATAATTAAACGAGCAAGTTAAATGAATTTGGGTATGCAGAAGATATTAAAAAATAAATTTAAGGAACTGCAGAAAGAGGGGGGAGGAAGTCAAATTTTGAAACGTTAAATTGATTGTGAAACTAATGAAAGGTATAAATTTGAAAAGTATAAATAAAAAACTAAGGGGGGTGGATTGGGACAAATGGATGCCTTTGTTCTCCCCGGCAGGAAAAACCACCAGCGGGCCATTGAGGCTCTTCAATCCAGCCTGGAACTGGAGGCGAAAGGCCGGGCTGAGGCGCTCCGTCTGAAAAAGAAGATGGAGACCGACCTGAACGAGATGGAGATCCAGCTGGACCACGCCAACAGGAACAACAGCGAGCTGGTCAAGACGCTGAAGAAACTCCAGCAACAGATCAAGGTGAGAAAAAGATCACGAGGAAGGGAGGGAGAAGCCAGGCGGAAGAGAAACCGTTGCCTGGAGGGGATGGTCTTCTGAGGAAAAGCTTTGCAGCTTAACACAAGTTGGAGAAACCCCCGGGTTGCTTGTTCTCCTCAGACAGAGCTGGCAAGGTTGATCTCAAGACCTTCTGTGGTCTTCTTGCTTGTTCTACCGCTGAGCCAAGGCTCTTGCTCAGTTAAAATGTGAACCGAAATGCCTTTCTTTCCAACACCCTACACTGAGCAATGGCTCTTTTCAGGGCAGATTATGTACAGTTTGGCAGAGTTCAGATTGGGGTGTGGGCAGATTGGTCTACAACCAGTGTAGATGAGATGGAGTTTGATAGGCCAACAGCTTGACTCAGCCTAAGGCAGCTTCCTAGGTACAGGTTGTAGCTATCCAAGTTCTGAGAGTAGACCCATTGAAATGAGTGGAACTGAGTTAGCTACACCAAACGATGTTGCTGATTTCATTATTTGTAACCCACCCATCTGACCGGGTTGCCCCAGCCACTCTGGGCATAAAAACACAATAAGACATCAAACATTAAAGACTTTCAGACACAGGGCTGCCTTCAGATGTCTTCTAAAAGGTGTATAGTTATTTATCTCCTTGACATCTGATGGGAGGGTGTTCCACAGGGCGGGTGCCACTACTGAGAAGGCCCTCTGCCTGGTTGCCTGGAATTTCACTTCTCGCAGTGAGGGAACCACCAGAAGGCCCTCGGAGCTGGACCTCAATGAATGTGACTAATATTAGGTACAGTGCTGTATGTGCAACCCATCTTGTGGATCTGGGGTGGTCCCCAGCCTGACTCCACTGGCTACTTTTCCACCTGCAGGACCTCCAGATCCAGATGGACGAGGATGCCCGCCAGCATGAAGAGCTCCGGGAACAGTACAACCTCCAGGAGCGCCGCCTCAGCCTTCTCCAAACGGAGCTGGAGGAAGTTCGCACCGGCCTGGAGGGCAGCGAGCGCTCCCGCAAACTGCTCGAGCAGGAGTTGGTGGAGGTCTCCGAGAGGCACAATGAACTCAATGTCCAGGTGGGGACAGAGGATAGTCACCTGCCTGTCTTGGGTGTGGGTTGGCTGACTAGCTGGGCAGTTTGATGTGCAGCATGTTGAACCCATTGGTGAAACTAAGCAGACACATGCCCTGCTTAGACCAGTCAATGGAGAGCGGTTCATTAGGGCAAATGAGGCAGCGCTGCTTCACTAGTCTGACCGCCCTTAGCCAGCCCCTAGAAGTCATCGACTGGCTGGATGCAGAGGAATGATGGGAGGAACTGGCTGGGGAACCCAGAACGGAAGGAGGCTCAGAGCCTGGGCAGTGGTGGTGGGATGCCGCCGAGTAGTCAGACTGGGAAGAGGACGTGTCTGAAGCTGAAGGAGTAACAGGGCTTAGTGAGATGGGAGAGTCTGTGGCAGATAGAAGTCCAAAATCAGAGGCAGAAGCAGGAGAGGAGGGAGGTCAAGAGGCAGAGGTGAGCCCAGGTGGTGAAGAGTCATGGGTGTCTCTCCCTCCTGCTGTGACAAAGCTACCCTCCCTGCTGGTCTCCCAGAACCAGCAGAGGCATGAAGAGAGTGGAGGAGAAATTAGCCTCATACAGGAACAGTCTCAAATTGTTTGGGAAAAAACCCTGGAGATGAGGGGACAGCTGTGGGGAGGTGGGGACTTTCAGTCTTGGCAACTGATTTATGTCTAAGACCTAACGGGAAGGAGCTGCTTTGCTTGTTAGGCCGCACTCTCCGCCAAGTCTGTGAAGATAATGTTTTGGCAAATAAAGAGTTAACTCCAACCTGGAATGGTGTGATTTACTGCTGGCTCACTCTTTGATACTGTCAATCTGCCTTCTTACTTGCCGCCAGTCCAGATGGTGGCACTCCCTGTCGACTTTCTCCTCCTTAGTCGCATTATTGCCCCTTGCAGAACTCAGCAGGGAGGCAGGGACAAAACTAGACTAAGCTGGCTCTGCCTGTCACTGGTTTTGGTGCTGCCTGTTGTTGTTCTCCTTGCTTTCTGTCCTATCAGGCCCAGTGGGCACTGGCCATCATTACAGGCAACTGTCTCAAAGCATGCAATAAAAAAGAAGCATTCAGGCACCAGAACAGGCAGTCTGGCTCTGCATTTCTGCGACGACGTACGCAATTGCTTATCCCAAACTCTTCTTTTCCCTCTGCAGAACCAAAGCCTGCTGGTGATCAAGAGGAAACTGGAATCTGACCTCCAGCGCATCACTAATGATCATGAGGAGCTCATCAGCGAGTTCCGAACGGCGGACGAGAAAGCAAAGAAGGCAGTGGCTGATGTGAGTTGCATCCCTGCCGAATAAGGCTCAGTGATAATTATAGCCTATTATTTTTATGGTGGCAAATACAAAGGGATTGTGAGGTTAAAGGATGAGGAATCTCTTGCTCTTCATTCATGTTTTTTTTTAAATCACACCTCAGTCAACTCCAGGCTATCACTATTTTGCAGAAGGGACTGTGCACCGAAAATTAAGGTTTGCACAATTAAATTGGATTAAAATGATCTGGCACAACATTTTTTTTTAAAAAAAACACCAGGTTATTTGCAGTTAGGAAAGTGATGGGGAAAGTAAACAGAGACCATCAAATAGACGGCATTGCCTCACTTTCCCACAAAGATATCAGGATGCACACTCAATAAACAGGATGAGGCCAGCTACTTCTGTTCCACAGCCCTGAGTATCACTCAACATTCCCCTTCCTTCTGTTAGGCTGATCTGAATACGAGATGGAGCCGAGTTCTGACGCTCGCTGCTCTTGGTGATTCTAATACATACTTCTTACCCTCCCCACCCATTCCAGGCGACCCGCATGGCAGAGGAGCTGCGCCAGGAGCAAGACCACTCCATGCACCTGGAGAGGATTAAGAAGAACCATGAGGTCACCATAAAAGACCTGCAAGTCAAGATGGAGGAAGCTGAGCAAATGGCCCTGAAAGGAGGGAAGCGAACCATCATGAAGCTGGAGACCAAGGTAGGAGGACGCTTCCCCTTTGCCTCTGACCTCGTCCCCAAAATATTTTTCCAGACCAAAGATGCACAGAGAGGTGCTGAATTTTCATATTAACCCCAGACCTGCCGGGAGCAGAGAACCCTAAGGGCCACAGAAAAGGCAGTTAAGAGGAGAAATCATTACTTATTTTTAAATCGGCATCCGTCTCAAGAGACAATGGAGTGTGCTTCCAGGGGTGGAGTCAAACCTCTGTGTTAGCAGCACCAAAGCGACTTCCCTGGGGCACAAGCCAGGGCAAGGTGTATGGAGGTCCTGGGCTTCTTCCATGACAAGACCTGGCTGATGTGGTCCAAAGGAAAGCAGAGCAAGATGTTTGGAAACAGCTTGGCTGCAAGAGTTGCCAGAAGGAGCCATACAACGCACCATCCAACCGTCTTAGGGACTCCACTTTGAATTTGTGTGGGGTTACTCCTTAGCTGCTTCTCCTCCTGAATATATCCTGCAAGGCAGCAGGGGTTTAGGATCAGAGTTTTCCTTCTCCTAGATGGGCTGCCTTCCCAGGCTGACAAGTCCCATCTGCCCCTCAGGGAAATCATAGAGGTGCATCGAATGATGTGCAGGAATTGGACAGAGAGAGGTTTCTCTCTCTCTTTCTTTCTCTTTCATATAATGCTAGAACTCATGGTCACCCAGTGAATTCAGTATAAGACATTGTCTTAGGTCCTTTGGAAAGGGCTGTAGCCCTGTGGTAGGAAATCCTTTTTGCACGCTGGCAGTTCCAGGTTCAGCCCCTTGCCCCAAACCCTGGACAGCTGCTGCCAGTCAGTGTAGACTAGGGCTCGGCAAACTTTTTCAGCAGGGGGCTGGTCCACTGTCCCTCAGACCTTGTGAGGGGCCGGACTATATTTTTTTTGGGGGGGGGAATAAATGAATTCCTATGCCCCACAAATAACCCAGAGATGCAATTTAAATAAAAGCACACATTCTACTTATGTAAAAACACCAGGCCCCACAAATAACCCAGAGATGCATTTTTAAATAAAAGCACATATTCTACTCATGTAAAAACACCAGCCAGGCCCCACAAATAACCCAGAGATGAATTTTAAATAAAAGCATTGTAAAAACATGCTGATTCCCGAACTGTCCGCGGGCCAGATTTAGAAGGCGATTGGGCCGGATCCGGCCCCTGGGCCTGTGTTTGTCTACCCATGGTGTAGACAGTCCCGAGCGAGAGGGACCAAGGATCTGACTCGGTTTAAGGTAGCTTTCTACATTTCCACGGCCTCAATCTCCCCCATCCAGATCAAGGAGCTGGAAACAGAGCTGGACTCGGAGCAGAAGCGCCACGTGGAGACGATGAAAATCGTGCACAAGAACGAGCGTCGCCTGAAGGAGCTGGTCTTCCAAACGGAGGAGGACCACAAGACCAACCAGCGCTTGCAGGAGCTGGTGGAGAAGCTGCAGAGCAAGATGAAGACCTACAAGAGGCAGATTGAGGAAGCTGTATGTACCAGGAGTGGCCTTGAGCATTATTCCTCTCTTCCCCTGCCTCCCACATTGACTAGGGGGTGGGGAATCACATATAGAATAGGGGCTTCCAAACTGTGGTCCGCAGGTGGCTTGTGACCTGTGGATTTGTGGCTGAAGGTGGGAGGTGGAACATCTTGTTACATTGAACATTGGCACATTTTTTGCTCTATAAGACTCACTTTTTCCCTCCTAAAAAGTAAGGGGAAATGTGTATGCGTCTTATGGAGCGAATGCAGGCTGCGCAGCTATCCCAGAAGCCAGAACAGCAAGAGGGATTGCTGCACGGCGATCCCTCTTGCTGTTCTGGCTTCTGAGATTCAGAATATATTTTTTCTTGTTTTCCTCCTCCAAAAACTAGGTGCGTCTTGTGGTCTGGTGCGTCTTAAAGAGCGAAAAATACGGTATTTTTAATTGCTCCTTTCGTTTCTTGTGTTCTGCTCTATTGCACTGCAGTCTAAATTCCATGGAATTCAAATTGGAATGCGATAAAAATCAACACATAAGGAATAAACGAAGCCCTTTTATTTGAGAGGGCCATCAGGCTTGCTTAAAGGGCGCATGATGTGCAGATGTGACGTCGCTGCCACTTGCCGCCATCTGCCACCTCACTCTGCTTAACATTAGGGATCCCAGCATACTCTAGGAACAATGCATTTCGGCTTCAGTCGCATCCACAACACGCATTTTAAAGCACATTTAAAACACAAGTCTCCCCCCACAGAATCCTGGGAACTGTAGAGTGCTGAGAAGTGCAGCTCTGTGTGGGTACAAACTACAGTTCCCAGGATTCTTTGGGGGGGGGGAGAGCCACAACTGTCAGGAGTTCCAGCTTGGCCCCGCAACTTTGGGTGCCAGAGACCGTGGGTGCCATGCAGCGTGCGTGGCCCTGGCACTGAAATTTGTGGGTGCCTGGCCCCTTCATGGGGAATTTTGTGGGTGCTTGGGCACCCAGGGCCTCAAGGAGTTGGCACCTAGGATGACTGTTAAAAGTGGTACAACCAGTGGAATATTGTTACCAATGGATAGCAACCCGTGAAGCACTCCGGAGTCACCCCTTGTTCCATGTAAAGCTTTTATTCCAGTTGCAGTCTACATCATCATAATTCACACTACAATTCCCATCATCCCTGACCATTGGTCCTGCTAGCTAGGGATGATGGGAGTTGTAGTCCCAAAACAGCTGGCGACCCAAGTTTGGGAAACACTGCTTTAAACCTATTAGCCATCTCCCCGTCGCTTGTGAGGCTGACTCACACCTCACACCTTGCGAGTCAGCATTTCCACTTAACACAGAGTCGATACTCGCAACACTCCCAACAGCTACGAATGTGAAAGTGGTAGAAATGTGCAAAGATATATGGCGTGGATCGGATGTGTTTCTGCTACGAGAGGTTTGGGGAAACAGTTAAACGCAGGCACGCAGGCCGAAAACTGTTTCTCAAGGCGCCCAGTACAAAACAGCCAAACTCTTTTCCCCCCCACTTCAACTCCCTATAGGAAGAACAGGCTAACCAGAGCCTGGCGAGGTACCGGAAGACTGTGCATGAGTTGGATGATGCTGAAGAGAGGGCTGGGATGGCCGAGTCGGCCCTGAACAAACTACGCACGAGGCACAGAGTCTCAGCAGGCAAAGCATTCACCTCCGTAGAAATAATCCAGGTGGCCAAGTCCTCCAGCTCCTCCAAGTCAACGGCTGAGGAATAGCTCCCGTCTCTTTGAACCTGCAGCTGGTAGGTGTGCTATTTCTGCCCTGGTTTTTAAGTGATCTTGGAGGGGCTCCCTTTAACCTTGGTGAAATATACTCAGAGTCCTGTAGTGATTTCACGCTCTTTATTGTGGCTTGTAAAACAGTGATTGAATTGCCCCCCCACCCCCAAACCTCAAGCTTTTATAAACATTATTTACACAACGAGTCCCGTCTGATTGGCTGATTCTGCTTCCCTCCTGGAGCCTGATTGGTCTTTTCCTGAAGGTCAATCCGTTGTTGCATTCTATGATCCTACCAGCCTAATAGGCTGATTCTGCTTCCCTCCTGGAGCCTGATTGGTCTTTTCCTGCAAGCCAATCAGTTGTTGCATTCTAGGATCCTACTTGCCTATTGTTCTGGGATCCAAGCTTAGTACACACCACTAGGGCTGGCTACTTTTTGGGGATGGGGCTCAAGGTCCCTCTTGGCTAACCCTCTGTGGAAGTGGTGGGTGTGGCAGAAATAGGTGTGACCCCCCCACACACCTTCTCTCACCCACAGTCTTACATGGGCTTGTGTGCTCAGTTCAACTCCTTCTCAGATGATCTGCACAGATCAGCTGAGCAGGAAGAGGCTTATCTAGTCCAACATCCTGTTCTCCCCGTGGCCAATTGGATTATTTATTTATTTACTTACTTACTTACTTACTTACTTACTTACTTACTTACTAACTATTAAATTTGTATCCCGCCCTATACCCGCAGGTCTCAGGGCAGCTGCAACATCAAATCACAATATAAAAACACAAAAGACATCATAAAAACAGAAACAGCCCAATAAACTCCTCAACACATTTTGAAAGGGCATTGACTGCATTACCCTCCAACATTTCTCCGATGAAAATAGGGACGCCCCATTCCATAAGGATAATTTTACTATTTATACCCCACACATCTTATTGGGTTGCCCCAGCCACTCCGGGCAGCTTCTAACATATATAAAAACACAATAAAACATTAAACATTTTTTTAAAACTTCCCTATTCAGGATTGCCTTCAGATGGCTCGGGGGGTCGCATAACTCCATACCCACCAACGTTTCTCCAATGAACATAGGGGCATTCTAAGCAAAAGCAGGACTTTCCGGGATCAAATCAGAAACTGGGTTGATTTCCCTAAATCGGGGATATCCCTGGAAAACAGGGACACTTGGAGGGTATGTGACTGTCCATGAATCAGGATCTTTTTCTGTATTCATAGATCACCAAAGAATTGTGGAGTTGGAAGGGACCACAGGGGTCATCTAGTTAAACCCCTTATTCCACTGGCTCTTGTTTGTTTGCCCCTTCCCTGTTTGCCCTTCTGCTCTCCCTCCGTATCCTTTTGCAACTGACGTTGTCCCAACTGTGCTGAACTTTGCAGGCAGATCGACAAAGCGTCTCCATGCAGCTGCCTCTTGCAGGACGGCTTCCCTAGAGAGGACTGGAGCAGCTTAAGGCAATGGAAAAGACACCCGCAGAGAAGAAGACAGAGGGGAAGTTGCAAGTGAAGAAAATGGGGAGAAATGGGGGTTATCAAAGCATCCGCCATATACAGGAGCTTGAAACCCCATCCCTTCTCCCGGAGCGTATTTTCTTTACCAAGAAGGTTATATTGATATGTTTTCTGAGTTGGAACAAGTCTGTTCTCCGTGCACCCTGCTTGCATTTTCATGTCAAGGACGGAAAATGTTACGAAGGCGAGGCCTCAGCTGTCTCCTGCAAAATAGTCCCGAATGCATAGTCTTAATAAAGCTTAATCCCATAGAAAACAACCTTGGTGAGCTCTTATTCTTTCTTTCCACGGCTGTGCATGGATATGCTGGTTTAGCAATGATTTTGAAGAGAGGAACTGTTTGCTTTTCTTGATTTGTATCCCGCCCTTTAAATAAACGCCCGGGGCAGCTTATGATACAAAATAAAGGGTGCATCAAATACTTAAATAAAATACTTAAAAATACTACAGATAAGGGGAACCTCTGGCCCTCCAGATGCTGTGGAACTACAATTCCCATCAGCCCAGCAAGTCAGGGATGAAGGGAGTTCTAGCTCAGAAAGATCTGGAAGGCCAGAGGTTCCCCATGCAGTGGTACCTTGGTTTTTCGAGCGTAGTCCGTTCCGGAAGACCGTTTGACTTCTGGAACGTTCGAAAACCAAGGCGCAAAGGGTGGTATGCAGAAAAAAGGAAAAAAATAACGTGTACACGTGTGGAAGCCGTTCAACTTCCAGGGCGCGTTCGAAAACGGAAAATGGGAGCATTTACTTCCGGGTTTTCGGTGTTCAAAAACCAAAACGTTCGGCTTCCGGGGTGTTCGAAAACAGAGGTGCCACTGTACCTGCTTCACATTCAGAAAGAAGTCAATGTGAGATAAATACAGTTATGCGGGTTTTCTGAGCATTAGAACATTTTCTGGGAGGGGAAATGCTATCCAAATTAGGGTGATTTGGTGAGGGTAAGTTGTTTTGGGGGTTCCGCCCCTCTGATGCTATATATATAGTGTAATAAATGAAAATCTGCCCTTATTCCCTTATGGAGAACACAAGAGCCCTTATAGATTCCTTTGCAGGTTCTCCATCGGTCAGAGAAAATAACAGAGGCCAACCAGAGAATATTGAGTAGCAAAGCAGCTAGTAAGCCTGATCTTTATTGAACTGTTGAACTGTTGCAACAGGGTGCCCCCTTCACACGCAGGAGGAGGACCCCAAACAAAAGTGTGCTTGCCCTTATATAGAATTTTAAATTGCCCACCCTGGAGCTCAAGACCACCCCTCCATACATCATACATACATCACAGAAGGGGTGTAGCTCAAGACCACCCCCCAGATGCATCAAACCTAGATCACAGAAAGGGCGGTCTACAGCAGAAATCTGAGTGCGTTGTTTATCTCCTGTCATTGTTAATCTCCTGTCTGGCAGGTTACCTGTTAATGCTTACTTGACTGGATACCCTGGGGAGCCTGGCCAGTCTTTTGTAGTGACAAATACTTAGTTCCTGAGCCAGGTCACAGGCTCACCCTATTCATACCCAGACATACCTTTAAGACAGGATTTGTGAAGGAAAAGACAATGGGAAGGCTTTTCCATTTTCCTTTGACCTTGCAGAGAAAACATTTGGTCAGTTTGGGAGCCAAAATAGCTCCAGGGCAGCCCTCCTGTGCTGCCTCAGACATGTGGCCAATACATTTATGTACGTGTTTGCCTGGCACAGCCATGAACATTTAATATATATATATGACCCCCAGCTCCGAGTGATATTGGTGCCAAATGGCCCCCAGTAGCAACTGAAGAGATCTATAGGCTCATCCAATCCCTTAAACCTGGAAAAGCACCCGGCGTAGACAACATTACACCAGAACTCCTTAAGGCTAATGTTGAATGGTGGGCCCCTGTGCTAGCTGCCCTATTTACCAGCATAGACCAATCGGCCACTATCCCTGAGGACTAGGGATTAGCAGTCATCATCCCTTTATTCAAGAAAGGGAGCCGATCAGATCCGGCTAATTACAGGCCAATCAGCCTCCTAAGTATCATTAGCAAATTGTACGCTGCCCACCTACGCGGCAAATTAGTGGACTGGTTGGAACAAGACCACATTCTTTCAGAAGCACAGGCTGGTTTTAGGGCAAATCGGTCAACCTTAGACCAGGGCCTTGTTCTCCAACATCTTGCGGAGAAATATACATCAAGAAAAGGAGGTTCCCTATACGTGGCCTTTATAGATTTCAAATCTGCTTTTGATTTAATACCGAGGGACAGGCTTTGGGGAAAGCTAAGCGCCGCAAATATAAACAAACGCCTACTGTCTCTCATCCACAGTCTATATGAAAATACATGGATCCGGGTAAGGTGTGACCGACAGGGCCACCTATCTAAGGAAATCCAAATCCATCAGGGGGTCAGGCAAGGGTGTGTCCTTGCGCCTACTTTATTTAACTTCTATATCAACTCGCTAGTAGGAAATATGGAGAAAGAAAATGCCCATCCCCCCAAATTGGCTGGTACGCCCCTCCCGGTCCTTTTATATGCGGATGATACAGTTTTAATTTTTCTTGTGTTGGATTAAGAAAACTTTTGAGATCTTTCACCAAATACTGCAGCATCGAACAATTAACAATTAACTACAACAAATCCAAAGTCATGGTGTTCTCTAAAAAAAGGAGGAGGCACAAATGGAGAATAGACAATCGCTTAATAGAACAGGTAGCAACCTTTAAATACCTGGGTGTAACCTTCCAGGAAAGGGGCTCCTGGCGCTTTCAGATTAATAATACTATTGCAAATGCAGAAAGATCTACCAAAGCGTTAATAAGATTCTTCTATGGGAAAGGGGGCCAATACATACCGGCAGCCTCCCAGGTCTTTGCTGCCAAAATACTACCACAATTGCTATATGGATCCCAGATCTGCAGCTTTAAAAACCTTACTCTCTTAGAGGCATTTCAAACTAAGTTTTTCCGCTGCCTGCTGGGGATCCCCTCTTGCGTATCCAACATAGCGGTCCGTTTGGAGGTTGGGCAAATTCCTATCAGTACTCGGATATGGATACTGAAGATCCATTACTGGCTAAAGCTTATTTTCTTCCCGGTTGGGCTGGCACCTTTAACCTTATTAGATACCTACCAATCCAAATGGAAAGCTACACTGCTGGAAAAGCTTAAAGGCTTGGGGATCCCACAGCAGACCCTGATAGCGACAGGCTTCGAGAAAGCTAGGACTACAATTCGCCAGCGTATCTGGGACGTAGAATTACAATGCCACATGAGCGAAATGATCAAACATCCAGCAATAAGGGACCATGGGAGAGGTTTCTCCCCAGCTAACTATCTGTCAGGTCTTCAGGTACCCAAATACAGACGGTCTTTTACCCTCGCCAGATTCAACGTTCTCCCTTCTGCCTTACTTCAGGGCAGATTTGAGGGTAAACCATACACAGCACGGGTCTGCCCCTGTGGCTCGTTGGAAGTTGAAACTGCTTCACATGTACTATTACGTTGTCGTCTTTATGAGGATATACGTTTGACTTTTATTACACCTGTTTTGCAAAAGTCCAGGAAAGAATCGGAACACCATAGTTTAAAACTACTGCTAGAGGACAAGAATCCCAAGACTACATCAAATGTAGCCAAATTCTGTGCGTCTGCAATTAATCGCAGGAAGCAAGTGGTATCCCATAATGACCAAACCCCCAAATGTTAATTACAGGGGGCACGCTAATAATTAATTTTAATTTTTTATATTTAAATCCTTGTTATACTCATATTGTCCTCTGTATTTCTGATTTTATTTTTTTATTTTTTTATGATCTGTGATATTGTGTGTGTTGACGCTGGTCTGTGACTGTAGTAATAAATTCATTCATTCATATATATATATGACCTTATTTTTTTTATTTCAATAGCATCACAGATTCTCCCTGCTCACTAGGCCCTGTTACCTCTTCAGCTTCCTACACCTCCTCCTCCCAGTCCTTCTCCCTCTAACCATGCATTGTCCCACTGCCATTCCCAGGGCTCTGATTTTTCTTCCTCTGGGGGTTCCCCAGCTGGTTCCTTCCACCATTTCTCTGCATCCAACCAATCCATGTCACCATTTATCTTTTCCACACTTCATTCCAGCAACCTCTCCCCTGTTCTTAGAGAAACAAAGTTAAGTGGGAAAGTTAAGAGATTGCCATAAACTATTTCTGGCCAGCTAAGATTTGCTGCATTATATATTCCTGCTTGGGGTGAGTAGAGGAGATACATCTTCGAAGTGTTTCACTTTCCCCGCAAACAAAGACCTCTTGGAAAATAATACTGTATTCACACGGCACTGTGTTCCGTTTATGCATTTTTTAGCTGCCCTAGTTGCAAAGCTTTTAATCTGTAAAAACCTTAAAAAAACAACCCTCCTGCCACAAATCAATGTAGAAACAGGGCAGTCATTCATGCTCTTACCAAATGTACTATTGATGCCCAATTTTGCAGATTTATCAGGAGAATTAAAGATGGCCATCCTTATGTGCACTTGCTTAGAAGCAGGGATGGGCACTAAAAACAAAGGCTTTTATTAAATTCAGTAGTTCTTGCACCCAATGAAATGTATGTAAGACACCACAATTCTATATGCAGGAGTAAGCTCTGAAATTCAGTTGGGCTTGCTCCCAAGCATGTATAAAATCTGAAAACTCCTCTACTTTACCGATCGCTCGTAGCCGAGTAAGGTCGTCTTCCATAAACATGGTTTTAACAATGTGACTGTGGAGGCTAATTCTGGATCCACACATCCGTCCACAGTGGGGACATTGATTTCCGGGTGGGAGTTGATGATGGTGTGGATTTGCCAAGCGTGCCTCCCTCTTAGCATGTTTCTGTCGGAATCGGGGGGGGGGGGTCGAAAGGCCAGCTGGCTCGACCCCAGCTGAAACATCATGCATCAGCGACTCAAGCTTGCAGACTTGAACACGCTTTACTCAGCAGTGTAAACTGCACAAGAGAAGAGGCTTGATGCTGCACATACTAAACTATGCATTTATTATACATAAATCAGAACAAAGAAACATGTCATCTCTCCTTGCCGTCTTCTCGGAGTGAGACTAAAAACAAAAGCAATACAGAGCGGAAGTTCCGCTCACGCCAGCAATCTGTGCTGGAATGTAAACAGACATGTGACACGCAACAATCCCATGTCTGCAGCAAAGGGTGGAATGGAATTCCCAACAGTTTCTCCCTTGCGTCTTGAGTTCGAGTGTCTTCAAAGCCCATGACACCTTTGGTAAAGGCTGTTCTTGCAGGCAAGTGTTTCCCAATTGTTGGTGTTTATACTATATTTTTTAAAATTTGCCTTGTCTTTAAACCTCTTTTGTTGACCACCAGCATCACACTTTCCATTTTTAAGTTTGGAATAGAGTAGTTGCTTTGGAAGACGATAATCAGGCATCCGCACATGACCAGTCCAATGAAGTTGATGTTGCAGAATCATTGCTTCAACATTGGTGATCTTTGCTTCTTCCAGTACACTGGTATTAGTTCGCCTGTCTTCCCAAGTGATGTGTACATTTTTTGGGAGACACCGTTGATGGAATTTTTTGAGGAGCTGGAGATAGCATTTATAAGTGGTCCATGTTTCACAAGCATAAGGTTGGTAGTACAATAGCTTTGTAAACAAGCATTTTGGTTTCCCTGCGAAATGTCCAGAGTTCTATGAGAAACACGACTAGAGCCAATGGATGGCAGGGAAGTAGGAGAAACTTCTGAACTGTCAGAGCAGTTCAACAGTAGAACAGTCTGCCTTGGCTCCTCCTGTGCTTAAGCAGGAGGTCAGGTGGCCATCTGGTCAAGGACACTGTTGAGATGTCCTTGAACTGATCAAGAGACTGGATCGATCAACAAGATCTCAGCCTTGCAACGCAGCCCCTTTGCAGGTTTATTCCAAAGTCCCACGGAACTGAATGCAAAGGTTCATCCTATGTCCTGCTGTGTTCAATGAGGCCCCCAGAAAAGTGGGCATGAGATTATCGGGAATTGACCCAAGGGTCATCTAGTCCAACCTCTGCAATGCAGGAATCTCAACTAGATTGTACATGACATGTATGAGAAATGAGGTGAGATACATTCCTCTCCTCCAGGCAGCCACACCACCCATTTTGCACCCAACTGGGACTGAGCCAACCAGGCTCTTTGTCAACCCCCCCATCCCTTTTCTGCACTTTAGCAAAATCTCTCCCCTCTGCCTTTTTCTTTTATTTATGTCACAATTTCTTGTGGGGGACTCAGTGTTTTACAGAAAAAGAAGTATAAAATTATTACTAAAAAGTTTACAACCATATTTCAAAATGTACAAAGTGTAAATAAATAATAATAATAATAATAATAATATTTTTACCCCGCCCATCTGGGTTTCCCCAGCCACTCTGGGAGGTTTACAGTATAAATAAAAAATAGTAAAAACAAATTAAAACACCTACAAACTTTCCGAACTTCTAGATAGGCTTATTTAAACAAGAATGTTTTCAAAAGGCGCCAAAAAAAATACAGTGTGTAGGAGTGCAAATAGCCTCAAAGTGAAGGCGCCTGATATCAAGAGGCAGGGAGTTCCACAGCGTCGATGCTGCCACGCAAGACAATCGAGCTCTTCCACGTGCGGAGCGGGTGTAATATGGCACCTGCCTCCGAACCACCTACTCTTATCTGCGCAGGCGCAGTGAAAGACCCGCCTCTTCAAGGTAGCCGGCTTGCTTGCTTGCTTGACTTGCTTGGTTGCCTCTTTCCCACGGCAGCGCCTCAGCGCAGGCGCAGTAAGCGAATGCAGCCCGGGCTTCCAACCTTGTCCGAACCCAATACTCGGCGCAGGCGCCGTGAGCGAGCGAGGCCGCTCCGTCGACCGTTGGTCACGCATGCGCCTTGCGAGAGAGGCGCTCCGGGAGTGCGTTGCGCAGGCGCGCGGGGGCCGGCCCTGTGACGGAGCCGGGCCCTTGCTTGGCGGCCGCGCCTTCCTCGCATTCCCTCAGAGAGCGCCGCTCGGAGCGGAGTCGCGTTGACTGGCCAGAGTCCGCGAGCCGCCCCCGGCCCCCGCACCCCGCCGCTTTCCTCAGGCCCGGACGGTGAGTGAAAGGGGAAGAAGGGGTTAATTTCCTTTGGTTTCCCTCTTCCCTCCATCCTAATTAAAGGGGGGGGCCCTCCTCTGGGCTGTGGGGAAATTGGGGTGGGGGGGAGAAGATAACCCCCAGGCCCTTCTCCCCACCCCATTATAGGAACAATAATTGGGGGTAAGGGGGTTGCCAGGCTATTATACGTCCATTAAAACAGTGCTGCAATAACAATAATAATAATAATAATTAATAATTAATTAATTAGTAAATGAACCTGTATCTATTTATCAGGTATTATTTTATTGCATTGAATTCTTATGCATTTCCTGCTGCTTTTTCCATTGACCTCACTGCAAGGTGTATATTCGTTCTATGCCCCCCCTTCGTTTCCCCCCTCCTTCACAGCAAACCCTTAATTCATTTCATTTACAGCCCCTGCCCTGAAGCGGCTGACAGCAGACAGAAGGCAACCCAGAATGCAAAATATCGGAATAATCTTAAGCAGCAAAACACAGCATATTTATCTCGAAATGCGCAAAGCAGGCCAGAGCCCCGTTCACATCAAAACAGTGCTGTGATAGCATAAAGCTTGCGATCCTGTGCAAATATGTTTGGGAATAAGCAGCACTGAATATGACAGGGTTTGCTTCGTAGCCACACTCGAAGCAGCTTATGAAATTGTCTCACAGAAAAAGTCACGTCCAAGTCTAGTATGACGAATGGAAATAACACTTTGCCCCTCTAGTGCCAGAATGATTCAGGTAGCATTTCCTGCTCTCATCCCTGGTGTTGTTTGGCCTCTGCCTACTAGGTAATAAGGCTGAGCTCTCATTCTGCCAGTCTGCCCTTACAGGCAACTGAGAGAGAGGTTTGCTATGTATTGATTTGCCATTGTTCTTTTTCCTAGTAAATGGCCATATCTGCAACAGGTAGGGCGTCCATGGAGGGAGGCGTCACCTGGGGAACTGCAGGGCATCTCTGAGCACAGGCACATTGCATCTCCCCTTTATGGCAGCCCTGTCGATGAGGGTGCCAAAGGTGGAGGGCAGCCTTTGTTTCACCATCATCACAATGTTCTTCTAATGCAGGGATTGTGTTCATTGTTGTGATTGGAAGAGCAGAATAGTCTTAGTAAGAAGACATAGGACTTCTCCCTTTATTTCCTGTTTGAGAAGAAATCTAGGTAGTCTTAAGAGGAATGGGTTTTGGCTTCCAAATTTTTGTAGAAGTAAAAGGCGCTAATGGAGTCAGCTTAATATTTGCCAAGCTTTAAATCAAAGTGTCGATGGAACTGACACTGTTACAGGTGTCACATAATACCTGTTCCACATTTGTAAGAATTTGATACTTTTAAGTGTAGAAGCGCCCACACTTTGGAACTCCCTGCCTATTGAGAACAGGCAAGTCACCTTCACTGTACTCTTTTCTGCACTTGCTAAAAGATACATAGAATGTTAATGTGTGTTTTAGTCTCTTTTTAGTTTATCACTGACTTTAATTTTTTTGAATGTTTTACATAGCTGTTTTTATCAGTAATTTTATTATTCTATTCTTTTTGTAATCTACTTTGAGAATCAAGTAGAGTATAAATTTATGAAACAAAGCGATCTAGAATAGATTCTTACTGTGACAGAATTTTGAGTGAGCTGATTTGTACCTTACACTTCAACTGTTGTCAATGTTATGCATGTTTACCATGTTCAGAAAAGCTTCCACATCAATTTCCACTCCAAATAAAAACCCCTAAGCTCCCACCTCCCCCAGTGGCATTTCTTCCCAGCTGAAGCCCATCTTCATTAGGAAGTAATATAAAAATCCTGATTTGGATAGCTGGTATTGTGAGATGAGCTGGGATTTTTAAACTCTCATAATGTTGGTGGAGGTGAGATTTGTGAGATGTGGAAAGCAACACATCTGTGTGGCAACAAGGAAGAGTACTTTTTTGGTTATCACCATCTTTTGCATTCTTTTGCCCTTTGAATTCTGCCCCAGGTGGTGACACTGACATCTTTTTGACACCAGATTAACACCTTCCTCTTCACCCAGACATTTGCTGGAGTTTCATCCACTTGGGTCAAGGCTTTATGTTACTGCCATTCTGGGTTGCAAATAAGCTTCTCTGCCTCCACCCCAGGAAGCTGGTGTTTTATGCTTTGTATATCCAGCCAATTGTTTAATTTTTCATTGTGGTGCTTTTCAATATTTTTTGCTTTCAATATTTTTTATGCCCCTAGCTTGATTGATTGTGAGTTGCCTAGAGATTGGCCTCAGTTAGGTGTTGTTGGTGGCATTTGTCTGCAGAGACAATGGAGGAGTGCACCTTCAGGGGTGAAGGCAAACCATTGGAGAGTTACAGCACCTGCTGTGGCTGTAGAGACTGATATGGGAGGTACATGTTTAATTGCAGGTGGGGCAGATGAAGGCATCCGGTTTTGCTGCTATTGCTGCACCATGACTAACAAACTAAACAGGGTGTATTTATCTGGTATTAGCAACAAAAAGGGGAATGCAGGTGAACTGAACTTTATGTTCACCTTTGTTACTTCACTGCAGTTAGTTTGCCCTAGTGACTCCCCCCCCAAAGGTAAGAAAAAGGAGGGATCAGCTGAATGTCCAAATCACCCAGCAATTTCCAACCAACACTAAGGTGATTTGGAAAAACCATATCTTTAACTGGAAATAATTACTGTAGCTTTAAAAGCAGTATATTTTGGCTTGGTATTTTGGTGCTTCTGTGATTCCATTGCAGGTGATGAACTGTTAGGGCCTTTCTTTTTTAAAGTTGATTTATAATTGAGTTTCTCTTTGCTTTCATTTGTTTTTGTCTTTGCCTGGATTTTTACTTTGCTCAGCACCTTTGTCTAGCAGCCAGTGGGCGTGGATGTGGATGATAGCATTAGTGTTTTCCTTCAACGCATATGATGGAAAAGTGGTTCCTCAAAGTGTGGGTAACCCTTGGGAGAATAGTGATGTAGTTGTGCAGAAGTGTAGGTTGGTTGGGGTGGGGAGCTGCAGATTTTGATAATTTTAGATGACTTAATTGTTGCACCCATTATGCTGTGGTTTCTGTGCACATTCCAAGCCATAGGAGTCATTGATTTGACATACACATTAAGATGATTCAGTTTTCTTACCTTTTAAGATGCAGTCGCTCAGTGGAATATGCTGGCTACGAAGCTACACTTAGTTTTCTGCGCTACTCATGACAGGTCTTTTGTCTCCTAACTTAAGCTTCTGCATACTGTAATGAGGTTGCTAAATGAATAATGCCAGTATATGTTTCCCATTTAAAAGTTGGCACGTCCTGTAAATGTGTGTGGTCTTGTGAGTTTCTTATACTGTCTTCTAAAGCTTGGATGGAATTAAGTTCACTTAGAAACTCAGTGACCACGTGCACAAGTGAGGGTGCAATAGTCAGAACTATCCAGATGTTGTTGACCTGTGTCTCCCATCATAAATGATGGTTGGCCATGCTGGCTGTGACTGATAGCAGTTGGAGTCCAGCAACATCTGAAGGGTTACATTCCTGTCTTAACAGCATTTAGTATTGGATGAATACAAAAGTGGGCAACATCAAATTTAAAGCATTTCTGCTTATTCCTTTCAGCTTCATCCCTCTTGACGCTTTAAGATCATTCCTTGTTCAGAATGTCTCTACACCAGTTCTTACTAGAGCCAATAACCTGTCACGCCTGGAACAGGGACCGAACTCGTGAGTATTGTCTTAATTCATGTGACTTCATATCTGACAATAAACTGGTGCAGAAAAGCCAGCTTGGCTGCAGAATACACATAGCTGGACGACTCTTTACTGAAAAAAACTCATGTTGCCAATATCTGAGGTTCAGTACAAAGATTTTGGATTGTCTTCATTTGGCCCACTAATATTGGGGCTAATCAAAACGAGTGCCCTGTAATTCCATCACAATGGCAGGCTTTCCCCCCCATAAAAGCAGTGAATAAGGTTGTTTAATCTTTTCACCACCTGCAACGTCCAGCCCCTGAGTCATTTCCCCCTCCATGTAGTTGAGCCCTTAAAGTACTCTTCCTTTTCTCACAGGCATTTGGTGGCATGTGTTTGCCTGTGACTGGGTTATATTTCTGCTTTTGCTATTTTATGGGTTCTGCTTCTGTGCCATTGCTTTAGATTTTTCCTATTTTCAGTTTACCATTTTTATGCCAAGTGCATTTTTTGTTGGAAAGACTCCTCGCAAGTTTCATGAATATGCTATGATTATGATTTTGAATCTTTCTTTCTTAAAAATAGAAATATTTCTTATACTAATCAATTCATCCTCTTGGCAGAGATTGCCATTAGCCCTAATAATCATGAAGTTCACATCTATAAGAAGAGTGGGAACCAGTGGGTGAAAGCTCATGAGCTCAAAGAGCACAATGGACACATCACAGGTAAGAGAATTTTCAGCTGCAGCTTTGACTATTGGGCCTTTGAATATTGCAAGAGTCAAGCGCATATAGTGAGGAAGTCAACCTGTTTAATTGCTTCTTCTCATTTTGAATAAAACAATACAGTTGCCATGCTGTGATTTTAGCTGTGTCCATCCAGGTGATTCTCTTAGAAACACCTATCAATTGCTGTCAAAAAGGGTTTTGCCTAGGGACCGGGAGTTGTTTTCATGGATTTGTGCCCCATTCCAAAGTAATATTTTGTTTTAGTTGTTTGTATGAACTATTTTAAATTTCTTGTGTGCACCACTTTGTGAATGGAAGTTGAAAAGCAGCATGTATATTTTGTAAATACTTAAGATGCTATGGAAGAATACCTTGCATACCTAGAATGCAGATGTGCACTTCCGCAGCTACTGTCATTTTTCACATTAGACTCTATCCCTGCCTGTTTATCTAGACACTCGCTTCTCCTTGAGAGGTATATGAATTGGAGGCTGGGCTTCCATGCTACCTCTGATGCTCTTTCAGGTGCATCAAACACTCTTGCTGGCCAGCAGATTCCTATAACAGCAAACCTGCCTGGAAGCAGTGGTATCAGACAGTAAATGATGAGCACTACTGTAGCATTGGGTTATAGTAACTCTTGTTCTCTAGGAAGCCATTTTAGCAGCAAGAGAATCCAACACTATGCTGCCTCCTTAACTCTCCTTAGCATTCAAGGAAAACTCATAAGTGAAAAGGTAATACAAAACAAGCAATTAAAAGATGTCTGTTTACTGTATATGAAACCTTAATAGTGATATCTGAGTTTAAATTTGTGTTTTAAAACAACCTGGCTTTCATTGGCATGCATTGTTAATGCATTTTGTGCAGTTTTTGTACATCTTTGTTGTGCCACGATTCTGCATATTGTAACATAGCCTATCCTCCCTCCAAGGATTATTGTGACACAAAAATGGTATGTGCCCACATAAGAAACCCTGAGCTTCTTGAAGGGAAGGATTTGGCACAGTAGGTATAAAGAGGCTGATAGAAATATAGCATTGTTGAAGGAGCTCTGCACTGTAATAATTTATCACAAGGAACCATTTTGGAGCTTTTATGTTGTGTGCAGAGGGAGAGTATTGGCTTAGTTTATACTGCAGGAAGATGTGGGAGAGCTGTACAGGACTCACATTTAAATGGCTATCTTTAGATCTGAAATAGCATCTTGCTGAGGCAGATGGATTTGTTCCATCACCCAGAGCACTATTGCACTAGCTATACCTGACTTTTATTTTGGGATTCTCTTTCTAATAAAAAATGAGGAAAACTTTTTGCTTACTGGAAAGCTCAGGTTCTAAAGCACAGTGACTGGGGGGCGGGGGGGATGCACACCACATTTGCAAACATAACTTCTTTGCCCACCGAGCGTACTAGGTCCACATTGGGCTCTTTGTGTGTGTTTGTATGTCTGCAAACCTTGGTGTTCCCGTGAACCTGTTGATTCCTCTGTCTTGTGCATGGATGCTGCCAGTTTGTCTACATAGTAAAGATCCCCACTTGGAGAATGAATTCACTATTAGTATCTTAAGGAAGATATAAATATAATTCTCTCATTTGATATATGGTAATCTGTTGTTAGAAGGCTCCAGCAACAATAGCAGGCATGCCCCTAGAAATGGATGCAGTTTGAGTCCTAAAGGCAGGTAGGATCCAGTAAGAAATGGTATATTGGGTGAACTGTGCAGACAGGGAAACAGGAACCCAGAAAGCGGCCTTTTACTGATTCAAACCGTCAGTCCATGTCTATCTGTGGTGATTAGCAACGGCTCAATGGTCTCAAGCAAGGGTTTTTCTGCTGTACCTGTGGATTAAGCTTGGGAACTTCAGCAAGAAAAAGATTTACTCCTCCCCTGAGCTTTGGCCCTTTCCCCAATGGGTTGCAAATAATTCATCTTCATTCCTGCTCAGAAACATTTTCATATGCCTTACTCTCTTACACTAGCAATATTTATTGTTGGTTCTTTAAAACTGTAGCATTGGAAACTAATTTGAGAATTAGTTACCATCATATCAAGAGTATGCATATTTACATTGTCATCTGACACCCTGTTTGCATTGGTCATATGTAGTTGAAAACCAAACATTGTAAAACATTTTTGAAAGCCCATGAATAAAGTTGCAACTGTTCAGGTACTGCAACCACAGTACTTTGCTGAGACCAAGCTCCTCCTAGAGCTCTGAATTTGCAGGGGGAGAACTGGATGCTACAATAACTTGTGTTTTTGAATCAAAGAAATGGTTCTTGGAACCCAGAGGCAGGAGTTGTCTAAATTCTGCTTTGATAAAGGCCCAGCTATTTCTTTATAGACAGTGGTTTGAGAGAGGCATCACTCTTCCCATACAGACTCCTTTTGCCCCTTCTTAAACAGTGTCCTTGTTAGCGTGTAATGCTAATCTAAACCATGGCTTAGCATGAACGAGTAAACATGCAGGCTGCCAAAGAGGAGAGGGTGTATCTTTTCATGTTGTCTCTATTCAGGCTCATGGTTTAGCTCTTTCCAGACAAGCCACAAGCTGTAACCAAGGTTTGTCCTTGGCATCCAGCTTGCCTGGGCCACTAATATGTGCTCGCAATCCCATCTCTGGGAGCACAGTAAACCCTCATTTGACTTCATGTTAGACGCAAAGTGGGCCAGTGTATTGAATACATAAAGCTGTTTTGTAGAGGTGAGTCTACTGTACACATTGCAACCAGGAATCCTTTTTTCAAACTACCTTCAACTCTGAGAAAGTCTCCAGTCTGAGATATTTCCCAATAAAACCTTTCATTGGGATTTGCTTACATGATTAGGAGGAACAGAGGAGTTTGTAAGATGGTTATTTCAGGCCCGTTAGTTGCCAGTTCATTTCAGGATTGTTTATACTGTCCAGGAATTTGAGGGTTCTATTCATATCCTGTCTTCTGGAGCAAGTTGTCATTGCCATAAATTTGAAGCTTTCCCACTTCTCGCTTAAATGTTCCGTCATGATAAAAATGGATCATGGGTGCTCTCTTAACAGTTCCAGCCATTCAACAGCAATACAGTATGTGCTTAGAGAAGTTACTGAGTGGCAACTTAATGGCTACAAAACACCTTTTCCTTATAGACTCACTAAAGTCATAGCCACTGTGACTTTTAGCAACATTGTGAAGCTGACCTATTTGAAGTTGAATTTCAGCTAGTGGAAGAATAAGGACTTTAGCTGTATGTTAACCGTGCATTTGCTTTACAGTGATACCTCAGGTTAAATATGCTTCAGGTTACATATGCTTCAGGTTACAGACTCCGCTAACCCAGAAATAGTGCTTCAGGTTAAGAACTTTGCTTCAGGATAAGAACAGAAACCAGGCTCTGGCGGCGCGGCGGCAGCAGGAGGCCCCATTAGCTAAAGTGGTGCTTCAGGTTAAGAACGGACCTCCGGAACGAATTAAGTACTTAACCCGAGGTACCACTGTAATTTTGTTCAGTTTGAGTGGGGTTTTTATGCTCCCATAATTGTTTCTGTCCATGACTCTTCCAAGGTAGGATGGACTTGAAATCTACAGTATATGAAAGGTGTTCTTCTGGTTAAATATTTGATATTGGCAAAGCAAGAAACATGGCGCTTTGTTCATTCTGTTTTTATGTGACTCAGCCTCCAATTTAGCCTTGGATCGCATAAACCCAGGCATGCGATCCTATAAACTTAAATATGTAAAACAACAACACCAACTTAACCATGGATGGATTTGAAGACAGAGGCTGTACTGATCTTAAAATGGTGACTTTAAGTAGTGGATTATTAGCTCCTGGTTTGAGGACACCCTAAAGGGACCTGATTCAGCAGCTTTGCTAAAACTAAGCATGACTCGGAAGTGTCTGGATGCCACCTGGAGTTCTATCATGGAAGAAATGCAGAATAAAAATGTAATGACTAGGAGGTGGTAGGACTGCAGTGTGTGATTAATAAGATGTGGCACCAAAGAAACAAAACTGTATTCAAACTTGCAGGCATTGACTGGGCCCCCAAGAGCGACCGCATTGTCACTTGTGGTGCTGACCGTAACGCTTACGTCTGGAGTCAGAAGGACGGAGTGTGGAAGCCAACACTGGTGATTCTGAGGATCAACCGAGCAGCCACCTTTGTGAAGTGGTCTCCTTTGGAGAACAAATTTGCTGTTGGAAGTGGAGCTCGACTCATATCTGTGTGCTACTTTGAGTCTGAAAATGACTGGTGAGTTGCCTAATGCAGATTGCTTCTCTTCTCATTCCTCAGCTTGCTTCAGCAGTGACAAGCTTAAAATATAGTTGGTTGGTTGGCAGTGAGGTCTTAAATTCTGAGGCTTCAGTGTCTAAATCTTTTTCTCCTCTACATTATTTTAAAGGGTGTGAAACCATTTTGAGTCTCTATCTCATTATGGCAACAAGCCAGAAAATTGCAGGGTAGCTCTGTGTCCTCAAAGCCTTTCATTACATGCTTGAGAATGGAAACAATTCTGTTGCTTTTACTTGAGAATGTAAATGAGTTCTGCTGCTTTCCGTATGACAAGAGTTTCAAATACCTTGCTAATGGTATTTGAAATACCTTGCTAATGGTATTTTGCAGCTGGTAGCTAACAAGTTACCTGTAAAACATCTGTCTTGAATAAGCTTAATTACTTCAACAGTTCAGTTGCTCTCCTTTAAAAGGCCCATTATTTGTGAAAAAACCCCGTATATTTCCATGTCTAAGACTATATTTTCCCCTATTTTTTTCAAGTTTAAAATTGGGGGTCATCTTATACACGGATAGTGCATATGGGGGATTTCTTTATTTGGAGTCCCAAAAAATAGGGGTCGTATTATACATGGGGGCATGTTATACACGGGAAAATATGGTAAATTTTTGCACAGCTGTTTTAGTGCTGAAGCAACGATTACAAGTTCCTTACTGATTTTTCTCCTCCCCTCCAGGTGGGTGAGCAAGCACATTAAGAAGCCCATTCGCTCCACTGTCCTTAGCCTAGATTGGCACCCCAACAATGTTTTGCTTGCAGCTGGATCCTGTGACTTCAAATGCAGGTGAGAGAATGCAAAGCACTTTTGGAAGTGGATTTGGGTGACTGTTCAAACTGATTAGCAGCAGCTCTTTAACACCCTGCATGTCCAATGGCTCTGTCAGCAGCAGATGGGAAGACTGCAGCAAGAGGCAGCAGTGAAAAGGTGATCAAATTTGGGGGAAGGGTTTGGATAATAAGTATTCCAGTATATGGCAAAGAGTACGCCGACATGGCAGGCATCAAGTCAGCCTACTTTGACAGGTACTGCTCTTGCGATGTCCAGAGTAATTCTGTGCTGCAGATGTAAACAATAGGAGTTCATGCTCAAAGTGGGAACTGTCGCACATCCCTTTTTTGAATTTTCTGAATTCACTTCCAGATGTGAAAGGGTTGGTGAGTGTCAGCCATGTTGAGTTTGTGTATTTGATGTCCATAATCCAGATTGGGATTGTATCAGTTTACATCTTGATTCCTCCCATACCAAAGTGGAACAATGGGACCTGTGGAGGTGGAACTGCAACCATAGCACCACACCCCATGCACAAGCTGGCACCTCTTCTGCGGTTTTTTCTTTGGCACTACAGCCCCTGGGGTTCGGAGGTCTGCCTGTTTTAGTGTCGCATGTCAGGCTTCCTGTGGCCCGCAGCTTGCACTCTGCCTCTCTACTTGGCCTCTAATTATCTTGGTAGACATACCTCATTTATAAGAAATATAAATTAAACTGAACACGGCAATATGTTAAATGTTCACAGAAACTGCTGTTGACTACATTGGGAGAGCTTTACGTGAGGCTAGTTTGCTGACTTTGATACTTGCCTTGCCTATGAAATTAGCAATTTCATTTCTGCACAAAGGTAGGCTTGAGTCCCACCCCCCTCCTAATTTTCCCTTCTGCCTCTTTGTTTGCAGAGTGTTTTCAGCTTACATTAAGGAAGTGGATGAGAAACCGGCCAGCACACCCTGGGGATCCAAAATGCCCTTTGGGCAGCTGATGGCTGAATTTGGTGGCGCAGGAAGTGGTGGTTGGGTCCACAGCGTCAGTTTTTCCGCCAGTGGCAACCGCCTGGCCTGGGTCAGCCATGATAGCACTGTGTCGGTTGCAGATGCCTCCAAAAACATGATGTAAGTAATGTAGCAGAATCTTAGGGTGAGTTTCCTTGACATGGTGATCATAATCTTCCTACTTAAATGTAGTAGTGTGTTGATGTATATTTGCTCAGCATATTTATAGGCCAGGGATAGGGAACTTTTGGCCCTCCACATTTGCTATGCTGTAGCTCCATCATCCATGATGTTTGGCCATGCTGGCTGGGGCTGATGGGAGTTGGAGTCCAGCAACAACTGTGGGCTACAGATTCCCCATCCCGGCCATGGGCAGCTGGTATCCTGGTTGTAATTCACGACAGGTAGGGACTGGGATGAATGTATAGCCTAATATCAGAACTAATTGTCTGGTTCATACTTTAACAAACGGTATCAAAATTACCTAGCCAAATGAGCCAAGGCAGTCATGAAACTGGGTAATAATGCCAGATTCTGTCCTAACCAGCTGGTAAGAGGGGTACTTTTTTATGAGATTTCTGTGTGATGCATCATTAACAAGTGATCTTCTTGGGTTTAGGATCTCGCAATTGAAAACAGAATTCCTCCCATTGCTGAGTGTGTCGTTTGTCTCGGAGAACAGTGTGGTTGCTGCTGTAAGTGCCTTCTGTCTTTGACTTGCATCAGTTTTTTTAGGGACAACTATCATTGCAAAGACTTAATGTTACCTTGTTGATCCTTCTTACTAGTTGCCCTGTTCAAAAGCCTTGATGTCTTGATTGCATACTGATTATTGTACAGATACAGTATTGCCTAATCTAAAGCAGCTTCAGATTATCTCAGGCACTATGTGTGTTGTAGATATGTTTGTGTGCAATGAACAAGCATTTCCATTTTTGTCACATTCACATGTTGAGCCCATTTGTTAAGCAACCTTGAACAATTACAGCTTCACAGCATCCTCAGTGAAGTGCATACATGTGTGTTGGTTTATTTATCATTCCACTAGCAGCCTTGTGTGTGGCATTTCTCATTCTAAAAGAATCAGTGGCTAAAATCAGTGTAGTTTTGAAACGTTCAGCCCACCATGTTGATTGAAAATGGTATCCAGTTTGTATTCAAACATAGACAAAAACCTGCTCCTAGGTCACCAGAACTTTCATGCAAAATTTGGTTATGGCATCTTAAGCGTTGTCCGAATACATAATGGGCAAACAGCTTTCAAGAACACATGGTAGATTTATTTATATTCTGCCTTTCCTTTAAAGAGCTCGAGGTGGTGTATGTTGCTGTTCCCCACCCATTTCATCCTCCCAGCAGCCCTGTGGAGTAAGTTGTGCTAAGAGACAATGACTCGCACAGAGACACTAAGTGAGCTTCATGGCTAAATGAGGATTTGAAACTGGGTCTCCCCTAGTCCTAGTCTGACCTCTACACCGCACTAGTGAACTGCAGGAAGGTTTGTTGTTGTTGTTGTTGTTGTTGTTGTTTGAGGTGGGGGTGTTCTTCATGGAAGTCATTTCTGTGTAGGAAAGTTGTAACCTTTGAAGCTGCCCTTAGCTTGAAGACTTAAGCTTTTTAAAAGAAGGTGGCCAAGCCCAAGCAAGTAATTGGTAGTAGGTTTGGAGCACCAGCTAGACACATTCTGCTGATTTGTTACAGGGCCATGATTGCTGCCCGATGCTCTTCAACTGTGACGACCGTGGTACCCTCACCTTTGTCTCCAAGCTGGACATTCCTAAGCAGAGCATACAACGCAATATTTCGGCCATGGAACGTTTCCGCAACATGGACAAGAGAGCCACTACGGAGGATCGCAACACTACTCTGGAGACGCTGCATCAGAACAGCATCACGTAGGTGGCACAGGGCTCAAGCTGCAGCCTACCTGGCCTTGAAACTTGTAGAGTCTGTTACTTGCATTATTCCAGCATCACAGGAAGAAGCATTGCAACTCCCCTCCTTCCTGCGCTGCCAGGTAGCATGAGGAGCCTTGGACTATGCTCTTCCTCACTTCAGATAACATGGCCATTCCTGATGTGGAAAGGAGCCCCCATGAGAATGTTAAGTTCCAGGTCAAGATGCACATGTCAGAAGGTGATGAACGCTGCTAGATCAGCTGAAATGCCCCTGGTAGTCCAGCATTCCTGTTTTCACAGTGGCCAACCAGATGCCTTAGGGGAAGCCTACAAGCAACAGCACTCTCCCCACATGTGTTAACCAGCTCCTGGTATTCAGAGGCATGCTGCCTCCAGCACTGTAGGTAGAACATAGCCTAGTAGCCATTGATAGCTTTATTCTCCATAGTCTTTGAAAGTCATCCCTTCCCCAGTAGCTTCTCTACCTCACCTGAATCTCAGAGGTATATTGCCTCTTTACATTTAGTGAACAACAGAAGATGCTACCTTGTGATACTTTATTTCTCCACAAGTGTGTCATTGCAAGTAGCAAAGTGTGAAACCCACAATAAAATCGGAGCTCCACAAGCCATGGGTAGCAAAGACCATTTTTATTCCAGCAAGTTTTTTTCCTAGATGCTGCTTTTAAAATATAATTGGCTTCTGTTTCTCCTTTGTATTGTTGCTTTTATTTATTAATGTGTTTTAGTGTTTTGGACATTTATAAATATAGCTTGGTTAGCTGCCGTTTTTTCATATAGAAAATGGGTATAAATATTTGAATCAATAGCTCTAGCATGAATGTGGCTGCAGGTAATTTTGCAGTTATTGCTGGAGGAAATCCTTTTATCAGGTTGCATGCATTCTGCCTACTCCATTCTGGCTCAGTAAGGTTATACTCAATCACCGTGACAGGATGGGGAAAAACGATTTGCGCTCTGTTTCTTAATACAGCGCAAAATGTCCAGGGCTAAGTGTATTGGAATAAGCCTGTTTCCTCCTTCAGAGATTAAAGCTGTCTCTTTTCTCCTTGCAGCCAAGTGTCTATTTATGAGGTGGACAAACGAGATTGCCGCAAGTTCTGCACCACTGGTATTGATGGAGCAATGACCATCTGGGACTTCAAGGTCTGTTTTGACAACACTGCCCACACCAAATTAGCACCCTGCTGTTAATATCTTGTAGGCCAGCACTAGGGTTAATTGTTTTAGCAATAGGGACTAGGGGATACTGTTGTCAAACTTTGAGGGCATTGTCCCCAAATGGCTTATTTGGCAGATGGTGCTACTCAAGACTAATTTTGTTAAACGGGGTCATTTCTGTCCCTTTTAGGAATTTTGGTAGTGCTTTGTTTGTCCTCCATCTCCTCTCTGCTTGGCTTTTTGCAATAATCCAGCTGTGGCTAGGACTGGGGGCGAAGCCTTGGATCCTAAGAAATCAATTTAAGGAAATGAATAGAAGAAAAGTTTCCCATCCACCCAGTTTTGGATGATTCTCCTGCACCCTGTTTCACATTGTTCAAGAAGGCCCCCAACCCCAAAGAGAGGTTTTTCAGGGGCACAACTGGCTGCAGGGGGAGGAGGCAAAAAAAGGATATGTAACTCCTACTATGAACTTCCTTAAGTTGTTCTTAATAGAAGAACCTGCTGCATAAGGCCAATGTCCTGTTCTAACTGGAAGAACTGTGCATGCCACAGTATTGTTTGCCTGCAGAAGGTCCCAGGTTCAGTCCCTGGCATCTCTTACAGCAAGTGATGTGGAACACCTTTGCCCAATACTCTGCAGAGTCTTTGCCGGTCAGAGTGGATGGACAAACAGTATTAAGACAGCTTCCCATGTAGGTCCTCTGGTTTCTCTATACAGGCTGCTGGAGGTTCACAAGGTCACTGAAAGCTGTGCTGCATGCACAGGGGGAAAGTGTACAAAACAGCGCATGGTTTTCTTCTCTCGTTTCCTGTTCTTGCAATAGAGTGCTGAATTCAAGCGGGGGGTGGGGGGGGAGCTTAAATGAATTTTGCTTAGCATGTGCAACCTTCCTGTCATTTCCTTTTACTGCCCAGTAGGTGTCTCTGTCTCTGTGTCTTCCTGAGATTCCAGGATCTAGACAGGAAGACTTGAAGTTGGGGGACTGCAGGCTAATATTTCCTGCCATGGCTTTGCACAGCCATAGTCCTCAAGCCATGACCATGTTAAACTGCATACTGACTCCTATGTTGAATGGCAGACATTTGCCACTTTTGGGTTGTCTCCAACTGCTCTGAGCAGACTCATTTAGATGATTAGACGTGACTGTTTGCATCAATTCATATGAATTTTTATTTTAAAATTTATTTTATTTATTTGGTTTTTGTACTGCCCTTTATGAAAAGATCCCAGGGCAGTGTACAACATTAAAAACATGTCTTAAAAAGACAGCATAATAAAATAATTATAATAGCAGTAGTAAGGTGCTATCCTAACCATGTCTACTCAGAAGTAAGTCCCTTTTGAATGCAGTGGGAGGTACACCCAAGAAAGTGGGGTTAGGACTGCAGCTGTAGTCGGGGCTGCACAAAAAAACTTCCCAGTAACTTGTGCACCACGAAAGGCTGAATTCTCACATTCTGGGTTTTTTGCATTTTGCCCCAAAATTGTAGAGGGGCAAAGAGCTAGCTAGGCGTTGAAGCCCCCTTGCTATTGATAACCACAGAAAAATCTTACTCATATTCTCTCCCTCTTGCCCCCCCTTTTATGGGTTCTGAAATTTCAGCAGGTTTTGCCTGTATGCCTTTGGGCACATTTTCTTACTCATAGGGACTAGGGAATTCTGACCTCCTTGCTTTTTAATAACAGCAGAGTGTCACAGCTGAATTTTGTGCTCAGGATTCTGTTCTGCACTCCCATGGAACTGCAGCTTCCCCCCAGCAGCCATGGCTAATGGTTTCTCTCTCGCTCGCTCTCTTTTTCTAGACATTAGAGTCCTCGATCCAGGGGCTGCGGATCATGTAAATCTGGCTCTCTGTTCTCTAGCAAGACAACTCGTTCTGGCACCTGCACAGACTTGAAAAGGGATGGTGAAGATAGGTCACTTTTTGAAGCACTGAGAAAATGACGACTTGGTGGATTTTTTTTCTTTTCCTTTTCATCCCCCAATTTTGGTGAAATGTGTTGGTTTGAAAATCAGCTGTGATTGTGGTATATATTTGGCTTTGTTTTTATTATTATTATTGGTTGTTTCATTCCATTCTTTGCCAAAGCTGCTCCTTAAAATAGTTTATTGCAGGAAGTATGAATCACTAACTTAAAAGGGGAATTTTGTGTAAACATGTCTGCTAGAAAATAAAATTTTAAACAAACTCCAAACGTTCTCTGTGAAATTCCTGTGTACATATAATCCAGTGGAAGAGATTCAGAATGGCATGAACTATGTGACATGAAACGCATAACGGTCCCTTGTTTTTCCCATCTTTCAAAATGTCAACAGGTGGGTGGAGTGCAGGAAGATAGCACAGAGAAAGGGGGTCTAAAAAATCCTCCACCAGTCTGCTGTCCCAATTCAGCTCCCATCACCCCAAGCTAACATGGCTGATGGCCAGGGATGTAAGGAGCTGGACCCAATGTTGGGAAAGAGCGATTAGTTTATGGTGCAATAATATGGCTTAGATAGTGCTGTGCCATGAAACCTCTACCTACTTATCTCCATATGTTAGTTACATCACTTTTGGTTTACATTTGCTCAGTGATACCTTCACTTTGCTCAGTGATAGAGCATCTTCTCTGCATTGCAAAAGGCCCCAGCTCAGTCCTTGGCATCTCCAGGTAAGGGTTGGGAGAAAACTCTTGAAATTCTGGAGAGCTCCTACTAGTCAGCGTTGACCTTACTGAGCTAGATTGATCGGACATTGTAGAAGGCAGCTTCCTATATTCTTAATGGCACAGCTAATCACCTCTACAGTGGAAGGGGCTGTGTGCAAACTGCCTTCTGGTGGGCCGCCTCTACTTGTGGGCCTTGGAGCAGTAGTGCTCCAAGTAGATTGTGTAGATTGTGGTTGCCCTTTTAATTTCCCAAAAAACCTAGTGTAGCACTGTTCTGGGGCATTGGGGGAAATTCTGAAATGGAAGCTGGGCCCTGCAGCTCAAAAGACAGGAGCAGGAAAAGGGGGGAGGCAGGGCCACTCTCACTGGTGGGCATTGTCATGCACCCAAGGATGGCAGGATCTGGTGCCTAGCCCTGACAAAAATGAGAGACGAAGCAGCTCTTTTGACTCTCTTCACTCCGCAGGGCTCATGAAAAGACTGGAGGAATGGAAACAGGTTGGAGACGCCATGAAGTTTCCCAATTCAGCTTACAGTAAAGCTGCAATCTCCACATGGTGAACTGCCAGTCATATAATAGTGATCTCAGGTGCTGAGTTATAATGGCTGCATGGCTACACAGCTACTGAGAAAGAAGAGGGGGAGGTATCAATATGCTTGGGGGAACCCCAAGGTTTGCAAAAAGTAAAATTAAAAAATATATAAAAAGGGGCACAAGAAACCCTAAACTGGTAGAAAACATCTCAAAGCTATTCCATGCTGCATCAACAGAAGTCAGGTGTCCAGAAGTAATGGTACTACGCTTCTGCCTGGAGCAGACCACACCTTGAGTACGGTGTCCAGTTCTGGTTGCCACAATTTAAGAAGGATATTGACAAGCTGGAATGTGTGCAGAGGAGGGCAACCCAGATGATCTAGTCTGGAAACCAAGTCTTAAGAGGAACGGATGAGGGAGTTGGGCTCGTTTAGCCTGGAAAAGGGAAGCAGAGAGGAGATACGATAGCCATCTTCAGATATCTCAAGGACTGGTCACATGGGAGATGGAGCAAGCTTGTTTTCTCCTGTTCTGGAGGGTGGGACTCGAACCAATAGCTTCAAGTTACAAAAAAGGAGATTTCAACTAAACATCAGTGTGGAGATCACACAGGGCCCCCGGACGTTTCACGGTCTATTGACCCTGTGCCACCACTGCGGTTGCTTTCTTCGCTGCCACCACCCTGCTTCTCACGGGGACACACGGAGTCCAGACAGTTGTTAACATAAATAATCAATTTTATTTTTAAATGCAGGAATAAGCGTATGGTTTCGGTTTATTTTTCTTTTGTCAGTTTCTTACACTTAGTTCCTAACAACTCCAAACTGATTAATCCATCTATCTATCTGCCTCAACCTAACAATTCCTCTCACTCTCTCACAATACAACTCGACCAACCCACTGCCTATTCCACCCTCTTCCTTCTCCAACACCCAAGCCTCAACTCCCAACTGACAAACCCCAACTCCCAACTCCCAAACCTCAACTGACTTTTCAAAACCTCCCACTCTATCTTTTACTCCCCCCTTGCATTCTCACTGGCCAATCACATCACACCCATTTTAACCCTTTCCTTGACCCATCCTAGGAGGCAAACGCCGCAATCAGGAATAACTTTTGATGGTAAGAGCTGTTCAACAATGGAATGGACTCCCTTAGGAGGTGATGGGCTGTCCTTCCTTGGAGGTTTTTAAGCAGAGGTTGGATAGCCATCTATCATGGATGCTAAAGCTGAGATTCCTGCATTGCAGGGGGTTGGACTAGAGCAGGCTTCCTCAACCTTAGCCCTCCAGATGCTTTTGGCCTACAACTCCCATGATCCCTAGCTAGCAGGACCAGTGGTCAGGGATGATGGGAATTGTAGTCTCAAAACATCTGGAGGGCCGAGGTTGAGGAAGCCTGGACTTAGAGGACCCTTGTGGTCTTCTCCAAACCTACAATTCTATGCACAATTTTATAAACTTCTACTCTGTCTTCTTTCTTTTGTTTTCTCATGATGAAAATGTCCTAAATCCTGTAATCATAGCAAAATTGCTCCATGCCCTTGATCGTTTTGAGTGCTCTTTTCTTAAGCTTTTTTCCAACTCTGGCAAAGGGGATTACTGCAACGCCACTTAATTGCCTAAGATGCAGTTTTTTGTGAGGCTCCGAATCAGAGTATATTGTGTGCTTGTCACATAGCCTAGAGCTGCATCAAAGTTTAGCAACTGCAGCAGTTTCCGCTTGTTCAATGGTTTTACTGTGGACTAGGGAGTGGTGGTTTGGGATGGGGGGAGGAGGTGGGCAGGTCCTGCCTATTGGCCAACTCAGAGGAGGAAGTGAACAGCAGCAGCTGGCAGGGTGGAGAGGGAAAGTGCCCTGCAGAGAAGACCTTTGGCATTTATTTTGCTAGTTTACGGGGAGGTGAGTTCGCATGAAACAATAACAGGGAATGTAACTTCTGCCGATAGCTGAGAGCTTTCTTTCAAATTAATGCTTTAAGTAGCTTGGCCTTCCTGTGTGATTTCTTTCAGTTGGAAGGAAGACCTCACTGTGTTGCATGAATTGGACTTCCTGCCTGGTAAACGGTAGTTATAGGGGCTGCAGTCTTGGGTAAAATTGCAGAGAGAAATGGAATTTGTGCAGAGAAAATGTTTGTGGTGATGGAGGAGGGGAGCATTGTCTTGGAGGGCCAGGGGGGTTGCCCCATTTGTCGTTTTGATCACAAAACATTCTGTGGTTCAGTTGTCTTTTTCAGTGGCTTGGGTGAAGGAATTGGAGGGGATCCTCACCAAATTTGCAGATGACACCAAGCTGGGAGGGGGTCACCCAGGCTGCAGAGGACAGAACCGTGCTTCAAGGTGACCTTAAACAGAGAATGGGGCCCAAACATTTGTCCATAGGGACAAATGTACTGCACTTAGGCAGGAAGAACCAGCTGCAGAAATATAAGATGGGGGGTGGGATCTGGCTTGCCAGTACAGTGGTACCTCGGGTTAAGAACCTAATTTGTTCTGGAGGTCTGTTCTTAACCTGAAAGTGTTCTTAACCTGAAGCACCACTTTAGCCAATGGGGCCTGCTGCGCCGCCGCTGCACTATTTCTATTCTCATCCTGAAGCAAAGTTCTTAACCCGAGGTACTATTTCTGGGTTAGCAGAGTCTGTAACCTGAAGCGTATGGAACCTGAGGTACCACTGTAGTACATTTGGACTAGATGAGTCCTGTGGTCTTCTCCAAATCTACAATCCTATGATTCTATCTAAAGAATAGAATGTGTGCATACAGCTCTCTTTTTGATGGTGTCTTCCAGAAGTGGGAATCTTTCTCAGCCTGAAACCCGCACTCCTTCTGGGCAACGTGCCAGTGGTGGGTGGGGCCTGAGGCAAAGGTGGGTGCACAGATGGCTAGTTTATTGTCATAATTAAAAGATACATTCCAGCTGGGCATATATACTCAAGGAGGGTGTGAGGCAGGGTCAATGAACAGGGTGTCTCGGGGTGTCTCCCAAAGGCTAGATAGATGGCCCCCAGATATAACATTCCCCACCTCTCTGTTTGAAGGGCTTATCTGGTCTTGCAATGGGCTGCAATTATTTTCCCCATTCAGAGTATACCAATTATTTCTAAATTTGCATCTACACACCTGTAAATTAGTACATGCCCATTTTGTACAAAATTGTGCCTCCTTTTCGGGGGGATGTGTAAGCGGTCAGCCTAGTCGTTGGCTCTGTTGGGTTGTTGTTGCGCAGTATATCGCCTGAGATAAAACTTGTATGGGGAATCTGGGCAGGACTGGCTGTGGCGTTCGTACGGAGCCCCCGGTCGTTTCACGGACTATTGACCCGTACACCACTAATCCGCTGCCACCAACCAGGTCCTCCCTGGTAAAATCACTTCAGTCTTAGTCAGCTTTTCAATTCATAAAGAAGACTGTATTTTATTTCAGACATAAAACAAAACTTTTACAGCATTCCAAACGGTGTTCCTCTTTACTTTCTTAGCCTTATGTTCCTCTCTCTATCTCTGCTACCTCCCCCCCCACACTCAAGGACCAACTGCCCTAACTGTCTCTCTATTACCAACTGCCTTTCCCAACCAGCCAACCCACGCAATCCAACCAACTACCCACCCACCCACAACTCCCAACGAACTCCTCCCAGAACTAGTTTTATAGACCCACTGACTCCACCCCCCTGGGTCCTGTCTGTGCAACCTACTTAACTATTTCCCCTCCAGCACTCTCTCATCTATGTTAACGTCACACTGGCCTTATCAAAAATACAAAGTAGTTGCTGTAGGGAGCAGATTCCAGAGCGACTGCGATTCACATCTGAGGCCAACTCAATTTGGAGATGCGCAACCCAGTTTCACTGAGCCCATGACTGAAGGAGCCCTTGACTGAAGGAGACCATGTTCCACGGACTCCCCATCTCTTTCCTCTCCCACCAAATAACCAATATCCTCCTGGCTGCCATAGCAATGTGTAAGCAGCCAGCCAATTCCTTTATGATGTTTAGGTTGTGTACATACCATACATTGAAAGGGGACTCTAGTTTCCAGGTGCTGGGATCTGCAGCGCCATGAGAGGTAAACTATAGTTCTCTGTAATCTTGGGGTGTGTGTGTGTGTGTGTGTGTGTGTGTGTGCGCTTTAACTCTAAGGTGTGTATGCAGCCTTAGGCTGTGTACAATGCAGCAGAGTAAAAAATAATTTAAAATTAACTGTAGCAAGGTTATCCTTCTTCTCAATTTGGATTGAACCTGGTTTTGCGGAGAAACCAGGCACAGTATTTCCCTAAGAAGAAACAGGCTAGATATCTGAGCCATGTGTACACCACATCCCAAACCAGTGGGTGGGAGGGCAGAGTAAATGTGCACATTTAAAGTACACAGAATGTACACAGTACATTGCACATTTGAAGCACATACTTTCAGTGCCTGCGGAAGATGTTCTTATTTAGACAAGCCTACCCAGACGGTTAGAAAGTCTGTATGCGTTTTAATTCATTTTGCTCTATTCTATTGCGGTTTTAACTTTCTGCGTTATGCAATTATTGATTGCAGTGATCATTTTACGGCTTCGTATTTATTTATTTATTTGTAATCTGCTTTGAGGTTTTCTATGGTCAAGCGGCACATCTGTTGTAAGAGATCAATAAAAAAAATGCAAACCTCTCTCCACCCCACCCCCTGGCCCAACAAATCCCGGGAACTCTAGTTTGCCTCCTGCGCTGAGCAACAATTCCCAGCACCCATTCAACTACAATTCCTGGTAATTCTTTGGCGGAAACCGTGTGCTTTCAGCTGTAGGCGTGTGGACTCTTCAAAGAGCTTAAGCCAGCCTTTCTCAACCTGTGGGTCCCCAGATGTTGTTGAACTACAACTCCCACACCCCTACCTAGCAAGGCCAGAGCTCAGGGATGATGGGAGTTGTAGTCCAACATCTGGGGGAACCACAGGTTGAGGACCGCTGCGTGAGTGTTTCTCAAACTTGGGTCCTCAGGTGTCGTTGGACTACAACTCCCACCATCCCTGACCACTAGTCCTACTACTTAGGGATGATGGGAATTGTAGTCCAACAACAGCTAGGAACCCAAGTTTGAGAAACACTGGCTTAAAGGAAGAGCCCAAGTCTTGCTCTCCTCCTCTCTCAGGCAAAACTTGGGATTTATTTTTCGCAAAGCGGGAGCTTCGGGCCTGCGGGCTTTTTCTCCTCTCGTCTCTGGAAAGGAAAAAGCACATTTTCCTCTCTCCCTCCCTCCTCTTTCTTCGCTCTCTGCAGGGCCCCCACACCCACGCAAGGAAGTGGCGGCCACATTTTCTCCCCCCCCCTTCCCTCTCGAGCTGAGGAGAAAAGGGGAAGTCGGAGAGAGCAGAGAAGGAGGAGAGAAAAAAGCGCGGCTGCCGGTTCGCGTCGACGCCTCAGAGTCCGTGAACCAGGCTGCCGGCCGGCCGGGGCCTCCTTTTCCCGGAGCCAGGAGAGGCCAGGCTGCTTTGCGCCCGGTTCGCCTTCGGGTGCCGTCGAGGTAAGTGGCTCCCTCAAGATGCCCGCACGACGTGGCGGCGGCGGCGGCGGCTCCTTCTCCTTCGACGGAGGGAGCTGCTGCTGCTACCGCTGCTTCTGGCGGGGCTCCAGGCCGCCCCGGCCCCGCTTCCCCGACTCCCTTCTCTCGGCGCCACCAGGATATTTTTGCGCCCCGGGCGAGGCAAACTCCTTCCGCCCTCTCCCCGCCTCGGTTTTTATCGTTATGTTTGGCCGACTTCGGTTTTCAAAAGCCTTGCAGAAACGGCAGAAGTCAAAATATAAAGCGAGGGCAAAATGTCCTGAGGACGAATCTGTAAGAAAGCTGCTCCCCTCAAAGGTGCGCCCCTCGGAGAGAGAGCTGCGCCCTAGCGGGAGAACTTTTTATTAAACTCGGTGTTTTTCCCTCCCTTTGCTTCTTCCTGAAATCAAAGCTGCTTTTCGCGCAAGCCAAGAGGAAGCAATTGCGCTCCCCCTACCAATCTCCCCATTTCCAGTTTTCGTTTTTTTTTAAAAAAAAGTTAGTTTCTAGCATATTTTCAGAAGTTGAGATATGCGGCAAAATGCTGCTCTCCTTTACGGGGAGAAATTAGCCTGCTCCTCACTTATTTTACTTTATAGTCTCCCCTCTGAAAAAGAAAAGTCTTGTGAATGCCCACGAGCAAGACCTGGGTTTTTTTTGTGTGTGTTGGATGCCTTTTGATGTTTTGCGTCTATTCCCTACAAAATTCTGGAGAAGAAAGAGCATCTGCTTTGCATGCAGGAGGTTTCTTCCCCTTCCCCATCATCTCCAGGTGGGGCTGAGAAATATTTCCTGTATTTAATCCTGGAGAGCTGTTGCCAGTCCGTGCAGACAACACTAGGAAACCTGGGGAACCCAGATACTGGGGAAACCCAGCCAGATAGGCAGGGTATAAATAATAAATTATTATTATGATGGGAGGAACCAATGGTCTGACTTAGGATAAGGCAGCTTCCCGTGTTTTAAAACAATCCTGTTTAAGGTTGCTTTGAATTAGGATGAGAAGTCAGGCTCAGTTTCTCGCTGAGAGGCATTATTACATTTCTAAGCAAGGACTGATGTGTTTCAGCTGCGGCTGGGCCACTTCCTCAACATGCAAGGTACTTAAAAAATAATAATGTGTGTGTTCAGCACTGTGGGTTTAAAAAATAAAAAAGGAAGGAGTAGCTCAGCAGAAAGCTATGTGGCACTTTAAAGAAAAAACATTAGCGGCAGCGGAGGCCCACGTCATCAAAGCCATCAAATGTAATGTAATTCATGTATTGTAGTTGATTTTAGTCTACAGAAGTACCCCCCACCACGGCAAAAAAAGAAAAGAAAAGAAAGTTAGGGTTGTACCCAGCTATGCCCTACTCAAAGTAGACCTGTTGAAATGAATGAGGCATGTCCATTAATTTTGGTAGGTCTACTGGCTATGGCAAGCCTTTAAGATGCCATGAGATTCTTTTGTTTTAATATTTGCTGTTGCTTGCCGGGTGCATGCTATAACTTTAAAAGCGTATTCAAAAGACATTCTTTCCTTCAGAGAATTCTGGGCTCTATAGTCTGCTAAGGAGTTGCTGGGAATGGTAACTCTGCGGGGCAAACTACAGTGCCCAGAATTCTTTGCAGGAAGGAATGCATTTTGAATGTGCTTTAAAAGTATCTAGTGTGTGCACAGCCTAGCGGAGATTAAGGATCTGGGATTTGCACATTAGAGCATTTAATATAATGTCACAAGCTCTACGAAAGGTTCGTTTTAAGGGAAGGCAACTCAACTGACTCTTTGGGGTGCCGGTCTTGAGGGGTGCAGGATATTGGGCTGTCATAGGGGTCAGGGTGTGGTGTCTTCTAGACCAGAACTTTCCATACTTTTCATGTTGGTGACACACTTTTTAGACATCATTTTACGACATAGTCATTCAGTTTTACTAGCAAACCGGAGGCTAAACGGAGCCCTTTCCAGCCCCGGGAGGAGCATGGGGAGCGTTTGTGCGACATACAGTGGTGCCCCGCAAGACGAATGCCTCGCAAGACGAAAAACTCGCTAGACGAAAGAGTTTTCCGTTTTTTGAGTCATTCCGCAAGACGAATTTCCCTATGGGCTTGCTTCGCAAGACGAAACGTCTTGTGAGTTCTTGCGAGTTTGTTTCCTTTTTCTTAAAGCCGCTAAGCCGTTAATAACCGCTAAGCCACTAATAGCCGTGCTTCGCAAGACGAAGAGACTCGCGGAACGGATTAATTTCGTCTTGCGAGGCACCACTGTATCTACAAACTGCAGCCGAACACACTTAACGTATCGTGACACACAGTTTGGAAAGCTCTGCTCTAGACGTTGAACTACAACTATCAGCCTTGGCTATTGACCATGCTGGCTAGGAGAGATGGAAGTCCAACATTATACAAGGCAGCACTTGGCTCCCCTAGGCCCAACTATTTGCTCCTATCTTGATGTACAACCAGCTCATCTTGACTTGGAATATGTGGCCAGCGTAGCCTTTTCATGCTTTCTTTTAAAAATGAGTTATGGGGAAATGCATGGCATTGGGTGCCCATGTGCAAGTTCTGTTCTCAGTGCCAACGCATTTGAGTGCTTTTGTAGTGAACAAGCTCTGTAGGGGAAAGCTAGACGCTGACTCGACTCTATCACAAGCAGAGATGTGGCAAAAAATAGCATGTGTGCTGGAATAAAAAAGGCAAAAAGTGATTAATTTTCATGCTTCGGGGCAAAAAAAAAGGGGGGGCTACAGGAGACATTTTTCCCTCTAGGGGGCACTCTGGCCCAATTGGGTTCTGCTTCCAGAGAGAACTAAGGTTGCACAAATTTCTGATATGTGAGGTATGCTGGTTTTTTCAGCATTAAAGTTGGCAGTCCTCTATTAAACCAAAAGGGAGAAAGTTCCTGCCTTCAGAGAAGCCTGTTTATAGATACACACACACACACACACACACACACACACACACAGTGGTACCTCGGGTTACATACGCTTCAGGTTAGACTCGCTAACCCAGAAATAGTACCTCTGGTTAAGAACTTTGCTTCAGGATGAGAACAGAAATCATGCTCCGGTGGCAGCAGGAGGCCCCGTTAGCTAAAGTGGTGCTTCAGGTTAAGAACAGTTTCAGGTTAAGAACGGACCTCTGGAATGAATTAAGTACTTAACCGATCCATGCGGGAGGCACGTTCGCAACCCGCAGCGCTGTGTCTGCGCACACGCGGGTTGCGATTTGGCGTGCATGTGCAAAGCGCGATTTAGTGCTTCTGCACATGCGCAAGCTGAAGCATGCAAGCGCCGAAGCAGCCCATTCCGGTACTTCCAGGTTCGGTGCGGTGTGCAACCTGAAAACGTGCAACCTGAAGCATCTGTAACCCGAGGTATGAGTGTGTGTGTGTGTGTGTGTGTGTGTGTGTGTGTATGTATTTCTGAGTCAGTTATTGATCTGGGTATTTCTCTCTCAACTGGAGGGAGATGGGTCCACCAGAACTGTGACTCATGAAGAGACGCTGTAGGAGTCTACTAGAGGGCAGTCAATTATGTTGTCAGTCTAATTAATCAGATGATCATAGAATTGTAGAGTTGGAAGGGACCCTTAGTTCAACGCCCTGCAATGCAGGAATCTCAACTAAAGCATCCATGACAGATGGCCACCCAACCTCTGCTTAGAAACCTCCAAGGAAGGTAAGAGAATTACTTGCCCCCAGTGGAGGCTGGCTGGAAGGAGATCAGCAACTCATGCTTTTTGCATATCCAAGCCAGCAGGGATTTGGCTGACACTGGGGGAACTCAGCCAGCTTGCAGCTCCCTACTCCCTACAGCTACTAACACTCAGCCAAGCCCATCAGAATCTCCAGCAACTCATGCAGAGATACAATGGAGAGACTCCTCTGAGGGTGGATCATTCTGCTAGAGACCTGCTTTACCGCTGAGTCACAGCCTTTTCCTGTTTATTGGATGTTCTAGCTGAGGCTGATGGGAGTTGGAATCCTTCCCTATAAATCTGCTCTCCACTTACACACAAACAAGCCTCCAGGATTGGGTAGCGTAGAGATTTCATCATATTTTGTACCCTATACGTTTTGTTGTCTGGCAGCTATGATTACTTCACTGCCTGGAAGATGTTGGTCATAATTCCCACTAGAGACAGACAAACCATGCCTTGTATATAAAGTTGTGTAAAGATTACTCCTTTTTCCAGAAGTTGTTGCTGCTTTTGTCACTGTTTTGTGTAGAGGAGAACTTCTGGGCACAGTTTTACAGGGCAGAGTCTCCTATAGATGAAGGAGAGCAATTGAGACTTTTTTTTTTTAAAAAAGCTATTTTTATGAAATACTGAGAAATAATCAAACAATATACAGAAGTCACCATCAAATACTAAGCATTTTTTAAACACAGAAACAAAAATAAAGAAAAGAAGAAGAAACTTTGAATTCTCTATCAGCTTTAAAAACTCATGCAAAACTCTCGTGCCACTGGCGATTTATTAAAGTGTATTTGCAATATTTGCTTAATTTACAAACCTGCAAGCTTGAGCCCAGGTGGAGGCAGAACAACCAAGCTCACACCTGAGTTCAGGTGTGAGGAGGCCTTTGGCCAGCTGCCCTCTAGTGGGCTCATGTGGGAAGGACAGGCAGGAAGGCACACCTGAAAGACACCAACCACACTTGGCTCTGCCAGCAGCAGTCTCTGGTGATTTTACCTGATTGGAATGTGTCATTTGAACTGTGGGAAAAATCCCTCTTGCTTGCCCAGAGGAAAGATGGGTAGGGGTGTCTGGCTGCATTGACTTTTGCCACACTCACAAGTGGCCTGCACTTCCTGAATCATCCACAAGCAGGTATTGGCAAATACGCCAATTTCAATTTCTTGCTTTCCCATTCTTCAGTTCTCCACATTTCCATATCAGTCTGTGGTTCTTCTTCTTCTTCTTCTTCTTCTTCTTCTTCTTCTTCTTCTTCTTCTTCTTCTTCCTTTTAAAAAAAGTGCTCATGAAAATTCACCAGCATTTTAGTCCATTTCCTCCCCCAAAAACCTGCATTTTTGCAAAGCAATTTCCCCTATTACAATGCATTTTTGTATGTTCACCATTATGTGCATTAACTGTATGCGTTTTTGTAAACGTTACTTGGATGTGCATTGCAAAATTTGGAAAGGTGTGAATTTCGAAGGAAGGGCGGTGTTTCAGTTCATCTGTTGTTTTGGAAAGTGTGAATTAGTGAAGGTTGTCTATAAATATGAACTGCAGGCAAATTCTGCCCCATCCCTTCCCATGAGGGCTGATGAAGGAGGTTTATGACTCCTTTCCCTTCCACAGCCTTTCCGTGAACCACCTGGTTGGAGCTTACGCCATTCCTCTGGCCACAGTCAGACAACCTCTTGCAAAGCAAGACTGAACAGAACCCAGCCGAAGAGCCCAGACCTGGTGTTACACCACCCACAGAATTGTCTCTTATGATTCCACTTCCTGCCGGGTCTGTTTCTAGCCTTATATGGCGTTTGTCAAATTGCTCTTCGTCAAGATGCAGCTGTTTCCTCTTTCCGCCTTCCTTCTCTAATTATAAGCACACGCTATGGATTCTCGTGGGCGGAAGTCGTTCTGAGCAGGACAACACGGGCTGTAGTCCTACATGTACTTTACTGGACCGTAAGTCCCTCTGAAGATGGCGAGGGTTTACTTCTGAGTAAACAAGCATACAAGTGCACTGGAGGGTAGGACTCGAACCCATGGCTTCAAGTTACAAGAAAGGAGATTCCGGCTAAACACCAGGAAGAACTTTCTGGTAGTAAGAGCTGTTCGGCAGTGGAACAGTCTCTCTCGGGAAGTGGTGGACTCTCCTTCCTTAGAGGTTTTTAAGCAGGCGTTGATGGCCATCAGTCAGGGATGCTTTTGCTGAGATCCCTGCATTGCAGGGGGTTGGACTGGATGACCCTCGGGGTCCCTTCCAGCTCTACAATTCTATGATTCTACAACCTTCCACCTCCCTTGAGAGCCAGTGTGGTGTAGTGGTTAAGAGCGGTGGACTCGTAATCTGGTGAACTGGGTTCGCTTCTCCGCCCCTCCACATGCAACTGCTGGGTGACCTTGGGCCAGTCACACTTCTCTGAAGTCTCTCAGCCCCACTCACCTCACAGAGTGTTTGTTGTGGGGGAGGAAGGGAAAGGAGATTGTTAGCCTCTTTGAGACTCCTTAAGGGGAGTGAAAGGTGGGATATCAAACTCTTCTTCACCCTCTTCTTCTCCCTTGCTCAAGCCCTTGGTGGACTGCGTCTGATGAATCTGTGGTCCAAAACATCTGGAGAGCAGCAGGTTAGGGAAGGCTGATGCTAGACCGTAGCTGCTCCTGCCAATATGGCTTATTTAATACAATCACCAAAGGAAATGAATTGCTGTCCTTGATTGCCCTGGTGGCCAGTCTGACTTGGTCAAGCAGTGGGAACTGGCTGAGTGAAAGTTAAGAGCTGATGTCGAGGGAGCCCCTTCAAATCTGTTCTTTTTTTCGAGCCAGCTTCCTGTTTTGAAAGGTTATCAGAACCGCCTTGTTCCCTTTCAATAGTCATTCTGAGCCAAAGGCCGCTGGGTGTAAGATGAAGAGTCTGCCAGGATTTAAGCAGGAAGGATTCAGGAACATACAGTAGTGGGAAATTTAGGTCTGTGCAATTAAAGTGGACTTAAGTCCTCTCGTCACTAGGAAGGAAAGGAAATTTTCATTTCTCATTTTTCCATTCTTAAATTCAGTTCTTGACATATATACAGCAAGATGCGATTTTATTTTTTTTAATCGTCATGAAAACTCACCAGCAGTTTGGTCCAGATTCCTCCTAGTAAACAGGCAGACCTACCTCACAGGGTTGTTAGGGGGTAAAGAATAGGGATGGTAGAGAGGAGACCATTTATGTTGCCTTAGGTTCTTGGAGGAAGGGCAGGATAAGAGATAAATACATTTACAGTGCAATCTTATACCTGTTATAAGCTTTGAGCTCAAAAGGACATGCAGAATTAAGCCCTTTTGAGCTCAAAGGGGTTTGGTCCCAGGTAAGGGACCACAAGACTTGCAGCCAACCTTAATTATTTTGAAACATGTTCCTTAGGAAAAATTAACTGTTTTTTCTGTACAGGTTGAGAAGCCATGGCTTATCAGAGTTTCCTGCTGGAGCCAATCAGCTGTCATGCCTGGAACAAGGACAGAACCCGTAAGCCCTTTTCTTTTGCATTATGATTGTTTAATTTTAGTAATCACTTTCCACACAAGCATCTCAAGGCAATGTGTTGTAAAAATAGCAAAAAACCAGAAGCACTGAAACCAGGAAAAATATTTTGAAAACAACACGAAACGGGTACCCATGGCAGAGACTCATTCATCCAGCTGGAAAAGTCAGCCAGAACAAAATTTCCCCAGTTGTTTCCAGAAACATCTTTTAACTGCTGACCATGCTGGTTGAGGCTGATGGTTGTTGCGAGTCCCAACAGCCGGTGGAGGACCACAGGGTCTACACCCTCCTGCTGCAGGGGGAGCGAGTGTTAATAATTATAACAACAACAGCAACAACAATTTATTATTTATACCCTGCCCATCTGACTGGGTTTCCCTAGCCACTCTGGGCATCTCCCAACAGAATATTAAAAACACGATAAAACACCAAACATTAAAAACTTCCCTAAACAGGGCTGCCTTCAGATGTCTTCTAAAAGTCAGATAGTTGTTTATTTCCTTGACATCTGATGGGAGGGCGTTCCACAGGGCAGGCGCCACTACCGAGAAGGCCCTCTGCCTGGTTCCCTGTAACCTCACTTCTTGCAGTGAGGGAACCCTCAGAAGGCCCTCGGAGCTGGACCTCAGTGTCCGGGCAGAATGATGGGGGTGGAGATGCTCCTTCAGGTATACTGGGCCGAGGCCGTTTTAAAGGTCAGCACCAACACTTTGAATTGTGCTCAGAAATGTACTGGGAGCCAATGTAGATCTTTCAGGACCAGTGTTATGTGTTCTCAGCTGCCGCTCCCAGTCACCAGTCTAGCTGCAGCATTCTGGATTAGTTGTAGTTTTCGGGTCACCTTCAAAGGTAGCCCCATGTAGAGCACATTGCAGTAATCCAAGCGGGAGATAATCAGAGCATGCACCACTCTGATGAGACAGTCTGCAGGCAGGTGGGGTCTCAGCCTGCGTATCAGATGGAGCTGGAAGACAGCTGCCCTGGACACAGAATTGACCTGCTAACTGGGGGCTACCTGGATTACTGGTTCTTGCAGCAAATCTGGTCCTCGGTTGGGAGCAACCGCAAGAGAAGAGAATGCGAACGATTGCCCATGGCATGAATAGATGTGGGAGGGTGGGGGAGAGAGAGAATACAGCCATTGTTTGTGGGTCAGCAGAATGCCCTGGCGGATTACGGCCAGCAGGACTTCCTGCTCCCCAGCTGTAGGGTTTTGAAAGAACTGCTGCGATTTGCATGATTGTCCCCAGGAATATAAACATAACAACACTTGAAGCATATTTAAACCATATGGCTTCTGCCTAGACATTCCTGGGAACCAAAGCTTAACCTTTCCTGAGACACGATTCCCAGCACCTTTAGCAAATGACAGTTCCCACAATTCCCACAATGGGGGGAAGCCATGTGCTTTAAACATGTGGTGTGTTACGCAGCCTCTCCTTTCCAGAGAAGGGGAGGTGGGAAGAGAAAAGAGGCTCTCGGGTACTTGGGAAGAGGCTGTAGAGTACTCAAGTGAAGATGTTGCTCTCTACCTTTTCCTACCTTTTCCTAGGGCTAGTTCACATGAGCAGATGCATCCCTTGAAATCATGGCCCATTTGCAAATCAAAACCACATGTTTTGTAGCAGCGTCAGGAGCTAAATAACTTTGGAAGAGCTGGAAGGGACCTAAGAGCTCAGGGCAAAAGTCCTTCCTGACCATTTGTGACTGGTGTCCTGGGCACACCCCCAAAACCCCCAAATGTGCCCTCAGCCTCCGAAAGCTTGGCAGAACTCGAAATACGCAATATGTGCACAAACTCTTCCCCGCCTTCTGTTCCACAGAACTTGCCATCTGTCCCAACAACCACGAAGTTCACATCTACAAGAAAGATGGGACAAAGTGGAGCAAAGTCCATGAGCTGAAGGAGCACAACGGGCAGGTGACAGGTGAGGACCTTTCGATTCCTCTTCTGGTGTGCGAAACGGCACACACACAACCTTCTAAAGAGCCATAACCCCTGTAAGGCCATTATGCCTAACATTACCTAACGGTTCCGTTGCCTTCTTTAAAAAAACAAAACACTGTTTATTTGTTGATGAATCCGCCCTTAAATTCAGCAGCCCTTGTAATCGAGGCCTGCCTTGTGGTCCTCTGATCTATGGTGTCCTTTGCAGGCATTGACTGGGCCCCCGACAGCAACCGCATAGTGACCTGCGGGACAGACCGTAACGCTTACGTGTGGACCCTGAAGGGCAACGTGTGGAAGCCGACATTGGTCATTCTGCGGATCAACCGCGCTGCTCGCTGCGTCAAGTGGTCTCCCAAAGAGAACAAGTTTGCGGTCGGCAGCGGCTCAAGGCTCATCTCCATCTGCTACTTTGAGCAAGAGAATGACTGGTGAGTCTCGCCAAGGAGCAGAGGAGGAGGAGGAATAATAATAATAATAATTAATTATTATTTATACCCCGCCCATCTGAAGAAGAATAGAATCATAGAATTGTAGAGTTAGGAGGGAGGGTAACCTAGTCCAAGCACCCCTGCAATGCAGGAATCTCAATCCATTATAAATGGATTTATATATGGAATTTGGTGGCCCTGACCCAATCGAACTTTGCCTGCGTTGGACCCCTTCCTGCATTGAGCGTGAACTGCTCAAAGCCTCAGCTGCTTCTTCACTTATTTTTGTTTTTCATAAGAAAGGCTTGCTTACTTGCTTGCTATGATTACTGTCTTGTCCCTCATATTTGCTGTCTCTCCTAGGTGGGTTTGTAAACATATCAAGAAGCCCATTCGATCGACAATCCTTAGCCTTGACTGGCACCCTAACAACGTTCTCTTGGCGGCTGGATCCTGTGATTTCAAATGCAGGTGAGGCAAATATCCTGGATCGCATCCAACGTGTGACTTCAGGATGTGTTTGGGGCGGGGGGAGGGGAGGCCTGTTGGACAGTCTCCCTTCCAGGCCTTGACCGGATCTGCTCCTTGCTTAGCTTTGATAGACCCTCCAGTAACATGCTTTCCCCCTCCCTCCCTCCCTCCCTCCATCCCACCTCTCCTCTCCCTCCTGCCCTGTAGGATTTTCTCTGCTTACATCAAAGAGGTTGAGGAGCGGCCCTCACCGACCCCCTGGGGATCCAAGATGCCGTTTGGAGAGCTCATGTTTGAGTCGGGCAGCAGCTGCGGCTGGGTCCACAGCATCTGCTTCTCTGGGAGTGGCAGCCGTGTGGCATGGGTGAGCCACGACAGCACCATCTGCCTTGCGGATGCCAACAAGAAGATGGCGTAAGTTGGGCTATTGGGTGGGGGTTCAGAGTTTCCCATGAACTGGCCTGGCCCAGCTGGCTGCAGGGACTTTGCTTCCTTGGGATGAGTTGATCCCGAGACTCTGAGCAGATCCGCTCCATGCTCGTTCAGCCCCTGTGTAAACCCACACGACTTCCCACAAAGAGTTCTGGGCTCTGTAGCTTACTAAGTGTGCTGGGAATGGTAATAATAATTTATTATTTGTACCCTGCCCATCTGGCTGGGTTTCCCCAGCCACTCTGGGCGGCTTCCAACAGAATATTAAAATAAAATAGTCTGTTAAACATTAAAAGCTTCCCTAAACAGGGCTGCCTTCAGATGTCTTCTAAAACTCTGGAGGTTATTTTTCTCTTTGACATCTGGTGGGAGGGGGTTCCACTACCGAGAAGGCCTGGTTCCCTGTAACTTGGCTTCTCACAGTGAGGGAACCACCAGAAGGCCCTCGGAGCTGGACCTCAGTGTCTGGGCAGAATGATGGAGGTGGAGACACTCCTTCAGGTATACTGTACCGAGGCCTTTTAGGGCTTTAAAGGTCAGCTCCACATCCAAATAACTTCATTGTACTAGCCATTGACCTTGACAAATCTGAACCAAAAACAAACACATACAAAGTCTCTATTTAGATCTCTGCGTCTCCCTTATAGCTCAGTGCTATATTGTCCAGTTTCTTCTTTCTGATCTTTTTGGCCGCCAAAAAAGAAAAAAATGGTGACTTCATTGAGTCACTGAAATGGTTACCTTCTCTGCTGGGGAGATGTATCTTTCCTGTATGGGCGGTAGAGTGAGAAATCACCTCCTGGGTCCAGTGTATTGTGGGCAAAATGGGAATGGTAGCTGTGGGAGGGGAAAAACTCCTAGGGTGAGGTCATGCACATTGAATGGGTCTTAAATTAGTGGTGTCGTCTGCCCCCAATGGAAATGTGATGCTTCAAACAAGGCAGAGGTTCAGGGTGGAGGCAGGACCCTGGACAGCGCCTCAGAGAGCTCAAACAGTGGTTGAGAAAAGCTCAAATGTTGCTTCAGCCACAGACTGTCCATCAGCGTGGTTCCCTCTTCCTCTAGGGAGAGAAGTCTCTTCAGTTAGAGGGTCCTTAGTCTGCTTCAGCAGTCGTTGACTCCAATGGACTGAGGGAAAGCATTGCTCCACTGGGATTTCTGGGTTGTTGTCCTCCGAGTAAGAGGAGGGCAGCTTGGCCTATTCAGGTTGGAGAGGTGTTGACAGAACAATTGCCTCTTACACCAGAACTTCTAGGCATGCCAGGGGCTGGCTCCAAGGTCAATTTCCTCTTCTGTCCCTCCTCCAAACCCACAGCCTCATCTCCCAACGATAGGGAGTGGGAACCCAGAACATGGGCTGAATTTTGTGGTAGGCCCAGCCACTAAGGGGCTGTAAAGCAGCTAATCTGTGCTAACCACCCTTGCCTCATCCTTCCCTTCAGTGTGGCCTGCCTGTCCACGGAAACTCTGCCTCTCCTGGCTGTAACGTTCATCACTGAGAACAGCCTGGTGGCCGCGGTAAGTCATGTACCATAACTCTTTCCAAGTGTTTATTTGCCCAGTGAAGATTCAGGCCCCATTCCTATGTGGAGCAATGGTATGTGGTATAGTCCTGCCTGGACCGTGTCATTACAGTCCGCAAGTGGGCAATTGCATTCTTCCAACCAGTGCTTTTTTTCTAATAAAATGTTTAGGGGTACTTTCATTTTCCAACTCCTATTGAAATACTGCCCCTCAATGAGGCCAAACTTAGATTCACAAAATGTTTAAGGGTATGCATACCTCTGTGTTCCCCCAGAAAAAAAGCACTGCTTACAGCCAACACACAAGCGCATCCACTAATCTTTGTAAGATATTTATTGAGATTTTCCAAATGTTACAATATAAAAATGACAGAAAAGGAAAAAAAAGAAAAAATACAAAATAAAAATGATTAAAAACCACTCAATTTTTCCATTACTTATTTTTCCTTAGCTTGTTTCCCGGACCTCCTCATACCTCCCTTTTTTGTATTCCAGTTCAATTTGTTGGTTTAGCAAATCCTTACCCTCTTAGTTTATCCTAATCTTTGGTTTTAAAATAGTAACATTAGATTTTTACCTATTAACAACCCATTTTTCATATTCCCTTAAAGCATTACAGCTGGAAACCACTTAATTTCTATCCAACATCATTCTAACATTCATTAATTTTACAATATTTCTGTAGATAGTCTTTGAATTTCTTCCAATCTTCTTCCACCGACTCTTCTCCCTGGTCTCGGATTCTGCCAGTCATTTCCGCCAGTTCCATATAGTCCATCAGCTTCATCTGCCATTCTTCCAGAGTGGGTAGATCTTGTGTCTTCCAATACTTTGCAATGAGTATTCTTGCTGCTGTTGTGGCATACATAAAAAAAGTTCTGTCCTTCTTTGGCACCAATTGGCCGACTATGCCTAGGAGAAAGGCCTCTGGTTTCTTCAAAAAGGTATATTTAAATACCTTTTTCAATTCATTATATGTCATCTCCCAGAAAGCCTTAATCCTTGGGCACGTCCACCAAAGGTGAAAGAATGTACCTTCAGTTTCTTTACATTTCCAGCATTTATTATCGGGCAAATGATAAATTTTTGCAAGCTTGACTGGGGTCATGTACCACCTGTATATCATTTTCATAATATTCTCTCTTAAGGCATTACATGCCGTAAACTTCATACCTGTGGTCCATAACTGTTCCCAGTCAGCCATCATTATGTTATGTCCAACATCTTGTGCCCATTTAATCATAGCAGGTTTCACCGTTTCATCCTGAGTATTCCATTTCAACAGCAAGTTATACATTTTGACAAAATCTTAGTTTTGGGTTCTAACAGTTCTGTTTCTAATTTTGATTTTTCCACCTGGAAGCCAATTTCCTTGTCCAAATTGTATGCCTCCATTATCTGATAATAATGAAGCCAGTCTCGCACTTTGTTTTTTAATTTCTCAAAACTCTGCAATTTCAGTCTATCTCCATCTTGTTCCAGAATTTCCCAATATTTCGGCCATTTGGCCTCCATATTGAGCTTTTTCAGAGCTTTTGCTTCCATCGGTGACAACCACCTTGGGGTTTTATTTTCCAATAAGTCCTTGTATCTTATCCAGACATTAAACAATGCTTTCCTGACAATATGGTTTTTAAATGCTTTATGTGCTTTGACCTTATCATACCACAGATATGCATGCCATCCAAATACATTGTTAAAACCTTCTAGATCCAAAATGTCAGTGTTTTCAAGAAGCAACCATTCTTTCAACCAGCAAAAAGCTGCTGATTCATAGTAAAGTTTAAAGTCTGGCAGGGCAAATCCACCTCTTTCCTTTGCATCTGTTAATATTTTAAATTTTATTCTAGGCTTCTTGCCCTGCCAGACAAATCTAGAAATATCTCTCTGCCACCTCTTGAAACAGTCCATTTTGTCCACAATTTGCAATGTTTGAAACAAAAACAACATTCTAGGCAATACATTCATTTTTACCGCAGCAATACGGCCCAGGAGTGAAAGCTTCAAATTTGACCAAATTTCTAAATCTTTTTTCACTTCAGCCCAGCATTTTTCATAGTTGTCTTTAAATAAATTCCCATTTTTTGCTGTCATGTTAATCCCCAAGTATTTAACTTTCTTAACCACTGTTAAACCTGTCTCATTCTGAAATCTCTCTCTCTCCATTGGTGTTAAATTTTTCTCTAGAACCTTGGTCTTTAACTTATTCAATTTAAATCCTGCAACTTGACCAAATTCTTGAATCAGTTCTAAAACTCTTTTAGTACTAGATTCTGGTTCCTGTAACGTCAATACTAAGTCATCTGCAAATGCTCTCAATTTGTACTGTTTGGCTCCGACCTGTATACCTTTAACCAACCGGTCACTTCTAATCATATTCAGCAGAACCTCCAGGACCGATATAAAAAGCAATGGGGAAATTGGGCAACCGTATTTTTATTGGAACGATACAGAGAAGATTAGCATGGCCCCTGCGCATCCACTAATCTTTGTAGTGACAGTATTATGACCTCTAGTGGTGCAGTTGGGCAATTTTAGACTCTTGACTTGAATTCTCTTAACGCTGCTGCCCTGGCCTCTTTAGATGGTAATAATGTTTGTCCCTTCACTTAACTTCAAAATATTGTCAGCCATGCCTGGTGCATTTGGAACCCTTCATACTCATTCTGCAGATTTCACCTCTGTTTATCCTCGGGCTCAATTTCCTTCCTTGTCTTCTGTTGTCTTCTGTTGCTCCCCCTTGCGGTGTTATCCAGATTGTAAGCCCCTTGGGGCCAGGGACTTGCTCTATTCTGTTCCTTGCAAAGTGGCATGTACATAGATACAGTGGTATCTCGGGTTAAGAACTTAATACGTTCTGGAGATCTGTTCTTAACCTGAAACTGTTCTTAACCTGAGGTACCACTTTAGTTAATGGGGCCTCCTGCTGCCACTGCGCCTCCACCACACGATTTCTGTTCTCATCCTGAAGCAAAGTTCTTAACCCGAGGTACTATTTCTGGGTTAGTGGAGTCTGTAACCTGAAGCATCTGTAACCCTAGGTACCGCTGTAATCTCATAATTATCATATATTTTTATTAGTGGCCTACCTTACAGGGCTGTTGTGGGAGGAATATTGAGAGCGCTTTGGACCCTTGGGAGTGGACGTTGCTGATGAAAAGCCTCAAAGGCCCTGACCTCTGCTTGCCTCCCCCCAGGGCCACGACTGCTGTCCGATGCTGTTCACCTATGACGAGCAGCAGGGCACGCTGAGTTTCGGGGGGAAGCTGGACATCCCCAAGCAGGGCGCCCAGCGTGGCCTCACGGCTCGCGAGCGCTTCCAGAACCTGGATAAGAAAGCCAGCTCTGATACCACCAGCAATGCCACTCTGGACACCCTCCACAAGAACAGCATCAGGTAAGTTCTTCCGTGGGCTCTGCCCCTCTGCAAATTAAACAAGATAACATTGCAGAACCGCAGCTGCAGGCGTGCAAGACCAGATCCAGCCTGATCTAAGAGACCCACCAGCAGCTGCAGGGAAAAGAGTGCCCCAGCTCCCCTGTGCTGAGACTTCGGAAAGCCGTGACCAGTCAAATGACACTGGGATACATGGACTGGCTCGGTATAAGGCAGCTCCGTACGTTCAATGGAAGGGTCATCCTTCCCCAGTTCTTGTTGAGATCCTCTCTGAATTCACCAGGCAATGGGGCAGATCTGCTATGAAAGAATGAAGCTCAAACTTCAGGGCCTCTCGTCCTGGAGCCACATGGCTGCAAAATTCTAGGGCAACTAAACCAAATTTGAGTCGCACATCTCCAATTGATTCATGTTTTGTTGTCTACGTTTCAACAACCCCAAAGTTTTGGAGTTGGTAGCTCAGGTGTTGTAAAGGTGTGGTGATCTGTCATGGAACAACCCCATTCAAGAAGGTAATGGTGGCTACCCAGACCTTGTTGCTGGTTGCCAAGGGGGCCCCATAACTCTTCAAGCTTCAGGGCCCCCAAAATGTTGGTCCGCCACTAGACATAAACTGCTTGAATCCTGGGAGGACAGAGGTTGGGTAGATTGCATGTTTGGGAGGCAGGCAATTTACCTGCTCTAGATGGAGTCTAGAAGGAGCAAGTGCATGTATTGGAGGTGCTCCAAGATACATCTTTGACACCAGAGGGCATTCCTCTATGGCTAGCAGTGCCTTTTACCAGCTTTGTCTGGTTCGCCAGCTACTGCTGTTCCTGGACAGGGATAGCCTGACCACCTTAGTTCATGCACTGGCAAACTTGAGGCTGGATTACTGTAATGTGGGGCTGACCTTGGACCTGGTGCATAAGCTCCAGCTGGTGCAAATGCGTCAGCCAGACTGCTGGAGGGGACATCTGGCCCAGCAGCATGTGACACCTGGCTACCCATTTACTACCAAGCCAGGTTCAAGGTCCTTGTATTAATTTACAAAGCCCTGAAGAACTGAGGTCCAGGGAACCCCAGGGACCACCTGAACCCTGACATCCCAGCTCCATCACTTAAAACGCCTTCAGGAGCATCGTTGGTTGGTTCCCCAAGTTGGCAAGGCTCATCTGACAACAACTGTTCGACTTCCGAAAATGTTTGACAACCAAGGTGCGGCTTCCGATTGGTGTAGAAGCTTCCTGCCCCCAATTGGAAGCCGTGTCAGCTGCATTGGACATTCGGCTTCCAAAAAATGTTTGCAAACCGGAACACTCACTTCTGGTTTGCGGTATTTGGGGGCCAAAATGTTCAAGTCACAAGGTGTTCAAGAACCAAGGTATGACTGTATTGTTAGCCAAATTTCTGAATTTCCTGATGTAAGCCAGGCCCGTACCTCGGGAAAAGACCCTACCTCATCCAGGTCACTATCTTGGCTGAGCTGGGCTGTGGTTCAGTGGTAAAAAATCCTCTTTGCATGCAGAAGGAAGGCCCCAATCCTTGGCATCTCCCAAGTAGGGCAGGGGGAAATCCCTGTCTTGAGTCCCTGGAGAGACAAAAGATGTGACTCGGTTCAAAGCAAGTTTTCATGTTCACCTCTTTGGGGGTAGAATTTCCTAATGGGGGCATGCTATGGTGGAAAAGGCCCCACCCTTAGAACTATCCCCTGCCTTTGGTCTGACAACCCTTCGTCCTCTGTAAAAAAAAGGTAAAGGACCCCTGACAGTTAAGTCCAGTTGCAGACGACTCTGGGGTTGCGATGCTCATCTCGCTTTACAGGCCAAGGGTGCTGGCGTTTGTCCGCAGACAGTTTTTCTGGGTCATGTGGCCAGCATGACTAAGCTGCTTCTGGTGCAACCGAACACCGAAACCAGAGCAGCACACGGAAACGCCGTTTACCTTCCCACCGGAGCGGTACCTATTTATCTACTTGCACTTTTGGGCGTGCTTTTGAACTGCTAGGTTGGCAATCATCCTCTGTAGTCCTGTACAATTTCCCCTCTGCTTTGAGCAGTCCTAGTTTGGCAATTAACACCCACAGTTGTCTTGTCTTCCCTTTCAGCCAAATATCTGTGATTGCTGGTGGGAAAGGCAGCTGCTCCAAGTTCTGCACCACAGGAATGGACGGAGGAATGAGCCTATGGGACATCAAAGTAAGCAAAAAAAGGCTGGGTGGGGAAGATGCAGTTTTTGCCCTAATAGACTAGTGGTCACACCATTTGCATTTAGTATGTGAAGATGCTCACTAAGGAGTTGCGCCAGAGGAAGATGGTCACTACAAAAAGCATCACCTCCTAATGGCAAGGATGGGAAATTGTTTCTTAAGCCTCAGGGGCCACATTCCCTTCTGGGCAACCTTCTCAGGGCCACATGCAGCTCAGACCTTGTGTCCCTCAGACCTTGTGGGGGGCCGGACTATATTTTGAAAAATAAAATAAAATGAACGATTTCCTATGCCCCAAAATAACCCAGAGATGCATTTTAAATAAAAGGACACATTCTACTCATGTAAAAACACCAGGCAGGCCAAACAAATAACCCAGAGATGCATTTTAAATAAAAGGACACATTCTGCTCATGTCAAAACACGCTGTTTCCCAGACCGTCTGCAGGCCGGATTTAGAAGGCTGGATCTGGCCCCCGGGCCTTAGTTTGCTTACCCGTGGTCAGGAATAACTTTCTGAGAGTAAGAGCTGCTTGACAGTGGGAACGGGCTCCCTCAAGTGGTGGTGGACTCTGGAGTTTTTAAGCAGAGGTTGGATAGCCACCTGTCACGGATGCTTGGGTTGAAATTCCTGCATTGCAGGGGGTTGGACTAGATGACCCCTGGGGCTTGGGGAGAAAGTCTCAAGGTCCACAAAGGGATGCATTCAGCTCCTGCACCTGAGGTTTCCCACCCCTGCTCTCTGGAAACAGCCCTTAAGAGGTTTAATTAAATGGACCCATGCCCAACTCTTTAACTTCCTTTGGGATTGTTTCTTTCTTAATTTGGCAAAGTCTTTAAGAAATACACTTCCTGCAATCTGAAGCCATGAACCATGCACAATGTGTGCTCCCATTGCAACGTGATATATCACGCCTGGGATCAAGCTATTATTTTCGGCACGTCCCCAGGGCTTGAATACACCCTGTAGGATTTGTCTCCACTGCAAGCTGCTGAGGTTGTCAGGTTTCAGGCTTTGGCCTGGCCTTGCATTAGTCAGAGGGAAGCAGCTGGTTTGGGGGGTCACGAAAAGGCACCAAATGGTTTCAGTTGTTACTGCTGGCATTTGTACTGCCAAGTGTGTGGGACTTTCTACATCTGGGGTCTCTGGGTTGCGCCCAATGTTTTGTTTTGTATTTTTTTTAAAAAAAAAAATATTAAGCAAATTTAGCAAATCAAATTATAAATCAAATATAACCAATTACATTTCCCACCCCCTCCCTCTCCCACCCTCCAAAGACTTCCCGCAGCTCCCCTCTCTGATTTGTTCATACCTATTATTCTCTGCATGTTATAAAGTTGTACATATCATTATCTTATCTATCCTATGTTCTACTAATAAATTTGTGGATGTTTATTCAAAACCTGCCAAGGAGTCAAAATCCTTCTGTTGTCTTTTTAAGTAGCTTGTAAATAGTTCCCATTCTTCCTTAAAGTCACGGTTGTCCTTCTCACTCAGTTTGTGTGTTAACTTTGCCATCTCCGCATAACTCATCAGTTTTTCTTGCCATTGTTCTTTTGTTGGGACTCCCTCACTCTTCCATCCTTGTGCTAACAAGACTCTTGCCGCGGGGGCTGCACCCAATGTTAGTCCTGCTTCAAGCAGACTCATTGAAACGGACATGGCTGTTGCTGCTCCATTAATTTCAGTGGGTCTACTCTTGAGGCCCTACCTGCACTATAAAGCAGTATCATACCACTTTTAACGCAGTCTTCCTGCTCTTGGAACGATTCCTCTCCTGTCCGATGACCCTTTGCCCATTGCATTGGGCATCCATGCCCCGGGAGCCCTGACCAAAACTCTGGACAGCTGCTATCCTTCAGCACAACAGTGAAAAACATGGCACACCTTAGGATAAGGCAGCTTCCAACGTCCCATGTTTAAAACTAAGAGAAAATAATATTTGGACCAAAATCAGCAGTTGCAGTTTTTGAATTCTGGATGTTGTTGTTGTTGTTATTCTTATTATACTGCCTTTCATCCGTAGATCTCAGGGCGGTTCACGACATAAACATACAAGATAAAAAATGCAAAGAACAAAACAAAACCAATCGCCCCCTCCCACAACACATTAAAAAGGGCATCAGATATCAGCAAGCCAAAGGCCCAATTGAAGAGGGTTGTTTTCACCTGACGCCTAAAGGTTTATAATGAAGGCGCCAGGCAAGCTTCCCTGGGGAGAGCATTCCACAGACAGGAGCCACTGCAGAGAAGGCCCATTTTCTTGTTGCCAAATCTCTCATGGAGGGGGCACACAAAGAAGGGCCTCAGAGGTTCGGTTCATATGGAGAGAGACGGTCCTTGAGGTATTGCAGTCCTGAGCAATACTTTGTGAATATTTTCCATTCACAAGGAAAATAGCCCTGGAGCAGGTGTTTCAGTGGCTCTGTTTGGCCCATTTCTGGGTGTTTTGACAATCCGTTAATGACTTTTTAGGTTTTCCTCACCCAGAATGCCATTTTTCTTCTGACAAACCTGCGTTTTCATTTCAGAGCTTGGAGTCTGCTATGAAGGGCCTGCGGATCAAGTAAAAAAGGACTGAAGAATTATTCATCTCAGCAGCGCTTCCGTCTCACTGGAGTCTGGGGGGTGTGTGGGGTGGGCAGGGCAGAAGACCCCCGACTACCAGCTTTTGCTTCCTTACCCGATGCAACCTGCTTCATTCCTGCAATCCCGCATACCTAAGATGACAATCCCACCAGCTACAAGTTGGGCAGATTTTCTGTGTCGCCAGTGGAAAACAGGTTGATAACTGTTAACAGTGTTCAATAAAGAGATGCTGGTCACAGTTAGCATAGCAAAACTTCCATCTCCTCCTCTCCTACCACCAGGAGAGACCATCAGCACAACTCTAACTATGTCCACTCAAAAGTAAATCCTATTGAATGGTTATTTTATCTTTAGCAATGATTTCCACCCATTTTCTGGGGACAGACATTAAACTAACCAGCCTGTAATTTCCAGGATTGTCCCTGGATCCCCTTTTTAAAATTGTGTGTTACATTTACTGCTTTCCAGTCCTCATGCATGGAGGTTGAGATGAAGGACAAACTGCCTATTTTTGTTAGCTCAGCAGTTTCGCATTTGAATTTTTTAAGAACTCTTGGGTGACTGCCATCCGAACCTGGTGACTGATCACTTATCCCCTGCCCCCCGTTGGGCCTAGATTATCTCTCCCTGCCACAATCTGCCCTTGTTCCCCAGGCCACTGGGATCTGCCTCATCTTTTCTGTTGTAAAGACAGATGCCAATAACTCATTCAGCTTCGCTGCAGCAGTCTCCCCTTCCCTTGTCACGCCTTTGACTCCCTTGTCACCCAAAGGTGCAGCTGCCTCCCTAGATGGCTTCCTGTTATGAATATACTTAAGAACTTGCTGTTGTTGGTCTTAAGTGTTTTCAGGAGGGCTAGTATGGCGCTGCTGACTTGATGTCCAATACTAGTCCTACTTAAGAGTGGATCCATTGAAATTGGCCTCAACAGGTCCAATAATTTCAGTGGGTTTACTCCCAAGTAAAACAACCCCATCTTTTTCCTGGGGTAGTTTTCTGTCTGCAGATATGTTTTTATGGAGAGGGTTTCTCAGAACCGGACCACTGCCAGTTTGAAGCAGCGCAGGCCCAATTTGAATAGACTAGGCAAAGAGTGGGGGACACAGTTGGCTCCTTTGTTCCCAGCAGTCCCAGCTTGCATGAGCCACAGTGGTTTCTGCAGGCCCATGTCCTGCCTCACTGAAGGCTTTGGAACTCATTCCTCAGCGCCAGCAGGGCAGGCCAGCCAAAGTTGCTTCTACAGAAGACAAGGCACGGAAAGCGTTGTACGATAATTTAAACTTTATTCAGCCAAATATACAAGTTTTGCTTCCAATTTGCACCTGTTCCAACATGTTGCACAATCAAGAAAAGAGTTCTCTGGTTTTGCAGGGATGTGTTTTGTTTTCGCAGTTAAAAAGTCACTATCAGAGGAGAAGGGAAGAAATTAAGGATGGCTTCTTTTTAAAAAAATAAAAATAAAAATGGGGAGAGAGAAGGGTAGAAAGTGGAAATAAAAAGACCAAAACAGCCACACGGTCCAGATCCAAATGTGTTTTTTATTTCTTTGCTGCTCCACATTCCAACCCCGCAGGCCGTTTTTCAGACGAGTGCCTATCGCAAACACGCACCCGCGCCAGCGTTTTGGATTTGCGCCTGCATGCCAAGACTACCAACCCCACTCCCCTCTCTCTTGCGGCCTCGCTGAAGCTGTCTCTTCCCCCGCCCCCTCCATTATCGCTCCAGCTTTTTCCTGCTCCCCTGGTTAGGTAATCTTGAATTTGAAAGACAGCAAAATCGTTCAGTTTATAGCACCCCCTCCTGAAGCGGCTGTACGGGAGAATTGCTGCCCTGGCGACTCCCGCGTTCAAAGGATTATAATAGCTTCCCCCCCCCCCCACTGATTCCCACCCTGCCCGCCCACCCCTCCCCACCATGGAATTCTGTGCCCAGATGAAGACGAACACGCTGCTGCCAAGTGTCTCTTAGGAGGGAAGAGGACGCCGGTTATGGCCGTGCTCTTCACGCTGCGGCGTCGCCTCCTCTGTGTGTGAAGCCTCAAAGAGTGCCCAGCAGGCGCCAGCCAGGCACAGTTCCTGGGAAGTTTCCCTCCTCTCTTGTGGCTGGCGCTTACTTGTTAAGGGACAGGGACTGCAGTCTTTTGCCTGCTGAGGATGCTTCGTCTTTAGCTGGTGGGTGAAAAAAACCGGATAGAGAGAGACAGGTTTATAAAAGCTACCCAGGAATTGCCTCGCAGGGGCTTGGACCATGTGACCCCTTTGGGTCCCCTTTCTACAGTTCTGCATAAACCCACCCCCCTGCTCCTTTGGCTTGGAATCCGGTGCTGTTGAAACTTGTCAAAACGGCTGCAACTCCTTCTCCTTGTCCCCCACCAAAAAACCTTCTCTCTCGCCTCCCCCCAAGCCTATACTCTTTAAGGTGGCATTCCTTGAAGCCCCGCTTCTTGGTTGCTTCCTTCACCCTATGGGAGCCATCAGTTTCCTCCCTTTGGGACTTCCCTCAAGCAGGATCCCGCTCCTGGCCAAGGCTTGGATTTGGGGTGGGAGGGAAGGCAAAAAAGGGGCACCTAAAGGCAGGGGTCTCCAGAGAACGCTCTTTCCAGAATTAGTCCCATCTTTCCCTCAGTCTGTATTTCTTTTCTTTTTTGGTCTCTCTGTATGTGTGTTTTTCGAAAACAAATGTGGAATGGCAGCTGCATCCCCCCCCCCCAGTGACCCACAGCCTCTTTACAACCATAGAGGCTTTGCGCTTGTCCGTAGTACTGTGTATAAGTGAGATATTGTGGAGAAAGTTGCGCCCATCTCAATGCTGGCGGTGGAATTAACAAAATATGGAAGCAGCACCAATGATCTTCAATAGAAAATAAATAAGATGGGGTGTGGGGGGTGGAAGAACAGAAATTGGGTCACTAAAGCAGCTGGGGGGGGGTAGTGGGGGAGGAAAACAGATCCATTAGTGAAGATATAAAACCCAGCAGTTACCCAGATGGACATTCCAGGGGAGTGTCAGGAGGCTGCTGAGTGATGCAAGGCCTTTTTAAAAAGTATAAAACTTGGGGGAGGGTTACGGATGCTCCCATGGCTGCAAAGAACAGGCCCACATTTCTGGAGGAGCAGGAAAAAATAGGAAGAAACCCTCACCACCTCATGAACTAGAGGTAAGGCAGCAGTCTTTACAGACCACCCCCCCTCTGCTGCCCCAGACTGAGAAAGCTGGGGCAAAAAAAATACCAAGCCAGCACTGGTGATTAAAATACTACTTTTTCCTGCAACTACCGATCAGGTCATATCCAAGGGTCAGTAGTAATGAAATAAGGAGATCCACTGAGACCAGTTTTCTTGGCTTTTGATCCCACACCCTGATCTGCAAGCTGAGAAACGCTGCTTTTCGTCAAGGAGCCAACTAGATTACAGGGGATCCTGTTCAGCAAAGCTGGTCCCCCCCCCAAAAAAATACACAGCTTATTTCTGCTCAATACACAAGCATATGGAAAAATGCCTCGTGCCGAGATGGCCCATCAGGCCCTAATATTGTCCACTCTGGCAGGCAGCAGTTATACAAGGCTCCAGGGCAGGGACTAACCTGAAAGTTGAGGCTTGGGTGCATGCAAGGAATTTATGGCCCCCTCTTGAAGGAGGTGAGATGAATAAAGTTATTTGGGCACAGAGTTGCTTCACACATGAGAGTGGCTCAAACACAGCAGTCCTCTGCTTCAAGTCTTAACATTTTACTCCCAACATAACAGCCTCAAAATTTCTCTCTCCCCTCCACAAAAGTAGTTACTGTGCAATGATTTTGTGTAAAATGCTAATAGTTCACGATGCTTGACATTTAAACAGCTCCTTCGGGACATGCAAAGAATGTCACTTCTCTGTAAACTTCACAGCCGCCTTGCACCTGGGCAGCAGGCTAGGAAAAGCCTGAAGCGAGGGAGCCACTACTGGTCAACGTAAAAGGCAGCTCCCTAAGTTCCTGCCAGGAAGGGGCTCTATATTAAAGAGGTGGTGGGTTACTTTTTGGGGTCTGTGGGCCTGATCCTAGATGAGCAGAGCCACTCACCTGTCAGTCACCTGATGGCACAATGGCACCAGAAGGCGGGACTTCAGAGCACAACACAGGGCTTGCAAAACTCTGTGCGCAGTGACCTCTTACAGACGCCAGAGGCTTGGGCTGAGGGGAGGGAGAGTTGAGCTTTCTCCCCCTTGCCAGTGCACAATTGGGGGTACATGTTAAGGTCCACATGGTGTACTGGCAGCTGCCTCTCTCGCAGGTGGGTGTGTTTGGGGGGAGGAACAGCCTTGAGGAGGCCAAGTCTTCCTTACCTTTCCTTTCTTCCTCTTTCTTTTTGGCCGCCTCTTCCCTCTGTTTCCGGATGATGGCTAGTCGGGCGAGGTCTGCCTTGGCCTGCTCTGTCTTCCCGGCGAGGTGCATCTTCATGTACCTCTCTTTTGCCTTCTGTTTCTCAATCTCTTCTCTGTTTTGAGCAAAAGAACAATCCAGCGAAGGAGGTTTTAATCAGAGTTCAGAAGGCACTCCTTCCCACACGGACACAAGCACAGCTTAAAGGAGGCAACGGAGGGCCAAAAGGAGACCTGGAAATCTGCCCGAGGAGGCTTTTGCCTGCACCTGGAATATCCCTAAGCAGAACCACAGTTGAACTTGAGGATGTGACAACGTCCCATCCGTTTGCATTATGCTGCTGCCATTATCAGAGGCCACCGGGTACCATTTGCTAGGGAGCCACCGCAAGGGGGAGGCACCTGCCTTTATGCCCTGCTGATGGTCTTCCCGGAAGCTTCTGGCTTGGCCCCTGGGAGATACAGGATGCTGCACTAAGTGGACCTTTGAAGCTCACCCAGCAGGGCTCTTACACTTTTGAATTGAATTTTATTATTTCGGTCCCAGACCAGTTCCAACCCACATAGAATATCAAGGAAGTCATAAAACACAAATAGGGCTACATCTGAATTTGCAATTAGGTGTAACAGGGACAATACAGATATAGCAACAGTTTAAAAATATATAAATTAAAACTTAGTCACTAACATATAACCTAAAATTATCATTTAAAACCTTAATCATGATGATAGCGCAGCTTGTTCCCTAAGTTTTATGGCAATCGCACAGAATTTGGCTATCCTTAACATGATCTCAGGATCCTTGTCTTCTTTCAGGGATTTTAGACACTGAAGTTCGGATTCATTTGGAGATTTTTGCATAGCAGGGGTAATAAATACTGAGCATATATCCCTGTAGAAACGGCAGCGTAACAAGGTATGAGAGACAGTTTCTACCTCCATCAAGCCACAGGAGCAGACTCATTCCACGTATGGTTTACCCTCAAATCTGCCCTGCAATAAGGCAGATGGCAGCAGATGGGTTACACTTTTATGTCCCTCTACCTGCCCTGCTTCCCCACCTGAACAGTATTCAGAGGAGAGGCTACTCTGTGGATATCAACACTAGATAGAGGGTACAGCTCCTCCTCTGCATGCAGAAATCACAGATTCCGTCTCTTTTGTGCAGGTTGCCAGACACCTCTTGTACACCCAGCCCCTCCGCAATTGGCCTTGCTGTTTTTCCAAACCAAAATGAGTTGGAGGTGGGCATGTGGAACTATCCACAGCTGGAGAAAGGTTAATTCTGCCTTTCCCGGCTGCCACCCTGCTTCCACGGCAATAAGGTTTGAAAGAAGCTTCAAGGTAAAGAATCTTTCAAGCCTAATTGTGGTGCACATTGTGGGGGAGATTTAATGGGGGACACCAGTAATCCCCCCACTGCCAAAAGTTTTCTCGTGCCACACAATCACACCTGAGAAAAATCTTCTATTGCCTCCCTTTTTGCAAGCCAAAGGTGGGGCTGGGGCAGGTGGGCTGGCCGCTTCTCTCCAGCTGCTGTTTCCAGGAAGATGTTTAAGCTTCAAAAACCCAGATTTTTTAAAAGCCTAATTGCTGGGGGAGGAGGGCCAAGTATGCTGTAGAGTTTGCATCTGGGGGTGCGGGGCACTTGGGGAGGTGGGTAATTGCTGCCCATGATGGTTTCTCAGGTTTCCAGATGTGTCCACAGGGTTGGTGGACCCCCCCCCCCACTCTGGAGCAGCAGTTCTAGTAAAAGACCATCTCACTGCCTGAGACCTTGAAAAGTAACTATCAGAGCAGCCATACAGCGACTCTGCTGACTTCTTTCCGCATGGGGAGGTGCTTGCCCTGGGAAGCCAGCGCCCCTGGGTTTTGCCCCCTGAAGAGCAAGTCAAATAATTGGGATAGCAACTAGTGCCTTCCTGTTGCTCCCCAATCTCTCCAGTGTCTTGTATTTTGCAGGCCACTGTATTCCCGACACAGTTCCTCTCTCGCAGCCTCCGATAAAGGCACACATGCAGAAAGGCGAGAATATGGACAGATCTACTAAGACGGTGAATGCACCATGTCCGTAGTGTATCAGTCAGCCAAGAGGTGACTACTCAGGGCTGCTTCACTCAGCACAGCTGCGTTGGCATGCAGAAGGGCGTTAAAACACAATTTATCCTCCTTTTGCTCTGGGACAGGCCAGTAATTGCTCCTTGACAGTCTGCAGGTTCCCAAAATAGGGAGCAGGGAACCACAGGCTCCCAGACTTCTACACACCCCGAGCAACACTTCCCGGAGAATCCCACATGCCAGAGGCGAGGAAAACACCTTACCGTTCTCTCCGCGACAATTCCCTGGGGCTCTCCATATCTATCTGAGTTACTTTTTTGGCTGTCTGTGCAACGCGGTTGGGATTCTCTATATCTATCATGCCTTCCACGCCTTTGTGCTTTGGCTGGAATGAAAGAAGGGGAACGTGAGCAGTGGCAACTTTAGGTGGGTGGAACAAACAACATGTAAAAGCTTATGGCGGTGTGTGATATAATAATAATAATAATAATAATAATAATAATAATAATAATAATTTATTTATACCCCGCCCATCTGACTGGGTTTCCCCAGCCACTCTGGGTGGCTTCCAACAAAATATTAAAATACAATAATGCATCAAACATTAAAAGCTTCACTAAAGAGGGCTGCCTTCAGATGTCTTCTAAAAGTCTGGTAGTTGTTGTTCTCTTTGACATCTGATGGGAGGGCATTCCACAGGGCGGGTGCCACTACCGAGAAGGCCCTCTGCCTGGTTCCCTGTAACTTCGTTTCTCATAGTGAGGGAACCACCAGAAGGCCCTCGGCACTGGACCTCGGTGTCTGGGCAGGATGATGGGGGTGGAGATGCTTTGCCTGAGGGGTTGGACAATTTCTAAAATCTCTAAAAGCTGTTACACACTTTTGTTTGGGGCCCTCACCTCCTTGCAAAGTTGGGGGGGGGCTGTTGCAACAGGAAAATGAAGATCTCCCTTGCTTTCCTTTTACTAGTTCCTGCCTCCATCCATTCTTCTCTGACTGATCATGGACTTAGGGCAGTGGTTTTCAACCAGTGTGCCATGGTACCCTGGGGCGCCTTGAATGATGGTCAGGGGTGCTGTGGGCAACATTGGCCTCTGTCTGTCCTTCCTTCCCTCCTTCCTCTGAAGCTCTCTCACACCTCTGCATCCTGAAGGCTTGTGCAGCTCTTGTTGCAAAAGCCCTAGCCACAAGCTCCGTAGGAGAATGGTGCCTCTGGCGCTGGTTAGGGGGTGCTGGTTGCCAGGAGCTGACGTGGCCGCAGAGTAAGCAAGCAAGCAGGCCAGCCAGCTAGTCTGCCAGCCCTTGCTGTTGGGAATGGATAGACAAGACCCAGGCCTCTGTGGGGCAGTGTGAGGAGGGGCCTCTCTTTGGGGGGCAGCTGAGACCAGGGGCAACAGCATCGGCTGCCTGGAGGACTCCCAAGTAGAAGGGAGAGGAGAGGAGGCTGAGGGAACACTCCACAAGGGAGGATGTTTGAAAAAGGGTGAGAGGCTGCCAACTCTGCAGGCAAGGGCTGACATAACTGGGCTCCTGAGCCCCACAGGGGAGCCGCAGAAAGAATGCAGTTGGTCAAGGGAGCCATGGACTCAAAAAGGTTGGAAACCTCTGACTTAAGGGATTCAGAGGCCCTTGGGGAGTTGGGGTGCAAAAGCCAACTCATGTTTCCCCTACAACAACCTTCTCAAGGATTGCCCTAGCCCACTGCAGCAGATGGTTATCTGAACTGGGTTGGTGGGCTCTTCTCCAGTTGGTTGCTGGGTTCTCTCTGGAAAAACTGCTCATCCCTTCCCTCTCCGCTGCCCCTGCTTCCTGCTATGTTATCAATGCATCCCAAGAGAGACAGGGGTGGGGGAACTTTTTCAGCCCAAATTCTCTCTTACGGGAATCTTCCAGGGGGCCACATCCCAGCAGTTGGTGAGGGCCAGAAAAAAAGCAGGTGGGGAAATGGATGCGGTTTCTCAGCTTTGTACAGTAGGTCCTATTTCAGCAAAACATAACTCACGAGTTTTCTATACACCTCCCCCTTTCTCTAGTGCAGCTTGAGGGCATCTCCCAGCTAGTCAGAAGTACACAAAGATGGGGTGGAGCAGGTTGGCAAAGGGGAGGGGGCATGGCTTTGGGGGAGTCCTCAGAGCCATACAAAAACATCTAGAGAACCACCTTCAGCCCTGTATGAGCTCCTCTGGAAGAAAAACAGCCCTCCAGGGTGAAGAACTTGGCAGCAATCAGCTGGATGAGAAATGACCTGAATTTCAAGGATTAACACGAACTGAGCATCCTTCCACGGAACATCTCGATAGTACCTGGTAGTCTTCATCGTCCTCCTCCTCCTCTTCGCTCTCGTCTGAATCTAGCGATTTCTCCTTCTTTTTGGGTTCTCCTGTTGCCCCATCGCCGCCTTCCTCTGCTTCCTCCTCCTCCTGTGGAAGTGAAAAGCATTATCCGTGCAGGGTGACCACAGAGTAGAAGTTACAGTGCGAGTAGGACTGCTCCTCGAACTGCTCTTCATCCACGAAGCTCACTGGATGATCTGGACCAACCGCCTCCTCTAAACCTAACCTACCATTTATGCTGCCCTGACCTCCTTACAAAGGATAGTGGACTATAGATCTAATACTGCTCTTTTATTTTTTTACATCTTGTTCTGTCCCAGAGGTATGGACATGTGCAAAGGAGGGCAGGCAAAGTGTCCTCTCAGAGGTAGCCCAAATTCATTGGATTCTGTAAGCAATAATTAAGCATTTGAGAGCAAGTGTGCTGTAGTGAGAAAGTTGGTCTGAGGAAACATCAGTTCAAATTCCCACTCAGCCACAAAGCTCACAGGGTGACCTGGAGACAGACACTCAATTCTAGTGTGCTGTACTGAAAGGGGTTATTATAAGGATGAACTAAGTACCTATCCTCAGCATCTCCTTGGAGTAAAGGTAAAAGGTCAATGCTAATAAATATGTTGCAAGCCTTTGCCCAACATTAAGGTTTTCTCTCTTTCAGGAGTGCGTGTGGGAGCCAGGCCCTGTGACCAGTAGGACTTTGCAGGCCTGGGGCCTTCCTAAGTTTGTTCTGAAGAGGCAAGGCACGGCTGCACAGGTGAGGCTGATTGGTAACTCACAGCACCTGGTGGCAAGATCCAGGACGGGATATAAGGTCAGCATTTCCCTTAGGCTCTTTGCCATAGCAACATGTTCCCTGCCTTGCTGCGTTTGGCTCCTTGACTCCTTGCTTCTTGATCCTCAGACCCTTGACTTCCTGACTCCTGGACTCCTGTTCCTGCTCCCACCCCGCCATCTTGCCCCCGGTCCCGATGTCCCCAGCCGGGACTTTGATCGCCTGTGAACCGGACCGTGACACTCTCAATATGAAAAATGTAGAAGTCCTTCTTCTAAATCCCCTTTTTTGCAGATGGGAGGCTGAGAGAAGAACTTGTGTGCCTGTGTCAAAGGAAAGGGTGAACCAGGCGACTTCCCATCTCACAGTTCAACTTGTGCCTGCTATTGTTACCCCGGTCCTGTGAAAACTGCAGCAGACACCCACTTACCTTGGCCTTTTGTTTCTCTGCTTGGAGCTGAGCGTCAATCTCCTCGGGGCTTGTGTACTGCCGTGCCCGGCCTTTGTGGCCTCCTTTCCTACCTGCAAGGAAAGAGCCAGTTTAGGGATTTGAGACCTACTGGTGTAGGGCAGTATGCAAATTTAACACACAGCAAACAATAAAATAATAAATAATAATACGACTTCAGACAGCCGCTGTTGTCCTCGTCTTCTCGCTCTTGGCTTGTTGCAGTCAACCAAGCAAGACCAGACCAAAATGCCTAGGCAGTCCAGTGTTCTGCCCCTTCTGCCCAGTTGCCAGCCATGTGCAATGAAACGGGTAGACTCCAACTCTTCATCAGCACCAGCCAGCATGACTAATGGATGTGGATGATGGGAGTTTTGAAGTCCAGCAATGTTTGGAACGCACTAGGCTGGAAAGGTTGCCCTAGAATGTCCCAGCAGCCAATCATCATCATCTTCATCGTACCCTGCCCATCTGACTGGGTGGCTTCCAACATATATAAAAACATGACTTCCTGCAGAGCATGAAGGATGAGGGAACCGGTGGTTCCTTCATTTAGCATCCAGGGGATAAAAACCACATGCAACCACAGGTGGCAGCCTTCCTCAATCTGGTGCCCTCCAGATGTTGGACTGCAACTCCCATCATCCCTGCTATTGGCCATGTTGGCTGGGGCTGATGAAGGGTTTGAGGCATCTACATATATATTCATAGTGATTGGTAACTTGGCAGAAGTCCTGCAATACGAGGAAGGCTGGCTTGAGGGGAGAGAAAGCTCTAATAATAAATAAATAATAATAATAATAATAATAATAATGATGATGATGTTATTTATATCCCGCCCTCCCCAGCTGAAGCCAGGCTCAGAGTGGCTAACAACAGTAAAATAATACAGCATTCTAAAATCAATTCATTATAAAATCAGTTCAAATCAAATCGATGGCAACCATTGGGCTAGAGTTCTGTGAGGATTATCAAAGGAGGGGGTCAGACTGTGCCCTGGCCAAAGGCCTGGTGGAACAGCTCTGTCTTGCAGGCCCTGCGGAAAGATGTCAAGTCCCGCAGGGCCCTAGTCTCTTGTGACAGAGCATTCTATCAGATCGGAGCCACGGCCGAAAAAGCCCTGGCTCTGGTTGAGGCCAGCCTAACCTCTCTGTGGCCCGGGACCTCCAGGATGTTTTTGTTTGAAGACCATAAGAAAGGCTGGAGAACTTGTCAATTGGCAAGTCCCAGCGTTCCTGATTCTTTAAAACCTTCTATCATCCCTCCAAACCTCGTCATTCTTCCCAGCAGGGAGTCAAAGGGGTCCTTTCCATCTCATCCTGGACATATCACCGCTCAACCCATTGCTCAGCATGGAATTCTAAGCCATGACGGCCCCCCACTTGGCTTGTCCACAGCCTTCCTGTAGGATCGGGAGTCACAGCATCCCTGTCTTCCCCTCACTGCCTGACTCATGCCCTGGGCTGCAGGCCAACTACAAATCCCACAGCTGTTCCATACAGTCAGGCTGCATGTGCAACGCCACATTTATAGCTGTGTCATACCACTTGGAAGAGTCACAGCTTCCCCCAAAGAATCCTGGGAACTGTAGTTTGTTAAAGCTGCTGAGAGATGTTAGAAGACCGCTATTCCCTTCAGACAAAATACAGCTTCTGGGATAGTTTAACTGTCAATCCCTCTTCCCAGGGAATGCTGGGAACTGTAGCTCTGGAAGGGAAATAAGGGGTCCCTTCCAGATGTTGTTAGACTACAATTCCTGTCAGCCCAGCCAGCTTGGCAGCGGCTGGATCCCAACAACATCTGGATGGACACAAGTTCCCTGTGCCTGCTCTGTATTATTTGTATATTATTTGATAAAAGTAAATGGATTATAAGCAAGCTCCCCAGCTCAGCTTCTACTGTGTGCATGTATGTAGCACACCAAAGTCAGAAAGGAACTATTTTCATTTGCTTTCCAGAAGAGTAGCCGCACTATTCTGTTAGTTGGAGAGGTGGGTGGGGGTGGAATCCTCTGAATACTTATTTGAGAATAATACCATTAAACCCAGTGGGGCTTACATCTGAGTAGACCCATATGAAACTGGGAATTCTAATGCGAGGTAGAATTCAAGATTGTGCTCATGTGAGCAAATCTGCCTACAACGGACAAACAGTGGGAACTGGATTTTAAAAAAAAATGGGGAAAAAACAAAGATTTCAGGCTGCTTATGTGCCACATACTGAATAAGGATGAGCAGTCACTGTTTCATTCCCTCGTAGCTCAAAGCTGCTGTGTCAGTTGTGTTGCTCTATAATTTACTCACCGCATTTACAGGCAATGCTCCCCTTCACTTGAAGGTCTCAGGACAGAAAGACACAAAGCCAAAACTAAAACAATTGCAAAGAGAGCTGAGAGGGGCGGGAGCAATACAAGGTTAATCTAAAAATGTGAGGTTAGGGGAAATAAACACCTCCTCTCTGCCACTATCTTTTTTGTTTGGAGGTGGAGGTGGAGCTGTCCAGCCAGCATGGCCAGGAATGGAGGGAGATGCAGTCCTATACAGCATCTGGAACCATGTTGACTATTCCTGACCCAGAGAAAGACATCTGTCGCGTTGGGTGAAGCTTCATTAATTTAATTCCAACTGGCCGCACAAAACCTCTTACTGCTAACTGGTTAACGCAAGCCAGTTTGTCTGTCACACAACCCTGACACTTAAGTTGCTTTTTAAAAAACCAACCAACCAACCAAACAAACCCACATTTGGGAGCTGCATCCTCCAACGCACATGGAAGTTGCTACCACAAGATGCTATGTGGCTTTGAAAATTATCAAATGCAAAGAACTTAGGTCAAGCAACGGTTCTTAGCTGAATAGATCCTCCATGTTCAGAAGCAATTTAACACAGAATACCAGGGAACCAGGAACAAACAAGAAGGGGGCGTGTTGCTTTCATGCCCTAGTGGTAAACTTCCATGGGGAGTCTGGAAAGTACCCTATGAAAAACAGAAGATTGGATAATTTGGACCTTTGTTCCGACCCAACAGAGCAATTCCTGAAACACTTCTGTTGTTTCAAATATGGATATCCAGCACCCCAGCCATAAATGCTCAGTGTTTGTAGCCTAGCCATCTCCTGCCTTGTCGTTTTTTGAACTATGCTTTGCTCTTGTACTATTGGCCAGATCTGCTGCACTGAGAGAGCACCGGGTACTGCAGCTTCCATTTCCTTCAGGATGTCATCATGCTTCAGTGGCAAACCTCATCGTGCTCCTTTTGGAGATCCAGAGAGGCAGAGAATCCAAGAGCCACCACTAGGAAACCCTGATTATGGAAAAGCTAGCATTCAGGAAAGACATCCTGGCAGAATCCCTTGGAAATAGTTCAAACTGGGTGTGGTGCAGCTTCGGGACTTGCTTGTTCTTCCTCTCCTGTTCATGCAAGCAACCAGTCATGTGCTGAATATGCAGCGGCAAGGCAGCCTCTCCACTGGGGGGGGGGGGGGAGAGGCAGCAACAAGCTCAGTCATGCCTCCATCTTCACTAAAAAAGGTCTGGCGAAAGCCAAGCTATCAGTTTCTTTTCTCTGTCTATTGCAGTCTCCTCCTCCTGGCTCTGTGCCACCGCTTCAGACGGGCAGAATTTTCAACTTCATATATACACCTTTCCCTTCTGAAGAATTAGGGACGCTGTCGTTTTTAACCAACCAATTTAGCTAAATGCACAATAGCCATGATAACCTTCATTCAGAAATGACGTACAATAAGCTCTGCATCAATTCACCGAAACTGACACACACACAGACAAATTAGCATCAGCACTCATCAAAGCAAGATGACTGCTTCTGTTTCCTTCCTCAGGTGCTGCTGCTGCTGGTGGTTAAGAATGAAAGGCACGAGCTGGTAGCCTCCAGTACAAAACAAGCCCCTAATCTAGCCAAGTGTCCACTGGCTTCCCTTGTTCAATCTGTTCTTCTCATGTTGAAAACAACACAGGCTTACTCAAAAGGTTGGGTTGGGGGACCTGTGGTTCTCCAGATGTCGCTGGAGAACTCTAATCAATCCAGCCAGCTTGGTCAATGGAAAGGGATGGTGGGAGTTGTAGTCTAAATAATGGAGGTTCCCCAGCTCTGTTGTAAGGACAAATCTATTATGTGCAGCCTGCTTTGAGCTCTTCTCAAAAGGACTATAATTACATACTGATTAGACTCAACCCCCTCAACCTCTCAGGGGCTCCTATCTTGACCTCCACTTCTCTCTCTAGGTGAGGACTATCCAGAGGGTTTCCTTTTTTAAAAGTCTTGCTGTTAGCTTTTGGCCTGCAATTTCATACAGAGGCTTTTGGAAAGTGTTTATGGAGTATATTACACAAGGTTGCAGGTAAATGATCAGAAAAACTCGGAAGAGCAGCACTACTGGATCAAACACGGGAAGCTACCTTATACAGTGGTACCTCGGGTTAAGAACTTAATTTGTTCTGGATGTCTGTTATTAACCTGAAACTGTTCTTAACCTGAGGTACCACTTTAGCTAATGGGGCCTCCCGCTGCCACCGCGCCGCCACCATGCGATTTCTGTTCTCATCCTGAAGCAAAGTTCTTAACCCGAGGTACTATTTCTGGGTTAGCGGAGTCTGTAACCTGAAGCGTATGTAACCTGAGGTACCACTGTACCAAGTCAGACCACTGACCTCACTATTATCTACACTGACTGGCAGCAGGTCTCTAGGGTTGCAGACAGGGGGCTCTTCTATCTGAGGCCCTTCCATGAGAGATCTGGAGGGCAGCAACACAATAACGGGCTTTTTCTGAGGTGGCTTCCCATTTGTAGAATGCTCTCCCCAGGAAAGCTCATCTGGCACCATCTTTATATATCTTTAGATGCCAGGCAGAAACTTTTTTTAAATAATTAAGCCTTTGGCCTTAAACTATCTGTGGCCTTTTAGAAGTGTGTGGAATGTTTTTTAATGTAACACAAACACACACTGTTTTAATGTATCTATATGGGGTTTTGTTTGTTTGTTTGTTTGGCTGCAAGTTGCTTTGGGTTACCTTGGGCAAGATAAAGAGACTAACAGATTTAATAAATACAACAACAACAAAACAACCACCACCGTGGGAGACGGCAGGGAGTAAGAACAACAACAACAACAACTTTGGGAAATGGAAGGGTTTGAACCTGGAACATTCTGTGGTAAGGCTCAGTGAAAGCTGGTTCAGTGAAGTTTGGTCCTTTCTATAAGACATGAACAAAGAAAGCAGCCATATACTGAGCCAGACTCAGACTGAGCTCAGTGTTGCCTACACCAATATTCCCAGCCCTAACCTGAGAAATGAATCAGAGACCTTCTGTTTTCAAAGCAGGTGCTCTACTGCCAAGCCACAGTCCTTGCCCTTCAAGCTCAAATTACCGTTTAATCTGGCACCCTACTGCTAACAGCACTGGTCAGGCAGGTGCCTTCCAGAAGGTCATATAGAAAAGAACCACCTGGATTCTCAACATTTGAGATTTAGGAGACTATGTGATTTAATGGGAAAAGTTCAGGGGCAGTTCCACGCCCCCTTTCCCTTCTACTTGTGCAAGCTAAGTACCTGAATCAGCCCTCAGCCTCCTTCCCACGTGGAAGGCATATCAGAGTCTTTTTCCCCCCTTTCTTTTTGTACGCATGCCCCCGCTTTGCCTGATGCAACTGCCTGATGCTCAAACCGCAGCGGGGAATCTAAGGCAGCCTGGTACCTTATAGCTACTGTTAGGGAAGGTTTCCAGATGTCGTGATTTGGTGAAAAGTTGCGGGGAAAGAGTATCATCAGGACAGAGCCCACTGAATGCATTCACCCCACCCCAACTTTCCACTCCCCATCGTTTTCTTCCCGGCATTTCTAAGCTGCCTTTCACCGCAGCTCACGTGGATCATCAAAAAAAGCACCACGAGTCGTTAGGTTGACGATTAGAAAACAGCAGCGCAGACCGTTCTATAACAAAACACGTATTTTTTATTTTTAGTTAAAAAAATACCCGGACCAGCGCCTTGTCCAAAGGCAGAACAAGAAGGGTTTCCAAGGCGCACGAAAAGGCAGGCAAAGGAGCAGCTTGGAGGGAGGGAGAAGAGAAGCCTCCCCCCACCCCTAAGAGGCGCCCCCTCCCTCCAGGTCTTAATAATAATAATAATAATAATAATAATAATAATAATTTTTATTTATATCCCGCCCTCCCCAGCCGAAGCCGGGCTCAGGGCGGCTAACAACAAGACGCTCAAACCCCTCAGAGGGTCCCCAGGGAGGGAGGACAAGAGACCCCAAGTTCCCCCCCCTCCAGCCGGCCCAGAAGGGAGCCCAAGATGGCAGGGGGCTCCCCGCTCCCGCCTCCTCCTTCACCCCCGAGGGCCAGGCCACAAGGCCGCGGCCGACCCCTGGGCCTCCCCTCCCGGCCGGGCTCACCTCCTTTGGGCATAGCGAGGACGATGGCGGCGGCTCCGGCTACAAGCGACTCTTTCCTCCCCCTCCTCACTTCGCCCCGAGCTTTTGTCGCGACCCGGAAGCGGAAGTGGAGCCGGCCCTGCGCTCCTCAAGTCTATGGTTCCCCCCCCCCCCGATACACGTTTCGTGAGCGAGAGAGCGGGCGGACACGCGCTGCCTTGGGGGCCTGGCCGGCGGGATGCCGGCGTCGGGAAGCGGCGGTTGTCCTCGGCGCCGCCTGGCGGAAAGCTCGAAATTACAAAGCGCACTCCGCGTCCGCCGAGAGGCTTCGTGCGGCCCGCCTGCCTCGCCCCGAGGCTCCGGCCGCCATCCGCGGGGTGACTTCTAGACAGGCGTCAGCGAGGACAACCGTAGAGGGAAGCACCTTATCGTGACGCAGACGCGAGGGAAGGGCCTTTCTCGTCGCGGGGACGTCATCGCGAGGCGACGGAGAGCTTCGAAGAGGCGGAAGAGAGCGGAAGAAACAAGAGTCTGCAGAAGCGTAGGAGCTTTTCCTTTGGGGGCTCTCTAGGGGAGGGTGGGGGTCGCAGGCCCTTCATTTGACGAGTTCTCTTTCTGGCCGGCGCACTTTTTTTGGCTAAGGGCCTCCAGTGGCGTGTGGCAGGCAGGAATTTATAATGAGGGCATCCTGCCGGGCAAAGGTTTCACCTGTTGGATTTCTGCCTGCTCTGCAGCCATTAAAGCAGGCTTGGGGAACCTCTTGCTCTCTGGGTGTTTCTGAATTCCCAACTCTAACTAGCCCCGGCCACCGTGGCCAGCAGGGATGAGGGGGGTTGGCAGGGCCGGATTTAGGTTTGATGAGGCTCTAAGCTCCTGAAGGTGATGGAGCCCTTTATATGTCCAGCTGGCTTTGTCAACAACAAATCGTCGCTGTTTTTTGTGTTGAATATAAGCTATATGGTAATTTATGGACCTAATAGGTATCTAAAGCCATTTTATTTGTTTTATATCTTATATTTTGGAAATGTACATCCAGTTTTCCCCCCTTTAAATTCCCCCCCCCCCCTAGAGAGTGGGGCCCTAAGCTTGTTTAGCTTATACGTAAATCCGGCCCTGGGAGTTGGCGTCCAGCAGCAGCATCCAGAGAGCCACAGGTTCCCCATGGCTGCATGAAACAATAGATTCGGGCACCGATACATTAAGCGGTGCCTCCTTCCAGGCTGACCTGCCCTGGTGCTAAAAGGCCAATCTATGGCCTTTTAAATGTTTCTGGGGGCATTGTTGTTGTTATGCATTTTGTTTTCTTATAAAGTGCCCTGTGATCTTCAGATGAAGGGCAATACGTATATAAATTTAATAACAATCAATAATAACAAATTAATAAAGAAACAGAGTATATGTTCAGATAACCCAAGGGAAATGGGGGGGTCTTTTGGTTAATGCTATGGGGGAGAACTTAGGGTATTCAGACACCTGGTTCAAAAATATGTAAAAGGAACATATTATCCAGAGTACTCTAATTTATAGTGGTACACATTTTTTTACTCCCTTATTTTTTCCAGATTTCCCTCCCTCTGTGCTGACAAGATGCCCAAGGTGAAGAGGAGTAGAAAACCACCTCCAGACGGCTGGGAATTGATTGAACCAACCTTAGATGAACTAGATCAAAAAATGAGAGAAGGTGAGTAGCAGAGTACTAATTTGGCTGCGAGCATGAATTGTGTAATAGAACAGTATATGAGCTGGCCTTTTTGGCACATTCAGTATAGGAAGCCCATGGTGGTTTGTACACAGATCCCAAGTTCAGTCCAGGACATCTCCAGTTAAAATAGAGATCTCAGAAAGATAGTGTTGAGATAAGGTGCATTTATTTGGCACTCTGCAGTTATTAATGGTGTTTTGACTGTGCAGTAAGAACTGTGCAGTTTAAGCAAGAGATATTTACTGCTTTCCTTTTTTTTCACATTCCCCTCTCTTTGTATGGCTTTGAAAAGAGGACAGGTAGTTCGTTTGGTTGTTGTTTTTTTTACTTTAAATTATGGTATACTTAACAGCTGATATTGGCTTAATGGTGGATATCGAAGCCTTTTCAGTGTCCTTCAGCCAATAATTAAGTAAACAGAAGAAAAAGGGGATAAGGCTTTTGATGGGAAAGACCAGAGTATTGAAGGTCAGAAGTGGAATTTACAAAGCCTCACAGGCCAGCAGTTTCGAGGTGTCAAATATAAACCTGCCAAGGCTGGAAATTTTTATGCTAATTATTAGTTAGCACCTAGTCTTCTCAGTTGTACATATAATTTGGCAAAGAAATTGTGCTTACCAGAAATGCTTGTAAAACCCTGGGAATTGTACCTACCTTTGGGAGTTCCCTTTTAAAAGGGGGGGAAAAAAAGACCAGTTGAAAGGAACAGATTTTTTCCCCCCCTACACTTACGACTGAAAATAAAAACCAAAAGACAGAAACAGAGACTTTACATTCCTTGAATTCTGTTCTAGATTGGACTGTGGACTTAAAAGGTAGCACTCACGTTCACAGAGATGATTCATCTTTGTTAATCTTGCATCAATTAAAATGGTATCGGGAATGGGAACAGTTCTGGCTAAGAACTTAGAAAATTACTGCATGGGTAGTGATCCAAGTACAAATCACCTTTAGATACTGCAGGTTAAATGTGATGACTGAAAACATTTGTTGGTTCAGCTTGCAAAACTACATGAGAATAGAAAACTATAGCATATATTCTCCAATGAATTCTCACATCCTATTTATCAGAATATTATAGGATTTCTTCCTTGTTTTTAGCAACATGAAATAATGGAGACGTAATGAACATTTGAATTAGCTGGCAACATTAACATGTTTTCTGCCCTTTTCCCCACTTTTCTTCAGCTGAGACTGAACCGCATGAAGGGAAGAGGAAAGTAGAATCTCTCTGGCCTATCTTCAGAATTCACCACCAGAAAACACGTTACATTTTTGATCTCTTCTATAAGAGAAAAGCCATCAGTAGAGGTAACACAGCTGTCTTTGATCTTTTAGGGGGAAATGTATGTTTTGTTCAGTATGGCTGGGAAATCTGCTTGAGCCGGTCTGTCAAATGGAAAAAGAAATACTAACCTTTTTAGAATGTAAGGTAAAGGTAAAGGGACCCCTGACCATTAGGTCCACTCGTGACCAACTCTGGGGTTGCGCGCTCATTTTGCTCTATAGGTCGAGGGAGCCGGCGTTTGTCCGCAGACAGCTTCCGGGTCATGTGGCCAGCATGACTAAGCCGCTTCTGGCGAACCAGAGCAGCACACAGAAACGCCGTTTACCTTCCCGCCAGAGCAGTACCTATTTATCTACTTGCACTTTGACGTGCTTTCCAACTGCTAGGTTGGCAGGAGCAGGGACCGAGCAACGGGAGCTCACCCCGTTGCGGGGATTTGAACCACCGACCTTCTGATCGGCATGTCCTAGGCTCTGTGATTTAACCCACAGCGCCACTCGCGTCCCTTTTAGCATGTAGGTGTGAGCAAATTCTGCCAAAGGGGTACAGTCATTTTTGTTTGCCGCTACTGAGCATTCTAATTATCCCATCCTCTCTCCTGCACAGAGCTGTATGAGTATTGCATTAAAGAAGGATATGCAGACAAAAACTTAATTGCAAAGTGGAAGAAACAAGGTTACGAAAACCTCTGCTGTTTGCGCTGCATCCAGACCCGAGATACCAACTTTGGAACCAACTGCATCTGCAGAGTGCCCAAAAGCAAGCTGGAAGTGGTAAGAATGTTGTTTTCAATAAGCCCCCTGGGTCATTACAACAATTCTTTCTGTGTCCCATTTCTTTTGCCTTTTTGTGCATCCCTCCCCCCCCCAAACCTGGTTCATGCAAATAAGTAGCAGTGTGACCCCTGGAAATCCAAACCACGTGAAAGGCAAGTGTTTGTTACTCCTCTTGCTAGAGACCTTGTCTGTCTCTGAACTTTCTCCTTGGGGACAGTTTGCCATTCAACTTAGTAGGACTGGATGAACAACCTCATCCTGTTAAGTTGTGAGCCGCTCGGAGATCTATGGGTATACAGATTGATTGAATTATTATTAATTTTTTACATTGATCATTTCTGTGAACCGTTCTGAGACCTCTGAGTATAGGGCGGTATATAAATTCAACTAATAATAATAATAATTAACCACCACCATCTCTTGCGGTTCCACCAAAAATGTTGCTTCAAAACTGACCACCCATCGTATCAGGGTGTGTCTCTTACTCTAAAACTTCTGTAAATCAAAGAAAGGCTGTAAAAAGATTTGCAGTCTCATTTCCTGGCTTTTCTAGCACTCTGACATCTTAAGGGTCTTTTAAAAACAAGCAAGTTATAAGACTGTACTTGCAGTTTTGAGAGACTCCTATCTTTTTAAAAATTTGGTTCTTGTAATAAATGCTCCACCCTGCAACAGTAGTATGAAAGGAAACAGTGTATCTATTCTCATTTGTTGCAATCCTGTAAGTTTTCCTAACCAGCAAAATTTCCTTTTTTTCTTGCTCTACTGTGTGCTCAGGGGTCTGCTGTGACTAACATGCTGATTTCATTCTACAGGGAAGAATAATTGAGTGCACTCACTGCGGGTGCAGAGGCTGCTCTGGATGAAATCCCCTTTCCCCTTTTTAAAAGTTACCCTTCCCTTTTGAGGAGTTCTTAAATGGCTGGTTCATCGTCAATGACTGTTAATAAGAACCATAATTTGTTTGTCGTAAGACCCGGCGGTGAGTGGATCCCCAACAACCTGAATTGTAAATGCAGTAGTATTAATGTCTTGTATAACTACTTTATTTTAAAATAAAGTCTTGCCTATTGCCTCAAGGTGGTTTGTTTAATTCTGTGCTGCTACTGTTACCTTTATGAATTTGCTTTCATAATAAAGAACATAAATGAAACTGGACCCTCCTTTTTCCAGGGATAATTTGGAAACATGGGGATAAAGTTGTTTAATAATTATGCTTAGTAATATTGGATTGGTAGACATGAGTTAATTCAGATTATGCATCAATCCATTAAAGAAATGAAACAATGGAGGGCTTATTTCTTATGCATGGAGACAAGGGCAATATATATATAAATAACTACTTACATCACCTTCCTTACATTGGGTGGGAGAGGAAGTAAGGGTGGCTTTAAATATACTTCCCCAGGAGGCCTGCCAATTAGCAATAAAGTGGGACAAAGGACCTGTGTAAGTTTGCTAAACTGCTGCTTGTTAGAGGAGGTACAATCCCCCTCATTCTCAAATACCCAATAAAACTCAAGCTTTCCGTTTACCTGTGCACCAAGACTTTTATAGGAATTGCCTATGCTTTCAGGCTTATATTTAAAATCTCACACCCTATAAACTTGTGTTTTAATAATGAAAACCAAGGTAACTTAAGGAAACAAAATTTTGCATCCAATATAAAATTCCATACTTGCATGAAAATGGGGGGTGGGCACCCTTCTGGAACTAAAGGAAAAAAGCCCTAAGTCTCATTAAGAGCAGAAAATACAAAAAAATAACTTTATCAAGAGGGACCCTTTGTTACAACAGTTCATACTGCAATGTGTGAGGTCTTCATTTTTGTCGCAACCCTATAAATCAGGAAGGGAAAACCTTTGGCATTCCAAATATTCCACTATTAGCCAGGGATGATGGCAGTTGAAGTTCGATATCTGAAGAGCTAAAGGTTCCCCATAACTGCTATAAAAACCTCATTGGCAGTAAATCCCACTGAACATAGCAGGGCTTGTGTCTGAGTAGCAATATTCACTCCCTTTTTTTGTAAAAAAAATTCTAAAGCCAATGTGGACAAGAATGCTGGCACAAAATGAAGGCAAAAGGAACTTTCCAACACCACTATGGAGTATTAGCATTGGTTTTATTTTTCTACCACCTCCTCTGGCTGCTGTAGTTTTCTGCATCTTCTGTATTATGTTTGTTTTCTGGCTGCTTAGGAGTTCTGTATTTTGCCCAAGGGTGTGGTGTTTCTTCTGCCTCCATCCACTTCAGCCAGCGGAAGTAGTAGGATCGAAAGCCATTAATTTTCTCCAGGTAATAGTCCCTTGTTTTGTACTGCAAGAGGAAAAGGAGGAGAGAATTAACACTCTGTAATAGCAAGAGAAGATTAGTTCTACTCTAAGAAGTGAGAAACTGCTTCTTAGACTTGCCAGGAGCTTACATAATCTTTTGCTGCTTTTATTTGGAAGTTGTGGAGGAGTGTGCTGGTATTAAAAAGTTTCTGTAGAGGGAAGTAAGTGCTTAAACTCTCTTCTGCTGGAATCAATGGGATCTAGAAGTGTTACCAGGTCTGGCTGCTACCAGTTGTGTTTGGTGGTCTCTTAAAGAGCACAGGTGAGATAAACTGGAAACTATTGGATTTCTCACGTTTCATCAAATAGCCCTAGGGCAGTAATTCATAGCATTAAACAAATTAGAGGGCTGTAGCTAATGTTGCCCATACCATTAAAATTAGTGAACAAGTCATGTCCATAGATTTCAATGCGTAGGAATATCACTGAATACAACCCAATGGTGTATAAACATTTCTGCAGAAAACACACAGTATCAGTGTTGAATTAAAACATGCAATGAAGAAGAAGAAGAAGAAGAAGAAGAAGAAGAAGAAGAAGAAGAAGAAGAGGAGGAGGAGTTTGGATTTGATATCCCGCCTTTCACTCCCTTTAAGGAGTCTCAAAGCGGCTAACATTCTCCTTTCCCTTCCTCCCCCACAACAAACACTCTGTGAGGTGAGTGGGGCTGAGAGACTTCAGAGAAGTGTGACTAGCCCAAGGTCACCCAGCAGCTGCATGTGGAGGAGCGGAGACGCGAACCCGGTTCCCCAGATTATGAGACTACCGCTCTTAACCACTACACCACACTGGCTCATCTAACCTCTCACCTTGTCCCATGGTCTGGGTAAATAGTACATTTTCAACTGTCAACTGAAATTAATACCATTGGTGCAAGACACACTTCAGAACTTGTATGGAGAAGACCTTTATCCAATTAAGTAGATGCTGGTATAATGGCCTTTCTTTAGATACAGTATACTTGCGGTCACTTAGCAATCCTATACATTTTTCTTCCTCAACCTGGTGCCCAACCATTATCCCTGACTACTAAATTACTGTATTTTTCGCACCCTAGGACGCACTTTTCCCCCTTCAAAAATGAAGGGGGAATGTGTGTGCGTCCTATGGAGCGAAGACAGCATAGCCCCGCGACCCTCTGCCGGCTGGAGAGGTGACGCGCGGCTATGGCAGGAGCCTCTATAGCTGCGCGCCTTTGTGCTGCTCCCCGACCTGCTCTTTGGGGCTGGTGGTGGGCTTCCCCCCACCAACCCCAAAGAGCAGGTCGAAAGGAACCTGAAGCCTGGAGAGTGAGAGGGGTCGGTGCGCACCGACCCCTCTCGCTCTCCAGGCTTCCAAGGTAGCCGCCTGAAGGCGTTTGAACGCACCTTAAACGGCACCTTGTTTTAGAGGGGGAAAATTCTCCCCCTCTCTGGGCGCTGGGCAGAGAGGGAGAGAATTTTTTTTTTCTTATTCTCCCCCCTCTAAAACAAGGTGTGTCCTATTGTCCGGTGCGTCCTATGGTGCGAAAAATACGGTATGCTGGCTGGGGCTGATGAGAGTTTGATTGCAAATATCTGGAAAGGAATATTTTGGAAGAAGGCTGATGCACACTTAACTGGGTGCAATCTGGGTAAATGTGCAGAGGACACAGAACTGCAAGGGTGTTCAAAGAACCGTGCATATAATATGTGGTCTTAATTCTCTCGAGTATAAATCAGCTTCTGCAGAAAACAAAAGGTTACCTCACCCTATCAAAGTTAGGAGGATACTGGGCTGCAAACTCCAGCTGGCGTAGGACAACTTCATTTGGAGGAACACGGTTTCTACTCATATCTGCAAGGATCTCTGTGAGGTAGGCGTAGTCCAGTCTCTTCACAGCTGCAGTTACAAGCGCACCATAGATCTGTACATTGGGGTTTATTCCAGAACGCTGAAAAACACAGTCCCAAACTGTCAGACAAAGGTAATTCTGAAGTCCTTACACACACATCTAGGAGTCTCACAGTATAACAAGATTACTGCTCCCAAAGCCGGGGAGATGGGGATTTTCACACTATACAACTGATTGCAATGGCCACTTACAGGAGCTAGTGGGACGGCTGAAAGACAAGATCCCCTTATGTTAACAGAACTCCTCACTAACATGTAGCCATCAAAACCACCAGGTCTGCTGCATGCAAAACAGCCTCAAAAGCTTGAGTTTTCTGTACCTTCATGTCTGAGAGTAACTGCAGTCCATCCTCTTTTTTGCGGCAGGCTATTGCCAAGTTGCAAAACGTCTGTAGATTGGGAGAAAGTCCCTCCTTCAGCACTAGGGGCAGCAGGCTCTGTAATATACAAAGGCATGTGAGAACAGCTGTCTAGATTACCTGTTCAGGTTCATGCTGAGAGGAGGTGCAATGTGTACGAATGAAGCTAATTGAACATTGGAAGCTGCCTTACATTCAGTCAGACCATTGGCCAATTAAGCTCAATACTGGCTACTACACCGACCGGATTTCAGACAAGGTTCTGTCCCAGTCCTACCTGGAAATGCTAGGGATTGATCCTGGGACTTTTTGCATGCAAAGTAGCTGTACTTCTTAGTCATCACTGTTCTCCAAAAGGTTATGGCCTACACCAGTGGGTGGGCAGAAAATGTATCAGGTTTTGGTAAAAAAAAGTAGTTCCTGCAAGCCTGAAGACTGTCCATCCCTGACCCACACACACTCATAAGCCCGTGATCTTACCTTTGCTCCTTCCAGATCTCCTCCTTTGCTCTTCTTCCTCACCAAGGTATTAAAAAAAGTTATATCTGGTTTCACGTTGTGCTCCTCCATCACCGTCAACAAGGAAGACTCTGACTGGCTGTTGGGCTGCACCAGCTCAGCTAGCAGTGTGAAAGTTTTGATACTGGACGCGGCACCATCTTCCTTCATTCTCTTTAAGAAACCCTCCATGTCCCCAATGAGTGCCAGTCTATCGGAGGGGGTTGCCACCGTCCCTAAGGAGATCACATTTTCATTGGGCGGCTGCGAGTCCAACAAGTTGGGGAAGTTGAAGGAGGCTTTGGAAAAACACAGAGTGTTTGTTTCTGCCGCATCTGGAGCCATCTGTTTTTTATCAGAGATCCCCAAATCCCTGAGTGCGGCAGAATCTGGCAAAGTAGAGATATCACCAGTCTCTGCCTTTGCACAATTGTCATTTTTGCTTTTGCTTTTTTGGCTATAGACTTCCTGCTCAGGTTTTCTGTCCTCCTCCGGGAACACACATTTTTCCAACATCTCCACATCAAACTGCATTGCAGCTCCAGCATCTATTTCCTTTCCTCGCCAACCCTTTGCCTTCCGGTGTTGCTTACCAGCTTCCAGTCTCAGGATAGCTGGGCTTTCCTTGAAAGTTCCTAGCAACAAATTGGAAGCTATACGGGGGTCACCAAGGCCGCAGTCTCTGGCAGCACCGAGCATCAAGTTGTAGCTGTAACTGTCGGGTTTTAAGTTCAGTTTAAGCATCTGCTGCCAAACCTGTTTTTGGAAAGGAAAGTCAGGGCAGAGAAAAGAGAAATGTACCCCAGGTGATCCATATAGTTACAGTTCTTACACTAATGGGTAACAGACAAGTTGATCCTAAATGTGTTCACTCGGCAGTAAGCCTCAGTATTCAGAGGAATTTGCTTCTTGGGATTGGAGCCTGGAAGACAGCAGTTGTCTCCAAAGCCACTTAGTAGCTCAGTTTGCACATCACCGTAAAACAGTGTATACTGTGAAAGCACCAATCTCATCCATGTTGCTCCTCCCTCACAGCATGCAGGAGAAATAGACCATGATTCCTGGCATTGGGTTATGTCTGAAATGGGGCCCGTGGTTTGTTTAGCTCCAAACAAACTGTGAGCAATAAACAAAGTAGCCTGCGGGGGTAGCTCAGAATCAGGTCTGCAGGCTGGATCCTATCTCCTGCCCACCTCCTCCACGGTACATGTTGTGTTCTGAAGGCAAATGTTTTAACAATCATGCTAAGTAACTGCAAATGACATAATGGTGATTAATGAAAGAGGAACACATTCTCTCTTGTATTTTTAAAAAGCAACTCAGAACTGACAGCACAACTTCACAATCATTAGCATGATGCTTTCAAAAAAAATGAGATGGTCTTTAATTGTTTTAAATATGGTTTTTATTTGATTTTAAATTATCTGGTTTTAACATTTTACTGTCTACTGCCGTGGGTTCCTTTGGGAGGAAGGGTGGGATACAAATTTAGCAATAAAATTAATCTAAGATGTATATAGCTCCCTAGTTCTATAAGATACATGGAAATTTAAGGATCACAACCAGAAGAATCAATCGCTTAAGAAAACCGGTCAGAGTGAATGCAAGCTTTAAGCTCTTTGTTGGTTTGTTCGGCTGTAAAGAGGAAAGGAACATACAGACCTGCAAGGCATAGCGAAACCCATTCTCTTTGTCTTTTATGCACCCCATAAGCAGGAAGTTGAAAGTCTCTGTGGTGACCGTATGGCCTTTGTGGACGATTTCCTTAATTAAAAAAAAAAGGGGGGATGAATACAGTAATTTCACACTTATTCCACAATAGAAATCTTTAATGAAACATTTGCTCTTTTGTAGCTCAAATGGAAAACATCTCTCTCTCTCTCTCTCTCTCAGATAATAATAATAATAATAATAATAAGATTCAGGAAAGTCTAAGAAGGCCAAAAGTGACACTTTCAAATTAAATTAACCAAGGTACAAATGTCCATCAATACTGGGTTCACAAATACTATTGCTGATGTCAGCTGAGAAAGCTAATTTCAACCTTGTACTGCAAGAAACTAAATGTCATGCACTGTCTAATTATCTTTAAGATTAGAAACAATACTTTCATTATTCCACATTCTAACTTGTTGGCAAACAGGAGTTTTTAGTTGGATTTAGATGCCTCTCTGTTCCAAACCAGACCAAAAATCAGCAGGAGATGGACCTGTTTACAAAAAAGGAACCCACTAAAAGCAACAGAATCTCTGCCGATTTACTAATTTGTGAGGAGTGGGGGTGGAATTTTATGGGAAATCAGAAATTTGTTACAAAAACTAATGTTCAGATAGCGTATCTTGGTTAAAATGATGGTTTGCAGATGACACCAAACCAGGAGGGTTAGCTAATACCTCAGACGATATAGTCACCTTGAATCCTGATTCTAATAGATTGGAGAACTGGCCCAAAACTAACAAAATGGATTTCAACAGAGATACATGTAAGATTCTGCACTCAGGCACAAATAACCAGATGTACAAATATAAGATGGGAGACACCTGGCTTGCCAGTTGTACATGTGAAAAGGATCTAGGAGTTTTAGCAGACCACAAGTTTAACAGGAGTCAACAGTGTGATGCACCAGCAAAAAAAAAAGCTAATACACAGGAAATAACAGTATCATGCTATTCTGCTTGGGTCAGACCCCTCCTGGAGTACTGTGTCCAGTTCTGGGCACCACAGTTTAAGAAGTATATTGACGCTGGAACATGTGCAGAGAAGGGTAACCAACATTGTCAAGGACCTGGAAAGCAAGCCCCATGAGGAATGGTTGAGGGACTTGGGTATGTTTAGTATGGTAATGAGGAGACTGAGAGGAGATAAAATAGCTATCTATTTCAAGGGCTGTCACATGGATGGTGGAGCTTTTTCTGCTCCTCCAGAGGGTAGGACCCGGACCAATGGATCCAAATCACCAAAAAATGAGATTCTGACTCTGATTCTGAGATTCTGGCTGTTTGATGGCAGAATGGACTGCACTCCTTTCACTGGAGGTTTTTAAGCAGAGGTTAGATGGCCACCTGCCAGGGATTATTCAGATGTGATTCCCGCATTGTAAGAAACTGAAATAGATGGCCCTTGGGTCCCTTCCAGCTCTACAATTCTATGATTCTATGCAAATCATTTTAAGTATTTGGAAAGCATTCTGAAAACCTGGAAACAGAAGTAACAACTTTGTCTGAAGCCAACACTTTCATTCCCACACCCTGCAACATTTCACAATCCTGTGCACTGTTTACATTTTGCAGTCTCCCCACCTCACGTTGTTTGTTTGAAAGTGTGGGATGGGCATTTACTACAAGCTCATGCAGTTTATTTCCTTGAGGATAATATATGCCACTTTCTGCTACACAGTTCCTTGCATAGAAAACCACACACACAGATTAAAACAACCCAAATTTTATACCAGGAGCTTCTTTACCTTCAATATGTCAAAGCACACCCGGAGATCTGCACAGTGGGCACACACTTTCAACAGAGAATGGTACGTGACTATGTTGAGCTCAATGTTTTTGTTCAGTAGTTGCTGCCGTAGCCTAAGCGCATGTTGCAGGCCCGAGTCCTTCCAGGGTGACTCTGCACATGCGTTAAACAGGGCTGTGTACGTGGCGTCAGTCGGAGTCAAGGCTCGCTTCTTCATCTGCCTCCCAAGAAAACAGCAATAGATACGCTTTATAAGAATACTCAAACAATTATGCGGTATCAGGAATAGAACAGATACTCGGTGAAAGTATCGTAATGCACAGGAGTCAATTATGCAAATCCCAATTAGACAGAGAGGACTTGTATATTGAATGGAAAACTTTTAAAGAAAATATTGCAGGTGTCACAGACTTCTAGCAGGAAGCGCAGAGAGCCATACTTCCAAGCACTCGATGCTGGAGTCGCTATTAAGATGGGAGGATGTAATGGGGATTCGATTATGGGGATTTAAATTAAGAAAATAAAATAATAAACCCTGCAAGGTATGTCAGTCCACCCATCATATTAGCTAATTGCAAGAGTCACTGCCAATACCTTCACAGCCCTTGTGTTTCCTCTGCCATATGCTGTTCATCGTGCTATAGAATTAAAATAAAATGAAAATTCCACATGGCTATGTGATTTCTACTGCAAAGAATCAGAGGGAAATCCCAGGCATACTTGCTGATTTTTTTTTTAATTTGACGCATCATAGGCCATGAATTTGCGTTTTCTTGTCAGTTTAGAAACTTGGCACAAAAACACACCAGGATGCTGGCTAATGGGATGCCTGTTGAATGAACAAATGGAAGGCGAGATCTGCTTTTGACTTAGCTCACTAGAACAAGGCTGGGGAACCTGTGGCTCTCCATCTGTTGCTGGACTCCAGCTCCCATCATTCCTTATCATACTTGTCATGCTGGCTGGGATTGATGGGAGTTGGAGTCCAACAACATCCACAAGGCCACAGGGGGTGTGGTGGAGGGATGACACGACACAGCTCAAAAGCAGCAGGAGAGATGGACGCACCTTTCTCCGCGTGAAAGATGCTCCAAAACCTTCTCAATAGCATTTTGCAGGAACATTTGTCTTTCAATTCTTCTCTGGCAACAAGAGTTCCCTAGTTCAGAGATGGGGAATCTGGGGAACTCCAGACGGCATTGGATGCCTACGCCCATCAGAACCAGCCACACTGGGTGGTTTCATACAAAAACTACCCCGGCTTGGTTTTCTAACAACAGCTCTCTTCCTTATGTGAACGAAACCTGAATACTTACATCATTATAGAGCTTGAATGCCTTCTTCACATAGCCAGCTCTGCCACAACCACCGATCAGGACAGTGTAGTTGCTTTCTTCTGGCCGAACACGTTCCTCCTTCAGCATTTGTACCTCAAACAGGTTCAAAGCCTCTGCCAGCTACAGTTAAGAGAGGACAACTGTGAGGACACAGCAGGAACTGTTGCTACTACAGGGCCTGAGGAACCTTTCTCAGCCCAAAGACCAAATTCCCTTATGGGCAACCCTTCCACGGGAACAGTCTCCATTGGCATTTTAATGTGTATCTTTGGATTAAACATGGGCAGGTTCTAGGTTGAAGACGGCTGCACAAGATCACACTGCTCATCTAGCTCAGGAATTGGGAGGTGCAGGCAGAAGCCTTGTCTACTGACCCCACCTCTACGGGCCATGTGTGACAGGTGGGCATCACAGTGGCATTGGAGGACCCATTTTTGTCAGCATGGTTTGACACCTTGCTTCACAAGCCCTGATGATCAGCTGGTCGTTGAGGCTTGCAAAGCACTGTGCACAGGGTTTTGCTGATGTCAATGATATGGTGTTGGGTATGGGCTTGGCCAATATTAGGACTGCGGACTGAAGGCTCCTTAACCCTGATCCAGCCCAATATTGTCTACTACACTGACTAGCAGTGGCATCCCAGAGTCCCTGGCAGGTGCTCTATTCTAGCACTGGGCAATGGCCTTTCACTAGCTATGCAAGTCTATTCAATACTCTTGCAATGAAGACAGCTGAGATAATGACCTTGCCTTCTTTCATCAATGCCTTGCACTTCAAGAAATACCAATACGGAGTGTTCCTGGGACCTTGTCTGGGTTTTGGTTCCAACTCTTCCTCTTCCTCCACTTGGCTTTTGAGTTGCAAATCGTGAAATTCTTCAGAAGCTTTGTGAAAAAATTGTCTAGAAGAAAATTTTTGAGACAACAACCCAAAGCCTTCGTCGTCATCAAATTTCTCTTCTTCATTGCTGGCTGCTTCAGGGGTGGTGGCAGAGTGTGTCTCTTTCGGATCTCTCCTGTGTAACTTGTAGACCACTGGGGATGAACTAAAAGGTCTCAAGGCCAGAAATCTGAGATGATGTGCATTTCTAGGCCCTGCCAAATGTTTCTTTGAAATGGACCTCAATCTGGAAGTAGAACACAGCCAAGGATAGAAAGAACCTCTCACAGTGAAAAGTCCTGCAGGGAAGCAATGGTGTATCAGCTGCAAAGCCATTGTGGTACCCGCTTTCGTCACCTTGTTCTCCGATTAGACGGCCATCTCCTAGAATCCAAATCCAAAACATTTATATATCTGAATCCTCACTTTTCTTCAAAAATAAAAAAATAAACAAACCTGCAGTGGCTTCTGTTAAACATTAAAATGATACATCAAAATTAAAACAAGATCATAGAAAGTAAACACAGAACTGATCAAATTGTTGTATCACATCAGGGATGGGGAGCCTGGGGCTCCTTAGATGTTGCTGGACTCCCAACTCCCATCAGCCAGCTAGGCCTACGGCTAGGAATTCTGGGAGTCCAGCAACATCTGGAGGGCCACTGGTTCCTGATGGACCTCTTGAGTTCAATGGGTAAGTTAGCCATAGGTACAGGACTGAAGCCTTAGTTAGGCACTTTAAATAATTGATAATTATGAGTTTATTGTACTTTGCATGTTAGCTTGTTCCTGCTTTTATGCTGTTTTTTCAATCAGTACTTTGCACTTTAAAAATAAATAAATAACTGAGGCCCATTAATTTAAATGGGTCTATTTTGAGTAAAACTTAACTGTATGCAACACATTACCTATACTATTATATGCTGCTCTGAAATCTGTTTTGATGAAAGGTTAAGTGTGGAAACATTTCAAACAAAGCTTCTTATTTTATATGCACCCACTAGACTGTTTTGACTGGTGGAATTGGCAATAGTGCCGGTTCCAACATAATAACCATTCCGTATCTTTACCAACTTTATATTTTAGTGGGGCAGCACCTGCACTTTGGAACTCCTTGCCTACGGAGATCAAGCAGGCATCTTCATCACGCTCTTTTTGTCGCCTGCTGAAAAGAACATTCCTGTTTAGAGAAGCCTACCCAGGTGCTTAGAAATAAGCTTGCCATACGTCAGGAAAATTCCTGGCATGTCCTTGTCTTTGGGTATAAAAAATGGCACCGGGGGCAAAATGTCAGGGAAAACTCGGGTGCATGGCAACACGATGGAAAAAGCTCAAAAATTTTGCAGGTGTCAGGAATTCTAGTTCTAGTATTTAAACTTTGAAAGTAGGGTTGCATTCCCCCCCTCCATTTTACTGTTTTCTCTTTTTGTAAACCGCTTTGAGGGTGTTGCTGTTGGTGGTTTGTTTTTTTTTTTACAATAAAGCGGTACGTAAATTTTACGAAACGAATGAAGCTTCTCAGGGCTGAGGGAAGAAGCCCCCCACTCGATACTTCTAGGCAGTGGTGTCTTCCCATCAGATGTCAAGGAGATAAAGAACTATACAGCCTTTAGAAGACCTCTGAAGGCAGACCTGTATCGGGGAGGTTTTAAACACAGTATTTGACGTTTTATTATGTTATATATGGGGGCAACCCAGTCAAATGTTCCGACTATAAATATTATCTTTAAGATAAAATTTTAGGTTTATATTATGTTTATTTGACTGTATATATTTGACTTTCTTCAGATTTTTTTATGTTTTACTGATTTAATATGCGGTAAACCGCTTTGAGATTTTTCTTAAAATTAGAAAGCGGTTCAGAAATAAAATATAAATCATAAACCTATTAGTATTATTATTACTACTACTACTCTTCTCAAGAGCAGTGTCAGGATCAGGCTCGGATGGGAAAGCTGAGGCCCTCCATGAGTTTTGCTGGACTCCAATTCCCGTCACCCGTGGCCACTGTGCTGCGCTGGCTGAGGCCGACTCTGGGACCCTCTTCCACGGCCGAGGCAGAAGGAGCCTCCATGAGGCGCCACGACCACCTCCTCCTCCTCCTCCCTCTATATTGCGCGCACGCGCACACGGGCTGCCACTCACCCGCCGACGTTCCCTCCACGCGCGAGGCCAGAACTCGCGCTCGCGACTCCCGACTTCCCCGCACGCCTCGGCCTCTGAAAGTGGTAGGCGGAGCTTCTCGTTCGGGCTGTGGCAATAGGCCGAGGAACCACCCGCACCTCGGCGCGAGAGCCGATTGGTTCGCTCTTCCTCCGCCTTCTTCTCCCCCCCCATAACAATGCTTCCGACTCTGTAAGCGAGGGGAGGCGGGGCCGGAAAGAGGAAAGCGACAGAGACACGCACCATGGCTGCGCGAGGGACTTTAAGCTCGCCCACCCAACTGAAGGGTCTTATTGGCTGAGCCGGAGAGCGGAGGCGGGGCTCCCAGCATCCCTCGCGAAGGCCCGTCGCGTTCGGATTGGAGGGAGCTGGTGTCCCTCTTACTCGCGCGCGCACACAAGCGTTAGGTTCCTCATTCGCCCCGCCCTTTGGTTTTACCTCAGTTTTCCCTCAGAGCCGAAGCGCCTCGAGGGGAGCGGAGATACTTCGCTTCCTTGTCCAGTTTGCCTTCCTCGAACGCACAGTCGCCGCCGCCGCCGCCATGCAGGAACTTATCGCCAGCGTGGATCACATCAAGTTCGACCTGGAGATCGCGGTGGAGCAGCAGCTCGGGGCGCAGCCGCTGCCCTTCCCGGGCATGGACAGTACGCGAGGGGGCGGCGGAGGGAGGGAGGTCAGGGAGGGCCGCGCAGGAAGAGGCAGACCCAGACCCCACCCCCCATCTGCTCTTCGCGGTGGAATTGAAGATGGGAGGGAGAGGGAAGCAGAGGCACATTATTATTATTATTATTATTATTATTCCCAATATACTGAATAGGGGCCTTCGAGGGAGGTGTTAACTTGCAGGACACGTCACGGAAGGGAGACAGAGCAATCCTCGTTCCATTCGGATGTCGTATAATTTTTGCTGCTGCATCTAGGTTTTGAGGGGTTTTGTTTTGTTTTTTAAGCTTCTTTCAGAGTCTCAGTGGGATTTAAGTGTTATCTCAATAAATTGTATCAGTTGTGTGGTTTAAAAGGTAAAGGTACCCCTGCCCATACGGGCCAGTCGTGACCGACTCTAGGGTTGCGCGCTCATCTCGCTCAAGAGGCCGGGAGCCGGTGGTTTACAATCCCACAAAAACACATTTTGGAATAACCCCCCTCCCCAGAAGAAACTTCTACTTTAAGGGGTAGGTCCTGTTGAATTTGGCAGGGCTTATTTTTGAGGAAGGCCGTGTAGGTTTGCCCTGTGAGTCACTCAAGTGAAGACGGATGGATTAAAATATGAATCAAATTTATTTAAAAGGGGGGAAATTGAACCTACTTATAACCCTAATGTAGCAATAGCCCTGTTGGAGCAGCGAAAGGTCCTGTGTAGTCTGGTTTCCTGCTTCCCATAGCAGCCACCCAGATTCCACTGGAAAACCCTCCAGTAGCGCATGAAGGCAACAGCTTTCTCTTCCTATTGTTCTGTAGAAAAGGACTCTGAGATACGCTAAATCTTGATTCCAGAGGTTCCATGTAGCCATCATAACTATGTGGTGGTACTCTCAAGACTGGCTTACTGCAGTGTATTTTTGATGGGTCTGTCCAGAAGCTCCAGCTGATGCAGAATAGAATGGCCAGACAGCTGACAGGACCACCTGGCCAACAACATGCAACATTATTATTAAAAAATCTGTGCTGGCTGCCCATCTACTACTGAGCCAGGTTCATTGTCCTTGTATACATTTACAAAGCCCTGAAGAACTGAGGTCCAGAGTGCCTTCAGGCCTGCCTGAGCACTTATATCCCAGCTCATTCCTTCTGATCATCTGCAGGAGTGTTGTTAGCTGCCTGCCCTACCCTTGAGTTGGTGAGGCTCATTTGACATTGACACAAATTATGGTCTTTAGTGTCATTGGTCTTGTGCAATACTCTGCCAGTAGAGCTTCAGCAGGTGCTTTCTGTTTCAACTTTTAAACAGCAGGTGAGAATGTTCCACCAGGCTTACGTAGGCAATTAAGAATACATATTTCCTTAATTAGTTGATGAGTCTCTGATTCTAATTTTTGTGTGTTATTATGTATATAAATTATATAAACCACTTTGCTATTTTTTAATGCTATAGCTGTATATAAATCTTTTAATCAATAAATAAATGACTAGTTGCTGTTGATAGTGCCCTCCATCAATCACACTTATGTCATACTTTGTGTTTTGCTCTGTACTTAATAAAAGGATGCATTGTATGGTTTTAATTTTGGCCTGTTGACTGATAAATTGATGATGGTGGTAGACTAGTGAGTAAAAGCAAAGATGCAGCTTTGTAGGATTAAAACGATATTTGAGAATATCACTAAAGTGCAAAGGAAATATTTTTTAAAAGGAAAAAAGTGGATCCATAAAATAGTATCGTCAACAGCTGTAAAATTTCCATAAAACTGCACCAAAAAATGCCTTCAAAAATAATAACTTATTTACTTGCCCCCAAAGCCGCAGTAGGAAGCCTAATAATAACGGCTAGCATTTATATAACACTTTAGAGAATTCAAAACAGGCAAGCTTTGGGTGAACAAAATAGGTAGCCAGCTTAGTACAAACTTCTCTTCATGGTGCATGTGGGCTTTCAAGTTATCTGAAACATTCTCAGGCTAAGGGAAGAAATGCTAGGAAAACCTTTTCTGGATTTCTACTTGTTACATAGCTATGAGAGGCTCAGGAACGCATTGTATGTTGCCCCAGCAGTTCCTCTCAGTGCTGTGACAGTCTGAATATGGATTTTAAAAAAAGAATATGAAATGTGTGCTCAGCCATAAATTTATTAGATGATACTGGGTAAATTTCCATCTGAAGACTTGAGTGATTAATTTGTATAGTGGTCTTCATTTTTATGATGTAATAACACAGCTGTTGAAACTGCAGAGGTGTGGGATATAGGGAGCTTCATTGTGAATCTCTTTTTCCACAGAATCGGGTGCAGCTGTCTGTGACTTTTTTTTAAAAGCGGCCTGTGGAAAAGGTAAGCCACACCTGCAAATTGCTGTGCTAGAAAAAGATGAAGCAAAGCCAATTAAAAAACCACAGTCCTTTATTGTGAATCAGTAAAAAGGGTAAAGGTAAAGGTACCCCTGCCCGTACGGGCCAGTCGTGTCCGACTCTAGGGTTGCATGCTCATCTCGCTCAAGAGGCCGTGAGCTGGCGCCGTCCGAAGACACTTCCGGGTCACGTGGCCAGCGTGACGAAGCTGCAGCTGGCGAGCCAGCACCAGCGCAGCACACGGAAACGCCGTTTACCTTCCCGCTATAAAGCGGTACCTATTTATCTACTTGCACTTAAGGGTGCTTTCGAACTGCTAGGTGGGCAGGAGCTGGGACCGAACGACGGGAGCTCACTCCGCCGCGGGGATTCGAACCACCGACCATACTATCAGCAAGTCCTAGGCACTGAGGTTTTACCCACAGCGCCACTCGCGCCCCACTTGTGAATCAGTAGTTAGTCTTTATTGTTTATATACTGCATCGGTGTACGTAGCACTTGACAGAGAAACAAGGAAGTCTTGTTAGGTATGTGGACATAAGATGTACAAAACTTTGTAGAACTAAAGGGCCTCCAAGCAGACTATCAGTCCCTGGTACAACAAAACCACTTTTTTGACCCCATTGACTTACAAACTGAGGTGTCCGAATAAAAGTAATACATTAGGATCTCGTGGTTTCCAAGCTCCTATGATTTTTTGAGAAGACATGATTTTCTAGTCATGGTCCCTCCTTTCATTTTGACATCTCTTGGTCATCCTATCTGCCTAGAAGACTCTATGAGGGGAGAAGTTGTTTCTACCATGTTAGTTCTGCATAAACAAATATGCTCTGTGAGCCAAACATGTTTCTTTGACCTAAAGGAAATTGTAAGACCTGCCTTGATGCTTTCTACCCATAATTCAGATGGGGTGTGTGTTAAAGAGAATTTCTTTTATCTCTTGTTTTCCGCACAATAGGAGGAATGTGTCCCTTCCGGCACATCAGTGGCGAAAAGACAGTGGTTTGCAAACACTGGCTACGAGGGCTGTGCAAGAAGGGTGACCAGTGTGAATTCTTGCATGAATATGACATGACTAAGATGCCAGAGTGTTATTTTTACTCAAAATATGGTAAGAGGAAATATGGTATCTGCGTGAGCTTTACTGGTACTGTGAAGGCTTGCCTTGTACAGAGGAAGTCACTCAATACAAATAGACATTTATGAAGCACTTTAAAATGTTGAGGGTACTTCACATATATTGTCTCAGCAATCCTTACAATAGCTTCATAAATTAAGGTCAGTACTGTATTACAATTCCACAAGGAGATGCTTGCCTAACACCACCCACTGATGACAGAAATTTGCAACTTTGTGATGTATAAATTTTGATATTAGATTCTTGATACAGATTTTGCTGTAGCAGTTTCATGTATTTATCCAATAGCACTTATTCTCTATATAGAATGTACCAATGAATAATTCGATTCTGGTGTTCCTGCATTGTATAACTCTTATGCGTATCTCCCACATTGTGTAAACCACTGAATCACTGCATTCCATGCTTATCTGACCCTGGAGTATTTTTTTGTAGCTAGTCAGAATGTTTTGCTAGGACAGTTTTAAGTTAGCACTGGAGTGTTAAAAAAGCATCTCCTTGAAGCTTTCCTAGGACATATGGGAATGGAATGTCATAGTTCCTTTCTGAAGGCCTGGTTGTCAAGGCAACTGTGCAATAAGTGCAAAAGCTGAATGAAGGGAAGTTGCTAACACAGTGGAGCCTGACATTTTACATCTTTTGATGTTTGCTTGATGTTTTATGATGTATGGCTATGTGTGTAGAACTCTATAAAAGCTTTGCTCTACTGTTCAATCAGAGCAATCTTTCTAACTGGCAGTTCATTGCTAACCAATGGTTAGTGGGCCTGTCAATAGCTTTTCTCTTGTTTTTTATTTAAAGGTTCCCTCACCTGGGCAAGAACCAGTGGTTTAGAAGTAAATTCTTACTACATTTGTAATTCCATATTTTGGTTGCTATACTGTACTGTCCTAGGTCTCCATAGACACATCAGCCTTGAGTTGTAGTTTGGGTCACCTGAAATGATACTGCTTCACACATTTTGGGGCCGTGTATTAGGATTGGCAGTAACACAAGGGAACGAGATAAGTTACCTTGCAGTTCTCGCCAATAGGAGCTGGTTTTTGAGCTAAACTTATTTGCAGTGAACATTAAATTCTGTATTTTGTTATGCTGCCTTCTCTTCCCAAGTGTTTATAGGACAAAATAATCAAATATGTGTATAACCCTTGAGCGCGGGCATATGGTCATACATTGAGTAGTTCTGTTTGAAAATTTGCACTTTTAGTTGTTATCATTGTTTTATGATGTTCTGTGCTGTCCATAACGTACTGTGAATTCCATAATTTTTATATGCCTTGTTAGTTTTGGGTTGCACTTGAAGTGAATAAATGATCTAAGTGACACCAACTTCGTGGAGATTTAGTAAAGGTAAAGGGACCCCTGACCATTAGGTCCAGTCGTGACCAACTCTGGGGTTGCAGCGCTCATCTTGCTTTATTGGCCGAGGGAGCCGGCATACAGCTTCTGGGTCATGTGGCCAGCATGACTAAGCCGCTTCTGGCGAACCAGAGCAGCGCACAGAAACGCCGTTTACCTTCGCACCGGAGCGGTACCTATTTATCTACTTGCACTTTGACGTGCTTTCGAACTGCTAGGTTGGCAGGAGGTGATTTAGTATAACATAAGTAAAAACCTTAAATTGTCTTCATTCTGAATATGACTCTTTATGCTTAACTTTTTAGAATCTTTATTTATCTGGCCAGAGGTTTACACTACCAGAAGAAAGCCAAGATTCTAGAAAGCCAAGATTCTTGTGAATAGCAAAATATATGCATTCAAGTTTTTCCTGATGCTGTATCATTGTTCTGGGAAAACTGTTTGATCCTGATGCTGATGCACAATGCTCTTTCTCTCTTGGTTGGTCCAGTAAAGTGAGTGTTTGTCTACTGCAGGGGAATGCAGCAACAAGGAATGCCCATTCTTGCACATTGACCCAGAATCTAAGATCAAAGATTGCCCTTGGTATGACAGAGGTTTTTGTAAACACGGTATGTATACCTCATATTTCTGCTGATGGCTGTGTAGCTTGCTAGCCTGCATCTGTGTTGACTTCCAACATATATTTGCTTTGCAACCATAATGTGAAGCTGCAACACTTTGCACCTTGGGAGAGTCCCATCCCTGATGTCTGGCATAAGAGTTTGCTGCTTACGAATTTGTCTTCGTTTCTGGGAAATTTCTATTTGTGGTAGTGAAAAAGTCTCTGAAAATGCACAATCCTTGCAGCTTGAACTGTCAGAAATCACAGGTAGCCTTGGTTGGCTCGGCTTTGTGTGCATACAGCAAGCCTTGTGTATCCTGAATGTTTCCTGTGTTTGCATATAACAGATATAACGATAAAAATCTTTCATTGCAGGCCCCCTCTGTAGGCACAGACATACCCGACGTGTTATATGTGTGAATTATCTGGTAGGCTTCTGTCCAGAGGGCCCCACTTGCAAATTCATGCAGTGAGTATGCTCCAGGATTATTTCCGCTGTTTTATGTTTCCCCTTCAACCTTACACATCATAACTTTGAAAGTTGCAAGTGACAAGTGTCACAGGCTCATCCACCATGCCCTCTGCCATTCAAATGTATCCTGGAAATCTTTTAGGCTGGTTCCATAGTCAGAATATTCCTCAAATGAGTGATGAGAAAGTGCTGGACTCTTCTTTTTTGGGCTGAAGAAAACATTTTAAACCCATTTCTGAATAAGCTCCATAGTAGTAAGAGAGAAAGACATGGGAGATTTAGAAGCCAGAAAGTTAGGAAAGGTTGAGGAAAGAAAGTTCTGCACAGCCCCATCAATGCCCTGCTTTCTGGAGCTAAGATACGATCCATATGGGAAGGGCCTCTTGTACACTTGAAGGTCTCAAAGCTTGGCCCTGCCTTCTGGAACAGCTGGGAGGAGAGCCAGTGAAGGATGAGGCCCTCCTTCACTGTCAGAAAACACATGGAAGTGAAATGGTACTGGAAAATGATTATTGCATTTCACAAATATATTTCTTAACCTACTGAGGCTTGTGGCTTCCCAATAAGGCAGGCTTGCACAGAGTTCAGGTTTTGCTCAGGGTGTTTTGCTATCATACTTGAAAATGGGAAGATATTGTCAGGTTGACAGTATCCCAGAGTTTTGACTTTCCCTAGCAGCATGGGGTATGGCTTGTTCCCAAAAGTTGTCTCAAGGTGTTAGCCCTGTAAGCATCTCTCAATTTGGCTGGAGGAGAAAGTACCTCATGCTTCTTTAGCCTTGAGGGTGGGCTCTTCCTCAAGCTGTTCTGGTTGTTGGTTACTAGCCTCTGAATGGTTTGGTTGGGGAGAATCTGTTTCTCCTTCCTGTACTAGTGCTGTATGTAGAAAATACTTTCTCATTGCTGTAGTCTCTGTATCCAAGCAGCAAAATGTAACATGGAGAGGAATTATTTTCTGTTGCTCAGGACAGGTATGAACTCTGAAGCTGTAAGGGGGAGGTGTCAGTGGTTTGAGGGTCAATTTGATCTTTGTATGTTTCCTTATGTACACTTTCTTTTAAAATTAGCCCTCGATTTGAACTTCCCATGGGAACCACAGAGCAACCACCGCTGCCTCCACCAACACAGCCACAACAAAAGGTATGCAGTACCCCAGTTACATCTACAGACTTCTGCAGCATCTTCTGAATGCCAGAGAGTTAAGGTTGTTGAAATAGTTGAACACCAAACATACAGTTTATATCCATCAGAGAATAGAAATCACAAAACACCAGTGTGAAATCACTGTGAGGAACTTTTTTTATTTGAAGGGTATATATTTTTATACACCATTGGTGTTCCATTCTCTAGTCAGGTACTGTGGGAATTTCTTGCTGTCTGAAGGTTGGATGTTACATACTGCATTTGTAGAAGCCTTGGCAAAAAGTAACATTCTTGGGGGTAGTTGCATTTCAGTCATGGTTCAGGGCTATGGTACTTTTTTCTGAATTGATCAATGTGTGGGCTGCTTTTCCCCCTCTCAGCAAAATAACAATCCACCACTACAGAGGTCATCATCCCTCATCCAATTAACGAGTCAGAACTCTTCTCCCAACCAACAGAGGACCCCACAGGTCATTGGAGTTATGCAGTCTCAAAACAACAGCATGGGGAATAGGGGTCCTCGGCCATTGGAACAGGTCACCTGTTATAAGGTAAGCTGAAGCCTACAGGTTGTAAGGGAAAGGATTGTCTAGGAAATCTTAAAACTCTGCACCCCAAATCCTGAGTTTTGAAAGTGAAATAAACATAGTTGCATTTTATTTTCATACATCCAAGCGGAGAGTGTTGTTTCAGCTAACTTTGAAAAATAGTGGGATTTAGGGACTTGCACTACTTTGCATTATTACATATAAGCACCTAAAACCTCCAAGCACTCTACTGTAATGTTAATTGCAGGGATAATCTAAAAAGGAATATGTAAGAGTATGAAGCAGCAAAGCAAGGGATAGGTATCGAATAAGGAAACTCATCTCTGTCTTGGGTACCTGCTTACACCTTTTGTGAAAACACCTTTGTTAATATCGCTACACCTCTGGAAGTTGTTGCAATGGAAGGCAACAAAGTTGAATTCCATAGTTCTTGAGTAAAAAACTTACCCAGATACAATTATCTGTCTCCCAAAGTGTGTGTGACAGGATGGGTAAAGAATTCCCCTCTATCTATATCAGCAATGACAAATCTCTGGCTGATGGTCCTGATTTGCCCTGCCAGGCTGATTGGACCAAGGCATGCCCACTTGTCACCTGATGTGGCTTTGAACAGTACCAAATTCAAGCTGAGGTTGCAAATGAACATTACTTACAGCCATAGATTAAATTTAGTGCTGTTTAACATTTGGCATCTTACTCTGTTGTCACTGCTTTCAACAGGGATACCAACCACTTCCAAAAGCAGCACCACAGGGAAAGGCACCAATTCAAAGTTTCAGTCATATATAAACTATTGACTTCCAACCTTGGGAGTACTTTAGGAAGAAAGATAGGTTTCGTGCTTATCATTTGCATTCATGCTAATGTTTTTATTCAAAGCTTTTAACTTCCTGCATTTTAATAGCTTCATTTTTTTTGGTCTTCTCTCCAGTGTGGTGAAAAGGGACATTATGCCAACAGATGCACCAAAGGACATTTGGCATTCCTTAGTGGACAGTGAGCCAGCAGCACCTTTTTAAATATGAGGGCCGAGTTTTGCCTGAAACAACATTGAACTTGTTGAGCCATCTTTTTCCCCAGTGACTAAATGAAAAGGACAGCCTACTGAGGACTACTTACCCACAACCTCCTTTTTTGTATTTCATTTGTTTTACGTCTTAGAACATAAGTGGTGCCTGCCTTTATTCAGACTGCCCAGCTGGGAAGCAGGCTGAAGAAAAGCTTAATACACAAGCCTTCTTCCGAAATAGAATATTTGGAATAGGCACTCCTTGTTCCAATATCCTTGGCTTGGAAGTCTTTCATTTTTTCAGCAGTCCTTGGCTATGGGTGGAAGGTGGGAATTAGCTCATGAGATGTCATGAGTTGCACAGCTTTGCTGTGTTCTGCACATGCTTAAAATCTACACTGATGCCTTCCTTGTAAAGTGTTTGGTCCAAGGGTTATTGGTATGTCACGGGGAGGGGGAAGGAGTTGGCATTATGCTGAAGTCCAGTAGAATGTCCTTGCCTCTCTAGCCAAGATGAAGTCACAAAGCTACACAGCTCATGTCCCTTTAACTGATTAGTCAGAGTTGAAAAGCAAAGTTTATTATGCATTCATAGTTGGAAGTAGAGGGACACGTGTGTGTTTAAACTCATGTTACATGAAGATTATATGTACCTTTTCAGAAGCACCTTTCCACAATCCTACAACAGAACTATACTTGATTTTTGATGGTAGAATCTGCACTTTCTGAAATTTGTCATACAATTCTGGCACATTATCAAGAGTTGCCCAAACTATCTTTAAGTATTTATTTCCTATTTTAAAGGGAGATACTTTGATATTAATTTATGAAGTGTGACTTTGGGGGACAGAAAAGGAGCACATGCTTGGGAAGAACTAACTGAGGTCCTGCATCACAACATAAATCAGGATATTTAATTGATTTTTAAAAACTACCAAGTGCATAAGGTTATCTTGTAGATTGAGCAGTTATATAGCAGGAACAGTGGTTTCAATTTTACTAAGGAGTTACAAAGGAATCTTCCTGCTGCAAAACAAGAGCATTAAATGTCCCTTATTAGAGAAACCAAAGGAAAGAAGCTATACTATTTCACTTTGGTTTTGTTGCTAGGGCCAGACTGAGCCTACCTCTAAAATGCACACAGCTTCAGTCACCTGAACTAAATTACTCTGCAGACTTGAGTAAGTTCCAAGGATTTCATATAGTCTCTAGATTTTGTTAATAGCACTGACTATGTCTAATGCTCTTTACTCCTTCTCCTTACAACTTCAGGCAATTATTCACTCATGGGCTGTGGTTACCAATCCCTTCAAGCAGCAACTTAATGTAAACCCCCCGTGCCCGCTGTGGGATCAGTTGGTTTGTTACCTTGCAGTGATCAAATTAGTTCCATCAGTCACAAGGAAAGTAGATATTTTATTATTGGTCACAGAATACACTGTTGAGTCTAGAAGGTAAGAGCCAATCTGCATTCAGTTGAAGCAAACTCACTACGAGTCGCAGTATGGCAGCTTGTATTCTTCTGGTCCATCAAGCTTCAGTGATACTTCCTCCAGCGATCATGCTCTGAATAGCCAAAACAAACAGTTGCAGTCTTTTGGATATTAGTATATGGAAGTGCATCCTTCATTTAAAAGGTTTATCCCATATTTCCATGTGTGTTCAAAACAGCTTCTAATTACCATGACAAAGCTAAACAATGACATACTGTATACGATCATTAACCAAATACCTGGGGAAAATGGGTTTTACCTAACGCCTGACAGCAACATGGCATCCAATTAAACATTCAGGTTCCCAACAGTAAGCAGCTATATGCATCTGGGAAATTTACAAATTTCCCATGAACACAACCTCCCCATTTCTCCAGGACAAGTACTCAGAGCTATACTTTGGCCATGTAAGTTCAATTTAGGTATCCCAAGAAACTAGTAGTTCCAAAAGGAAGAGAGAGAGTGCAACTGATGCAATCCACCACAGGTCGGGGCATGAAGCACGAGCAGAAAATCAACAGCACACATGCCTTTCCCTAAAAGCATTAGGAATTCTCCTCTCAGAGGACTTACAGTACAATCGCATCTGACGCAGGGAAGGTACATAAATGCAAAAACTGCTATACTTGAACCACCCATTAGTGTCCTTACATTTCCAGAGCCAGAGCACTGAGTGGGCCTTGTCCCCCAAGCAAGGCCATCACATCATGTTTGCTCTGGAAGCCTAAGGGTGGTCATGCAAGTTCTTGTGGGAACCTGGGACGGCCCCACAGTATCTTGCAAGAGCACCCCAGAGCCTGCCTGCTTAGCAGGGCTTGCCCAGTAAGCAAGGGAGGGAGGTTAAAAGATCTCTGCTTTGCATGCATTTATCATGTAAAGTTGAAATCGTGCAAGATAAATGTGCGAAAGATGCGACTGTACTGTATTTACTGCTGCTTTTTAGGTGTACAGAATGAAAGTTTTACTCACTTATATGGTCGAAGCTCCACATGTAGCTGAGAACCACATAGGCAGTTAGCATCATGGCGACGCCACCAATGCCTGGTTTCTTCACATCAATGTACTTTTTGACAAATCTGTCATAGCCTAGTGAAAAAGGAGCGTAGTCTTAGCCATACAGATAGCAGAGGAACACCTAGTAGTGATAAGTGACAGCTACACTAAAAAGCTAACAGAATAAGGAAATGAAGTCTTCAGCCCAAGATCACTACTTTTGCAGCCTGTTGTTTAGTTCCATTGAACTCAGTGGCCTCAATGAGACCTACCTTTCTAGCTAGTGTACTTCGGCTTATAGCCCAAGTAGGAAATTTATCAAAAATCAGAATTTTACAACAAGGCTGTACCATTTAGTTTATCTAAACACTTTAAAATGGCTACATTAAGACATATGCTTAAGAACAAAGGGAAAGGGACTGGGAACTCAGGTTAAAGCTGCAGCTCTGTAGAACAAATGTTTTGCAAAAGGCCTTGCGTTCAATTCCTCCCTGTCCAAGTAACTGGGCTCGGAAATAAAAACCTGCTTGAGATGTTGCAGAACTACTGCCAGCTCTACATGGGGTAACAGCCCTCTGGTTTTTTATTCATAAGCAGCCACTGCCTCTATGTTTTTATGCTACTCCTGTTGATTTTGCAGTTTTTAGTATATGCTTGTTTTAAACTGAAGGCTGGTGTACAAGTCCTTTAAATAAGTAGGAACGAAGGCCAGAAACTGCCTGTTCAGGGTTGTAGTTCTGTGTGCATTTATTTGAGTGTGCCAATGAGCACAGTGGAAGTTAGTCAAGAGTAGAAATGCAAAGGATCTGGCTGCAAGACTGAGGAGACTTGTGGCTCAATCCTATGTCTTTTTACTCTTATGCTACCAAATTCAATAGAAATATACTCCCAAGTATGTATTTGGATCACACTGTGAATGCATCAAGTGGGATTAAAAATCTGAAGGTGGATCACAACTAGATTTTCAAACCCCATGAAGCCTTTATTTCGTTGGCAAATTAAAGAGTATTTCAATGGACAGTGTGATCTGTTGTACACTGAATCCTGCCAGTGTTTCTCAGGTATAGCACTATTGGCATAAACCTAATAGGAGACTTCTGAAACCCTGGTTATCTGCACACAAAATGTTGGTGTTGAACAGATTAAATATTCAGCAAGACAATCACATGCATACAATTCCTGCCACAAACATATGCTCCACATCAGATGTTTCCCAGACACTCACCTCCTCGGATACTCGTAACAAACCCAGCTGGGGTGTAATCTCGAGTTGCTAACCAGTTTGGCAACTGCCCCACTTTTACATCCAGCAGCCTCATATCTTTTACTGGAACTAAGAGGAAAAAAAGAATGTGAGGGTGGGTATCTGATATGACTTACCCACCCCTATGCCAAGGAGGAGGAACAAGTGGTAACATAAGGTTCTCCCCCACACCTCCCCTCGGAGGCGACCACTGACTTCCGACATCTTCAAAAGATGAATAGGCAAATTCATGGAGAAGAAAGCTATTGGTGGCTTTTAGCCATCACAGCTATGGCACAGCCTCTTCGGTTGGAGGCTATAAATACTTCCCAATACCAGTTACTGGAAACTGCAGGAAGGGAGAGTTGTTCCTGTGCTCAGGTCCTGCTTGCAGGTTCCCCAATAGAGGCATCTGGTTGGCCACTGTGAGAACAGGATGCTGGCATAGGTGGGCCATGATCCGTTAGATCAGATATGTCCAACCGGTCGACCGTGATCTACAGGACCTATTTCCGTGGGCGTCGCGTTGACATTTATTTTCTCCCCGCCGGTGGGGTGGGGGAAGAAGGTGGGCGGCCGATAGGTGGCTTTATTGCTGTGTGTGATTGTCAGCGATTTCTTGTAACCCTCCTTTAAAAAAAAGCTCAACTCCACCCCCCCCCCAAAAATCGACATCTCTGGGCAACCCTCTCCCTAAAAAGCTCAGCAACTCTTTCCACCCACCCCACGCATGCTCCCCCTCCCTCCAATGGGTTGTATACTCCCAGTATTAAAAAACTGCCCTTTTTTAAATACTGGGAGTAGATCGCAGTCTCTTGGGAGCTGAACGTGCTTGCACTAGGTTATTCTTATGGGGTGGGGGGCAGGGGCGTTCGAAGCTTTGTCCGCCGAACTTCTGCCTGACACTGACACACAAGTGCAAAGGAGAGCTGTTGGGGGGCAACAAAGAGAAACGGTGGTCTCAAGGGCGAACCCCAGCAATGAAGAGCAGCGGCCTGGCGCTTGTACCCAGGGCTACATTGAGAAGGGCGTCTCTTCCTCAGAAGGCGCTTCTTTCTCCTTCCACAGAACAGCGGGGCGCTTCTTCTCCGGGAAATGGGAGTAAATTAATCCCAGCACCGCCCTAGCCCTGACAGGAGCCGGGTCACCTTGGCGTCTCCCTCCCTCCAAAAGCGCTTACCGGGTCGGTCCGCCATCTTGAAGCCGCTGCAGCACCTCCGGGCTCCTCCGCTCGCAAGGGCTGCCGGGAGAAGGTTGCTCGCGCGGGGGCTCGTGGGAAAAGAAGGTCGCCCTCTCCTTGGGCGGTGTAATGGGCGGGCCTGGCGAGTTGAGGGGCTGGGCTGGGCGGAGCTAGTTTGGGCGGGAAAGAGAAGCCAAGCGATTGGATAAGAGCGGGACGTTCTCCTCACAGGTGTTTTTGGCGACCATCCTTGGCGCGCGCATACTTGAGGGGCGAGATCCACTGAAGGCAGTGGAATCTGCTTCCTGAGTAAACAGGCATAGGGCTTCATATTCCGCTTTTTCCTTTCCTGAAGGGGAGCCAGAACGGCTTTTCAGCTGAAAAATACCCCGGTCAAAGAAAACACACACAAAAGCAAAACAACAACAAAACAAGCCCAGAAACAATAAGCTCTCGCATAGAAAATACTCTCTTAATAAATGACTTAGACGAAATGTTTGTCCAAGCCACAATGAATTAATGAGATTTGCTTTTGAAACTGACACCACACACAAATACTTTTTTAAAAAAAAAGGTTTTAACAACTATTTTTCGATACTGGTTGCTTAATTTCTGCTGACTTTTGTTGTGTTTTAACCTTTCAAAAGCCACCCTTAGTGCTGCAAATTACAGCAAAGGATGGAGGAATATATTAAAATAATATTGCTGTTCTATAGTTCTTTTAATATAAATCGCTCAAGTTGTGTAGCATAAAACTGCAAACATCGTATCACGATGCATTCTAAAACAATCACTAATCCAAAATATAAAAGCAGTAAAAAGGCACCTCACCTCCAAAAAAAGAGAAAGAGAATACAAAGGCATACCTTTTAAAGAGAAATGATTTTGAAACACAATCTTCTAATGATTAGACAATTCCGTTATTTTATTGCTGATTGATTTGTTCTGTATAAATGCTGGCTTCTGCTTTTATTTTTATTGCTTTTATTAGTCTTGGATGTTGGGGTTTGTTTGTTCAACCCTGATGAACAGATTGAAAGGCAGGATGTTAACATTTAAAAATCGATCTTACGAGGAAAGGTTACAATATTCAGGGCTTTTTGGTTTAGAGAAAAGGCGAGTAAGGGGATAATAGAATATGCAAAAATATGCATGGCATAGAGAAAGAGGCTACAGCATGTTTTTCTCCTCTCATAGCACTAGAACTCGTGGGCATCCTGAATGTTGGATTTGAGACTGATAAAGCACTTCTTCATACAGCACACAGTTAAACTATGGAACTCACTGCCACAGGAGGCAATGAGGAGGTGGCCACCAACTTGAATGGTTTTCAAAGAGGACTAGACAAATTCAAGGAGGTGATAAGAAAATAAATGCTCCTTCAATTACATAAAGGTATATTGAACTAATAGGGATGTGGGTGGTGCTGTGGGTTAAACCACAGAGCCTAGGACTTGCCGATCAGAAGGGTGGTGGTTTGAATCCCCGCGGCTTAGTCATGCTGGCCACATGACCCGGAAGCTGTACGCCGGCTCCCTTGGCCAATAAAGCGAGATGAGCGCCACAATCCCAGAGTCGGCCACGACTGGACCTAATGGTCAGGCGTCTCTTTACCTTTACCTATATTGAACTAATAAAGGGAACAGCCATGTTTCTTTCCTCTCGACTGTGAGGCCTTGAAATAAAATGCATCTTGATATAAAACGTATCCCCATGAGTCAGACCCCTTGCAACTATAAAGACATGTAACAATTTGTTTTGCAACATTTTTAAATTAAGTGCTTTGTAACAACTGATCGTCTTAAAGCTTGCAAAACAGTTTGCAGTTTACACTTGAAATCTATGCAACCATCTTTTGTTTGTTATTATTTTTATATAATTTTTATATATAATTTTTATTTATGATTTCCAATTGTATACCTTTCAGTAATTTTACAATCATTTTAACATTTTGAAACTCGACTTCCTTCCCCCTCTTTCTGCGGTTCCTTAAATTTGTTTTTTTTAATATCTGCATATTCCAAATTAACTTCATCATTTATTCATCTACTTTAAATGTGTACTCTTATAAAACTGCAGGTTATTACAACAATCCTGCCAATGTTCTTATCCATTTTCAGTTTGTTTGTAAATATTCAACAAACCGTTTCCATCTTTTGTTTGTTAAATCCTTTCGCTCTTGCTAATGTCTTTATGAATCCTGTAAAAATTAGTCTGTGAGTTTGTGATTGTATTTTGTAAATCACCCCGTCAGGCATTGTCTCCAGCTATCAATTTCCAGTCTCATCCTCTCACGACACCTAGGGGGACGTAAAAGCCAAAGATGAGCAAAAGATCTTGTTGCCTCATGTCATCACTGAATCAGGTATGACTCACCTGTCTCACATGTACCTAATCTATGTTTGGCATGAGGGAGTGGGGAGCGTGAAAGGTAGGGCAGTTCATAAAAAACTTTTTTTAAAAAATGCCTGCTCCAAAGGTCTTATCTTACTACACTAGGGATTATATAGCTATACGTATCTGAAATTTCATGCGTATCAGTTAATATCTTGACCCTGCTGAATTGAAATTTCAGCCTTCACGACACAGGACAACGGCCAAGTAAACATTTATTTTCGTGGAGGAGGGTCAAGATATTAACTGATATGCATGAAATTTCAGATACAGTAGTACCTCGGGTTACATACGCTTCAGGTTACAGACGCTTCAGGTTACAGACTCCGCTAACCCAGAAATAGTACCTCGGGTTAAGAATTTTGCTACAGGTTGAGAACAGAAATCGTGCTCCAGCGGCACGGCAGCAGCAGGAGGCCTCATTAGCTAAAGCGATGCTTCAGGTTAAGAATAGTTTCAGGTTAAGAACGGACCTCCAGAACGAATTAAGTACTTAACCCAAGGTACCAATGTATAGCTATATAATCCCTAGTGTAGTAAGATAAGACCTTTGGAGCAGGCATTTTTTTAAAAAAAGTTTTTAATGAACTGCCCTGGTGAAAGGGGATTTGAGCTCGGGACTTATCTCAGTTCGGGGTTTTCTCTCTTTTGCCTGCCTGTGGATACAGAGAGGACCCTGTTGCAACAGTGTCCGTACAGTGGGTTCCCCGGCTGCTGACGCCTTTCCAGAAGCAGGAATGAGTCACATGCTCACTGGCTCTTTTGGCCAAGTGTCACAAAAACCTTGATGACTTCTTTGCCAGACTAGTTACTCAGGAAGAAACATGGGTCCATCCAAACAATGGACGCATTCTGCCTTACCACCTCCAAAGTAGGCACATGTCCAACCATCAGTGGGCAAGGTCCTGCTCACGGTCTTCTGGGACCAGCACGGAGTAGTGATGATGGATTTCCTGGCAATGGGTACCACAGTTTCCGGGACATACTACGCTTCACTGCTGTGGAAGGCCATCAGAATTGAGAGGTGTGGTGTGCTGAACAAAGGTGTCTGCCTCCTGCAGGATAATGCCCCGGTTCACAACTCACATGTTGCACAGACGGAAGTATGGTCCTGTGGCTCTGAAATCCTTCCTCACCCCCCTTATTCTCCCAACCTTGCACCATCGAACTCCCACCTCTTTCCAACCATAAAGTTCTTTCTGAAGGGCAAGCTTTTTCCAGACGATGAAATGCTGATTTCTGGGGTCAAGCCGTGCCTTCTGACGCAACCTGCTGACTTCTACAGACGAGGTCTCCACATCTGCATAAAGCAATGGGAAAAGTCTCAGTCTACAGGAAGTACGTCAGGGGAAATCTTTAATGAGCGCCCCTCGTAACTTGGCCTCGCTGGAGGTCTATGCGGGATTGTGGGGAGGGTTCTATTGACTGCACCTTTCCTGAGTTTCCTTTCCTCCAGGGCTATTGATGACTACTTGTTGTGGTTGTTGTTTAGTCGTTTAGTCGTGTCCGACTCTTTGTGACCCCCATGGACCAGAGCACGCCAGGCACTCCTTTCTTCCACTGCCTCTCGTAGTTTGGTCCATCTCATGCTGGTAGCTTCGAGAACACTGTCCAACCATCTCGTCCTCTGTCGTCCCCTTCTCCTTGTGCCCTCCATCTTTCCCAACATCAGCTTCAGGATCTGTCCTTCCAGTGAGCACTCAGGGCTGATTTCCTTCAGAATGGATAGGTTTGATCTCCTTGCAGTCCATGGGACTCTCAAGAGTCTCCTCCAACACCATAATTCAAAGCATCAATTCTTCGGTAATCAGCCTTCTTTATGGCTACTAGCCATGGTGATTATGGTCTGCCTCCACAGTTGGTGGCAGCAATGCTCTTAAACACCAGTTGCTGGAAACCACAGGTGAGGAGAGCGCTCATATGCTCAGATCCCATTGTGGCTTCTCAGTGAGGCATCTAGTTGGCCCTTGTGAGAAATGGATGCTGGACTAAATGGGCCATTGGCTTAATCCAGAAGGCTCCCTTTACGTTCTGATGCAACCATCCTGAATGCATGATCTTGTTCTCTTGGCACACGTATATCCTCCTCAGGGCCAAGATCTGGCCATTCTGAGCGCAGAGCCATGCTTGATAATTCACACATAGAGAAATTTAGGGTGATACAGGGACCTAATAGTGAGTGAATCTGCACTATTTGACAAATAGCCATTTCAGAGCAGCCCAGCAGGTGTCAGCCTTGCTTAGAAAAAACAGCCTGTTCAGAAAAAGCTGTTCAGTTTCTCCAGCTGCTAAGAGGCTCTGGAAAGGCTTGCAAAATATGGATCTTTTTACTATTTACTTATTTCTTAAAATGAGCTAGAGGTTGCTGCAAAGGGATAGGCCACTAAATAAATTTACATCCGAAGGAGGCTGTGCTACGCGGCGGAGGAAGGCAAGTATTGCAATATTTCCTACAATTAGAAACAATAAACCAACCAGTTAAAGATTCTGGGTCTTGCTGATAGTTTAGGTGTTATAACTAACTGGTTTTTTAATTATAATGGCTATATCACAGTTTTCATGTTGTGTACTACCCTGTAATCTGTTTAAGAAAGGGTGGTGTGTTAATAAGACAATAATAGGAGTAGTAGGAACAACAACATAAACAACAAGAACTAGCACTGTTACAGGTGCCATATAATGCTTGTTCCACATTTGTAAGAAATCAATCATTTAGTGTGGTCGCCCTTTGGAACTCCCTGCCTATTGACACCAGGCAGGTACCTTTACTGCACTGTTTTGAGTGCCTGCTAAAAACATTTTTGTTTAGAGAAGCCTATCTAAATATGTAGAGTGCTGATGTGTGTTCTCATCTGTGTTTAGTTTATCACTAATTTTATTTTATTTTTGAAATGTTTTCAATAGTTGTCTTTAACTGTTTTACATGTAATGTTATTTTTTATTCTTTTGAGGGGTTCCCCCCCAATAAATAAATAAATAAATAAATAAATAAATAAATAGACAACAACACCTCTCAGTTGGCTTAATGTACATTCACATCACACAATTGTTTCCAAACAAGCAATAGTGGTCAAAATTCCATGAAGGAAAAATTCCCTGCTATTTTAAAATTCCCCCCCTGCAGTATGAAACTTCCAGAAAACACTGGGGGCACTCAAAGCCAAAGCTTCCATTCAAGCAGGCCAATGGTGAGATCCAAAGGGCTGGACCCCATGGGAGATCTTGTGCTCCCTAGAATAGGGATTTCTTCATTAAGAAGGCCTGTGGCATGTCTGTGAAAAGACAATTAAAAATCATACAGTGCCTAACACAGTGAATTACAGTTGTTGCAAGAGGCAGGAAAAAATTGTGGTTTGCCAAGAACCTCAGCAATTTTCTTTTTTTTTTTTTTCCAATGATATTTATTAAAATTTTCAAAAATACAGAAAGTAAGAATTAAAATACATTTCAAAGCCTTATTTTCATACATCCACTTTCCGGGACTCCCCCCTTCCCCCACCCCTACCATATTCCTCTTTCACATTGTTGGCTCCACAAGCTCTCAGTTCTAATTGAAACTTAATTTATTTAGACCATTATCCGAATTTAAAATTTATACACTCCTCATCAATACTCTTAATAAAAAACAAAAATTCTTTCCCAGGGCCCACCCCATTTTCATTCCACAATTTCCCTTTTTTTAATAATAAGGACACCCCACACAGTAGAAATATCAAAAATAAGAAATAAAAAGTATAGTAGATGAAAAAGAGCCAGTTCAAAAAAAAAAAAGAAGTTAACAAGCCTTTGGATTTTAGTTCTCCCCCCCCCTGTCCCCGGTTTAATTTCCCCCTGACCACCAAACCATGTTATCCGCCTGGAATTCTTAAAGTCCATAAATCACCTATTTCCCCCAACTCCTTGCTGGCTTTTTCTTTTTATAGTTATTTTTTTTTTTTAAAAAAAACACTTAACTTCAACCTCAGCAATTTTCTAGTAGCCCATGGCAGGTCAGATTTTGGGAACCACTGCCTTAGAACATCATATCCCCCAGTAAAGACCTGCAGATGGAGGTTTCTTAGTAGACAAGTTGATACTCAGTGGAACAGGGTTTCTCTGAAGGCAGAAAAGCTTGAAAGCTACTGGCTTAGCCATCACCAATTTGTTGTGGGCTGTCAGACGTCACAGGGTATGCGTGAGAATTCTGGTCCTCTGTTGCTTAAGATGCAGGAAATGCTTCCTGATGAAACTAGGATTTTTTTAATGGCTACCATGAACAAGTCATCTCTAGAGAGGTTACTGGACAGCTTGACAACTGAGAGGTGTCCATATTTGAACATGGCTTTTCGTGGAATTTAGTGTACACAGCAAGTTTACCCCCCACCTCTATTTTTTTCTTCAGAAGATGGCCTGAGGGACAGTTCTACATTAATAGCAACTCCTTTCAGAAGAAGCAATCTCTGCTCCCTGAGAAAACAGCTATTTTCAGGCAGGCCTGTTCTCAAGGAGCTGCTATTTTTAGCAAATTCTGTTTGGTGAAAGGGGGGGGCGTCTTTGTTTCTAAAAACCCACAGCCTTCCCCTCTCTCCAGCACTGGTAGCTGCTCCTTGTCTGACAATGAGCTATCCCTTGTGGCGCATATTAGTAGCCTGAGGGAAGTGTACAAAAAGCAGCAAGCCAAGCAAAGGCTAATGATGGAGGCGGAAGCCTTACGGAGTGCTCCTTTCTCAGCAGGTTCCATTAGTAAATGAAGTTTTCCTGAAGGGACCCATATTTGCTTTCAGTGTATTCCAAAACACGGCACTTAATCCTGCCATTCAACTTTCTTTAAAATATTCCCCTCCTAGCCATACGACTCAGATGTCACGAGCCACAGTGGCATACCCTCCAACATTCCTCCAATGAAAATAAGGATGTCCTGTTCCATAATACAGTTTTACCTTGGATCCCGAACGCCTTGCGAGTCAAAGGTTTTGGCTCCCGAATGCCGCAAACCCGGAAGTGAGTGTTCTGGTTTGCAAACGTTCTTTGGAACCCGAATGTCTGATGGGGCTTCCACGGCTTCCGATTGGCTGCAGGAGCTTTCTACAGCCAATGGGAAGCCGCGCCTTGGTTTCCAAATGTTTTGAAAGTAGAACGAACTTCCGGAACGGATTCCGTTCGACTTCCACGGTACGATTGTAATAATAATTTTGTTATTTATATCCCATCCATCTGACTGGGTTGCCCTAGCAGCTTCCAACATATTAAAAAACCTTATAAAACATTAAACATTAAAAAACTTCCCTATGCAGGACTCCCTTCAGATGTCTTCTAAAGGCTGTATGGTTACTTATCTCCTTGGCTCAGGGGTCAAATAACTCCATACCCTCCAACATTTCTCTGATAAAAATAGGGGCGTCCTAAGGAAAAGCGGGACATTCCAGGATCAAATTAGAGACTAGGATGGCTTCTGTAAATATGGGACTGTCCCTGGAAAATAGGGGCACTTAGATGGTTTGTTAACACACCAGAAAACTTCCTGAATTATCTCAGCAGGCATGTGGGTTGTGAGTAAGGGGTGTGGCTCAGTAATGAAACATCTATTACTACTATTACTACTGCAAAGATGGGAGAGAGGTACCTGAATGGTTTTTCTGGCTCAGGTTCCAGAATAGCTTGACTGGCCTTGAGTTCTATTCTCCTTGACCTGGAAGGAGGAAGATACATTTGCTGCTGTGCCTTAGGGAAGAAAATGTTGTGGGCTGGCTGTTCATACATAAGAACCACTACATGCGTTGATTAGAAACTGCTAGGATTGCAGTGAAATTTGTACGGCAGCGAGGGTGGTCAGCCTTTGGAAGCCAGGACAGAGCTAGCCTTGTCTCTGCCAAATCTGCTTCTTGCTCCTGGGTTGCCCTTTCCCATCTAGCATCTCAGACACGCCCCATCAATGCTAGCCTTTCCCCAGCGGATGGCCTCTCTGGGGATGCAATCCGAAACCCTGTTTCATACCAGGCCTCTTGGATGGAGCATTGCATCCAGATGTTTTGCTGGGAAGCTACCTTTGAGAAAGCCCAAGCTCAGCGCCACTGCCAAGGAAACGTCTCCATCAGTCAAGAGGTTGCTAAAGAAAAAAAGAGAGAAATCTTTTCTAAACTAGGCTGTGCTACATCTGACCACATCTGTGACACTTTGGTATCTTGCAAAAACAGGGTTGTATCCAATGCTAGTCCTTTTCATTGAAATGAGTGGATCATAACTCAAGTACATTAATTTTAGTGGGTCTACTATGAGTAAGATTTAGTTGGATACAATCCACAATTTCCACTGGTCTTGCGGGGCAGGGTATAACTAGTTCTTGTGATCTTTATTTCAGTTATCCGCTCAGGGCCACAGCAGACATGGGAATTCCAGAATGAGATCTCCCAGTTTTCAGTTTTTAAACTTGGTCATTCTAGCTGTTAGTCCTATAAAATATGGCCCTCTTCCCCTATCATAGGAAAAACCACACATTTGGTAAGTTTAAAATGGTTTACTTACAAACTCTCCAAAGGTCAGGTTCATGTGCTTTTCCATACATCAGTCAGAAATCACAAGCAGTAAAACTTGATTTAGTTACAGTGGTGAAAGTTCCTAAATAATTTGGTATAGGAATGCAAAAATGGCTTGTAAGAACCATAAGGTCTGAGCTGCAGCAACCAGCTCAGAACCTCTTCACACGCAGAGCTTGAGCTGCTCTTCTCCGGTAGTCTGAGAGGGGAACAAAGGCCTGACTACCTTCCTCCCAAGGTAAGGGGGAGTGACCTAGCTATGCCTGGCATGGTGTTAACCCCTTCATGCATTAATTAGACTTAAACATGTTGGTTATATGAGGCAGATTATAACACAGGGAAGAGGAATGGACTATCCTGAAAGAAAGAATGGGACCCTGAATGTGAGAATTCTGCTCTGCAAAACCTTCCTGCAAGACCCACTTGCCACATTTTGAAACAAGTCCAAACGATGCTGCAAAAAATGCACTTTTCAGTTCAGTTTATTATGAAGTTAAGCAGGTGCTGAAATCTCATCTCCTGCTGCAATCAGCAGGGCTTAAAATTGCTTCACTTTGGCTGGGTCGTGCACCCGTCATGAGTAATATATACATATTCTTAACGTTTTTCATGGATGCCTCATTCTTGAGCATCTGAAAGGGCTTCACAGCATGAGCTGTTCCCAGTCATCTGCCCCTTGAAGTTAATTCTCATCCTCCGATAAACACTTTCTTCCCGTTTTCTTATGAGAAATCATTGCTGGGGATCAGCAGCATGCTCTTGCCCACTTCACCTGTTACGAATGACCCACACAAAAAGAGAGCAGCATGAACAAGATAATCCCTGTGCATTATCACACCTGAAGCCTTACCAACAGGCTTTTCAGATTCTGTTTTCAGTTTCATGTACATGCCTCCAGTTTCCACAATGGCTGATGTTTCTACACACAGGGGTTTCTTTTTAATAAAAAAAGTTTATAAATGTAATAGTGACAATCTACATCTGGGACGGGGAAGCTCAGGTCTGGGGGGCCAGATGTAGCCGTCCCCATGTGTCCTTGACTCGGGAATATGTGCTTGCTACTGAGGCTGTACTGCTTTTGGCCTGAATAAAGATATTTTCCTTACTCTGAAATAAGTGTTGCCATTGTTGCTTTCTGGAAGGGGAGCCTGACAGTAAGAAGGCAGTGATTTCCTTTCCAATATCATCCAATTCATCAATATCAGCGCTGCTTGCATTCCCTTGCGGTTTGGTTTCTGCCAAATACTATGCTATTTGTTTCTCTGGCCGTTGTGCAAGTTATGTAACTATTTACACACTTTGACTTCCAGTCAATGTAAAGGAAATCCCATAGTAACGATTAAAAAGTCATCAACTGCATATTATTTCCAGGCTTGAAACACACACGCACCAATGGGAATGAATATGGATTGTGCTGGGTGGCTGATCTCCATTCCTGACCACAGAGAAGCACGCAGATTGCAGCAATTTCCAATTCCTTCCCTGTTTTCATCACCGTTCTCCAACATGCTGACCCTGCGAGCTTTGCTCTCCTCAACTTGGGACGTTCGCAAGTGCCATCCTCATCACACCGTGAGTCGGGCAAATGGAACAGTCTGGTTAGAGAGGAGGGAAGACTTTGATAACACTGTGTTCCACCCTCCATGCAGACTGTGACATTTCAATCTGTTTTAAACATCTGCTGTATCATTCCAGGAGCTTCATATTCAATGGCAGCCAAGGCGAGAGCTACGGTATTTTAATCCCTAATCATTCATCATTGGGCCCTTTCCCATCCTTCCCTTGCACTCACTTTCTCTCTTCCCTCCCCTCTGTTTTGCCCCCTTCCCATCTGCTGCCCTGCAGGCACATGTCGGCAAGAAATTCCCAACTTCAGAAGCCACTGGGAAGCAAAACGGAGAGACTTCACCAACAGCAGGTCCCCAGTTAACATTATTTCAACAGTGATGAACATCAGCGAGGAAGGAAACGCTCGGCCAGCCCCAAAATATTTTGCTGCCTGAGATGAAAAGGACAAGATGGTGACCCTCACTTTCCTTGTACAGAAGATGACAGGGCAATGGTGGAGCGCAACCAGTGGGCTTTGAATTATCTGTTGGTGCAATGAGGAAAGCATTTGCCGCTCTGAGATTCCAAAATGCCCAGAGTATATTTAGAGGAGAGCTACAGCAGAATTCCTGTAAATTGTCACTTGGGGGGCCCAGAGAGAAGCGAAAGGTATTGTCCACGATGTGTTGTTTCCTATATAATTCCCCTGGGAGACAGGTTTTTGGAGGAGGGGCTTCAGACAGTTTCCTTTTCGTACAGGAGGGAGAGAATCTGTTACACGCTGGGATAGGGATAAATTCGCTACATATACAGTTTCTATGTTTGCTCTACCAGCCGGATGGATCAGGTTTTTAAAAATCATTGAGCATAATGAGGTCCAATATGCTCATGTCAGGGAACTGCCATCAGTGCCGGAGGGAGAGAGCAAAATCCAGAGGGATTCTGGAGAGCGTCCCGGGATTGGGAGAGGCAGCCCATCTTCTGGGGAAGAGAATCAGCGTAGCACCAGTGGAGAAGGGGGGCAGATGGGGGAAGCAGCGAGGCGGTCCCATGACTCCTTGCCGGGGACCAGCGGGGAGAGTAGAGGTCCTCCGCTGCCTACGCCCTCCTTGCGCAGAAGGCTTTCGCGCAGAGAGAGTAGGAGGAGACTAGGCGTCAAAGAGCTTCTTTGCTGGAAGAAGTTTAAGAAACGCCCACTGATGGATTCTGCCAGCGATTGAGACAGCCACGGGTGAGTGGCTGTCCGGACAGAAAAGGTTCACTCAGGCAATCCAGCCAGGTGTTTGCACCGGCTTACGCACGAGCAACCCCTAGAACCATTACAGGTCAGGACCAGCAATGTATCTCTAAACTTGATGGTTTGTGGTTGACCAACAGCCTTTAGCAAATCCATCTGACTGACCAACAATGGTATTCATAAACAAAGGATGAGAGTGGTGGTTCTCAAAGGGTGTGGCATACCACAATGAGCCCCAAAGGGTGTGGCATACCTTCCAAGAGCTCCAGAAAAAATGGGACATCCTGTTTTTTCTCACGAGAACTTGGCGGCCATTTTGGGTGCTGCGATCTTATGTGCTCTTGGGCTGCGCTCTAGCGCCGAAAAAGTGCTTTTCTCAGGACTGCATGAGATCTCTCCCTGCCCAAGTGCTTTTTTTCGGGATGAGAGCGAGGCGTGTGTCATGTGACAAACCAAGGAGTGTGTCGTGGGAAGATGTGCACCTCAATTTTGCATTGGAAATGTTGGAAGGTATGCTGGCAGATGAGGATGGCAAGCGTGGCAGGAAGGTTCAAGGACAATCAAAGAAACATTTAAACATTTCAGTGTAGTATAATACAGTATCATAATTTTTTTTATTGCAGAATATGGATAGATATCTTTTCAAAATGCTAGCAAGAGCATCAAGTGGTGCTGAGGACAATCCTATTCAAACAGAGTGCGGTGCAGAATTTGTTTGATTCAACACCAGTGGCAAGTTTCTTTGTGTTGATGAGGAGTTGAGAGCTTGTTTGTCTCAAAATAGGTCTAATATAAATGAGATTACCTGGCAAAAGCAAGCTCACGCCTTCCATTGAGTTTGTATAGCCACTTAAGGTACATGTGTCAGAGTCTCATTTGGAATTATGGTATATTTTGGGGATGATTCATGTTCTTATGTAGCTGCACTGCATTGTTTTAGACTTTCGCCGTCCCACAATCATATTAGAAAGTAGTTGTGTTCTGTGTTATAAATCAAGCACTGTTAGGAGTTGTTCCTTTTTGTTTTCCAATGTATTTTTTAAAAAAATTGGCATGAGCAAATTTTCACTCTGAATGTGGTCCAGAGAAAGATGTTTGAGGACCACTGGATCAGAACTAACATAATACAGACTACAGGTAAAATGTGTATAGTATTGTAACAGAGCAATCCTTCCCTAGTGCACACTCCTCTCTGCCCACCTAACAAGTGGACAGAGGTACCCCAAAATGGGACATTCCACGGGAAAGGAGGGGCTGGCCTGGCCCTGGAATCACTAGATCCTAAGTCAACACTACTGCTGTCATGTGACAGCCTTGGGCACAATCCATCCATGTCATGGAATCTAAATAAGCATTCTAACTTCTCTGGGTTGAGTGCTATGAGCCCACTGTCTGTGAGGATTTCAGATATGTGTGTGTGTGTGTGTGTGTGTGTGTGTGTTGTGTGTCCTTGTTTCTCAATTTTATCCTTATACATGTTTTTTGTATGTTCTGCAGTATTTTACGCATTGTGGCTTGACATTACTTTTTTTGATTGTAGTTTAGTAATTCTTTATAAGTGTAACCTGATTAATTACTATTTCTTGATATTTAATTTTACTGTTTACTATTAGATTCTCATGCATGATTGAATATTGCTTTATTTGATGTAAGTTGTTTATTTTAAAGTTATTGTGACTTTTCTTTGCATTGGTTCAGACTGTTATTATTAATGTTTGACGTTTTATTGTGGGTGTTTTTTTTTACATTCTGTTGGAAACTACCCAGAGTGGCTGGGGCAACCAAGCTGGATGGGCAGAGTATAATCATCATCATCATCATCATCATCACCACCATTACCATCCAGAGGTTGACAGGTTCCCCATTCTGCCCTAGAGAGTTTGCTGTCTGTTTCCATAAAGGAAGGAGACATTGGCGATAACGTTCCCTCTCACTACTCTCACCCTGCATTGAATACAGTGGTACCTCAGGTTACATACGCTTCAGGTTACATACACTTCAGGTTACAGACTCCGCTAACCCAGAAATAGTGCTTCAGGTTAAGAACTTTGCTTCAGGATGAGAACAGAAATCGTGCTCCAGCGGCACGGCGGCAGCAGGAGACCCCATTAGCTAAATTGGTGCTTCAGGTTAAGAACAGTTTCAGGTTAAGAACAGACCTCCGGAACGAATTAAGTGCTTACCCCGAGGTACCACTGTATTTGTTTTCTACTCTGTGCATTTATTAAATTTGCATACTGCCCTTCATCACAAGATCTCAGGGAGGTTCGCAGACTATAGTGCAAGGTAAAAGAACAAGTAAATAGTTAACACAAAAACAACAAAACAATAACACCCCCAAGCAGGATGCCTGCCGCGTTTTTCACCCGAATGTCACACACCACAATCCAGGCATTGTGGCATTATCTGAAAGCGATACCACACAGGCATGGCATCCACAAAGCTGACAACTAGAGCTGTAGCTTGTATTTTTATCTCGTAACAGTGGAAACAATCCTAAGGTTTCTCCCTTCAGGATATAGGAGGGATGGATGAGAGTTTTAACTCACTGCTGTAACTCACCTATGAGAAGTGGGCTAAGAGAGTGTTCTGTTCTTGCAAGAGGGAAGGTAGAGTTGTGTGCCCTAAAGGAATTGGGCTGAGTATAGAATCACAGAATCGTACAGTTGGAAGGTACCCCAAGAGTCATCTAGTCTAACCCCCTCCAGTGCAGGAATCTCAGCTGAAGCATCCCTGACAGATGGCCATCCAACCTCCGAACAAAAACCTACGAGGAAGGGGAGTACGCCATGTATATTTTGCCCAGACACAGAGCTTTAAACCATGGACCATGCTTTGAAAGAGTGGAAGAAAGGTAAGTGAGGATAAGCCCATAGAGCACGATGTTATGGCGGCTGGATGATTGTCCTCAGGTGACATTGAATCAATAGGAGTTTCTATGGAGGCTACTAGCCAAAATGGCTACTAGCCAAAATGTCTACATTCTCCCTTCACTGTCAGAGGCAGTAGGATGCTGAAGCCTCCGGCCTGACGCAGCCAGTTGTTCTTATTATGTTGCTTTTAAATGGCTTCTGTGTGGTTATTCTGACTGTTCTAAATTATTTTCGCAGCTAGCTACTCTGGGTTCTGTTGCAGAAAAAGCAGGGCAGACCTTTAAATAAGCTAATAAGGATGCCAGGAAACCAGGAATTATGTTCACATGTGGTGGGGGTGTAAATATGTACATTTTTTTTCTGGCAAAGGGTGTTTAAAGAGATAACAGAAATCACTGAGTTAAAGCTGACCCAAAGTCCAGAGGTTGCATTATTATCAATTTACAATGGGGTAGAAGGTTCGCAGGCTATGAAGGACTGGCTCATATATTTATTGACGGCTGCATGAATAATGATAGCTAGGAAGTGGAAAGGGTAAGAAGAATATAAAATGGAAGAATGGTATAAAGAGGTGTGGGATATCAGTGGTACCTCGGGCTACAGATGCTTCAGGTTACAGATGCTTCAGGTTACAGACTCCACTAACCCAGAAATAGTACCTCGGGTTAAGAACTTTGCTTCAGGATGAGAACAGAAATCGCATGGCGGCGGCGCAGCAGCAGCAGCAGTGGGAGGTCCCATTAGCTAAAGTGGTACCTCAGGTTAAGAGCAGTTTCAGGTTAAGAATGGACTTCCAGAACGAATTAAGTTCTTAACCTGAGGTACCACTGTAGTTATTAATGATAAATTAACATGAGCCATTAAGGTAAGACGGAATATGCAGGAGGAATGATTTTGAGGAGATATGGAGGGCATTTGTAGAATTTGTACTGTTAAAATGGAAAGGGGTCAAACCATCGCAAGAGGTGTTGAAAATTTGGGAGGTTGGAAAGTTACAATGGAATGGTCTCGATGATGGGGTGCACGTTTTATTCTTATTTATGTATGATTATTACTTTGTCAAAATAAAATAAATTTTAAAAAGAAAAATAAATAAGCTAATAAATAGCCCGGAAATAAAACAAATTCATTGCAATGATTTGAGGGCCCAGCGTGGGGAATTCATGGCTCTCCAGATCGTGTGAGAGTATATCACCATGGCAGCTCGGGCTGTTGGGATTTGGAGTCCAAACCACATCTGGAGGGCTACAGATTCCCCCCACCCTTACTGCACTCATTCCGGCACGCTTCTCTCATTCTGCTTCCAGCTCCTATCGTTCTCATTATGCAACTCCTCAGGTTGTAGGAGGTGAAGCTCTGAGATTGACTTAATTATCATTAGCTGTTGCTGGTAACGATAGCAATGCGAGAAGCACTCCGAAGCCTTGCGGGCTCCTGTTCTTTGTTCTACGATCCTGAGCGATTTGTCTGTAGGCAGCTCCGAGTCATTTGCAACAATGGAGATCAGTAACGTCGGGTGACTCAGAGTCACACATGTGGGACCTGCCAATCCTTCTCTGCCCTGCCAGGAGAGCTGAGAGAAGCTTGGCACATTTGCCAGGAGGCAAAGCAAAGGGAACAACAGAAGTCAGCAGCACTGGCATGCAAACGTCTCCAACGAGCCTAAAGGGCTTCGAAAATGGCAGGAACTCCATCTGGGACATCTATGTCAGAGGTGGGGAACCTGCGGCCCTCCAGATGTTGTTAGACACATCCAGTCACCGTGGCCAGCAGTGAGGGATGATGGGAGTTGTAGTTAGGCAACATCTGGCTTGAACCTTGGCCCAGAGCTGAGCCTTTGAGGAAAGGCTCCAGCTCAATGGCAGATCATAGACCTTGCATGTAGAATATCCCAAGTCCAGTTCCTGGTATCCCTTGAGAGTTACTGCAGGTCAGCACAGAGCAGTTTTTCCCAAAGTGGGTGATACTGGCTTCGCCCAGGTCCAAGAAGTGCATCACAGCTTGCCTACCTATTTGGCCAATGGCAGGCGGACTGTGGCACCGGCCTTGCCCTTTCACTTAAAGAAGGGAGATTTCCAGAAGGCACTGAGTCATTTTTTTTTCCTGAAAAGGGGGCAGTAGGCCCAATAAGTTTGGGAACCTATGGCATAGACAATACAGAACTAGGGTGGACCTATGACCCACATGTACCGGTAATTCCATTTGTGTATACAGTGGTACCTCGGGTTACAGATGCTTCAGGTTACAGATGCTTCAGGTTACAGATGCTTCAGGTTACAGACTCCGCTAACCCAGAAATAGTACCTTGGGTTAAGAACTTTGCTTCAGGGTGAGAACAGAAATTGCACAGCGGCAGCAGTGGGAGGCCGCATTAGCTAAAGTGGTGCTTCAGGTTAAGAACAGTTTCAGGTTAAGAACGGACCTCCAGAACGAATTAAGTTCTTAACCCGAGGTTCCACTGTATAACCTTGTTTCTTCTCTCCCCCATTTCTGCTCCCCACTGTCGATTTAATTGTAAGTTCCTCATTTTTCCAAGCTCATGTTCCGATCTTTCTATTTTTGCTTCAGTTGTTTGCGATTTTTTTCCAAGTCCTCCTGAAAATTCACCATCATTTTAGTGCAAATTTCTCTTCTACACATTTTTGTGTGCCATTTTGCCTCATATGCATGTTGCCCCCAAAAGGATGTCAACGAAGGGCCGTGTCTCTCTATGCATTGATGGAGGCACCTGATGAGTGACACTGCATTCACTGAGTTGATGCCACAATGAAGGATGTTGTTATGTACTGAGTTGAATAGGATCCAAAATGCAGCAGTCTGATTGGTCCTAGAACAATAGGATCCTAAATGCAGCAGTCTGATTGGTCCTAGAACAATAAGATTCAGAATGCAGCAGTCTGCTTGGTCCTAGAACAATGCAGCAGTATGACTGGTCCGCAGGAGCCACCCAATCCAGCTCCAGGTGGAAGTGAATCCACAACCTGATTGGCCTACAGGAGAATCTCGGAATTAGCCAATCACGTACAGCCCATTGTGTAAATAAGGTATATAAAGCAGATATTGTGGGGAAATTTCCATTCCTCCTCACCACTATGAGCTGAATAAAGAGCATGAAATCCACTCTCGATTCCGAGTATATTTCAGCTGTAGACACCCTTGTCAATTCCTTTACACCGACAAGACGCTCAGCGATCATTGTTTTTGCGGCATTTCCGTGCTCTTCTGGAGTGGCTGTCGTGCGCTGAGGTGCCTCGGTTCTTTGGAACCCACTTTCTGCCAGCTTCATGATTGATGCTTTTGTCTCGGAGTGTCAATAAAAACAGCAGCTGAGCTTGTCAGGGCCTCATCTGCATGTGTGTACCTCTGGGGAAAGGGCGGTGGGTTCTGAGTGACTCATCCTGACTTGACTCCTCTGGAGAAAGGCACTAGGCAGAACAGTTTGCCTTCCACTGCTCAGGAGCTCTGAAAGAAAAAAAACCAAGATTGTTCTGAAGAAGTGCTCCAAGCTACAGCTGTGCAGAACCCTGAGGCGGAATGAGGCAGCCAGTTGCCTTGGGAGGAAGATGCTTGAGGGGTAAGGAGCAGAGGTATTATGTTGGAGGCATGTGTCATGAAGCTGTACTGCAGCCCATTGGGCTCCCATGAGCAGTAGCACATCAAAACGCCCCACAGCCTCTGGCTCTTCTCTTTCTTTGCACCAGTAGCAGCAACCACTGGATCATTCAATTCACAGTTGCTTTTCAGGGACAAAGCTGTTACATCTTAGGATGTCAGAGAAATCAGACGAAAGCAGAAATGGATATTGCTGATGTTCACTTATCTGTCCCAAGTCTGTGTTGGGTTTGGAACTTAACAGGTTAAGTTGTTCCCATGATGCCTCAACATTCTGACGTCAGCTTTCGAAGCTGGGAGGAGCTGGGAGGAGTTTCGTTTCTGTTCCCCTCTGGTTCTCTGAGGGAAGAGGTCGCAGTTTAGTCATGGCTGCGGTGAGCCCAGGAGATTCCTGGGGAATGTCGGAATAAAGAACTGTAAATGGACAAACCTGGTCTCTGTGTGTTTGTCTGAAGCTAAGTGAAGCTACGTGACAGTTTTCACCGCTGTGTTCAACTCTGCTGAGGCGTGACTGGAGAGCTACTGGAGACGGAGCTGAGTGGCGCAGCTCGGAGGAAGCGCGCCGGGCATAAAGAGCTAATTGTGGATCGTAAATCAATTAGCGGGGGTCACGCCAAACCAATAAATCAATTCCACAGGTTATGGGTGCTTAATCACCGATCGTAAAAACTGTCACAGGAACGCTTTGAAGTGCCGGAATGCGTTTGAAGTCGCTGGCAGGAGTTTTTGCCTGGTGTTAAGAGGCAAAGGAGAGCTGCGGAGCTGAGAGCAGCTGGAAAATCGTTTCCCCACGGATGGGTGCCGGAGGAGCTTGTAATCTGTGAGTACAGCTTGGGGCCCCTTGGGAGAACGGAAGACAATGGCAGGCAGCCAGGTCTTGGAGGACATTGCGTTTGAACAGCTCACTCTAAGATGTTGAGCAAGGGCTGCTGGGAATGTGCTGCTGCGTGTGCTGTGAAGCTTCAGCAGGAGGCCAGAGCCCTGGAGAAAGTATTGAGAAAAGCCTAGAGATGGCTGCAGCCCCTGTTCCTGATGCTTTAGCCTCAAGGAGTGCTAGTGAGCAGATCGGGGGGGCGAAGGATTCCAAAGGCAAGTGTAAAGGCTTGTCCACTGTGCGTGCTGGAGTGGAATGTCAACAGAGCAGGTTCCCAGAAAGCCGCAGTGGGAGCCAGGCCAGAGGGGGCGGAGCTGGCAAGGAGTGCTTTTCCGGAAGAAGGAGAAGGAGGCCAGCTGGGAGGAGCCCCGGGCAGTGTTTTTCCACTGGAGTTCGTCGTTGCTATGTGTGCAATTTGATGCGACGCTTGCTACGTGTGCCCATGGAGAGCGGAGACAGCTGGGCAGGAAGGTCCCAAGGTCAACCAGCTGAGTTCCCATGGGAATCAGTCTCGGAGAGGAGGCCAGCGTGGGAACGCAAGGGAAGGACGTGGCTCAGACACTGGGGAGGGTTGTTTTCTTATCACTGCTTCTATGGCAACTGTGAAGAACAACTCCAGCCAGGACACGGTGACGCGCTGGGTTTTGAATACTGCTGTTGGTCAGCACCTGCTAAGCGAGCCTGCTGGCAAAATGCGGAACTGCAGGGCTGTTTCAACAGGACACAACTGTGATGTTAGCAGACGGAATGAGAAAGTCGGTTTCTGCTGTGGCTAACATGTCTTTTTCTCCTTTACAGGAGGAGCTAGAGGTCTACGTTGTGCCGGGACTGAATTGTTGTTTGTTATCTGTATCAGCTCTAATGAAGCAGGGATACAAAAATTTGCTTTGAAAATGACACCTGTTCCATTTTCAGAGGGGGGAAACAAGTGGCCAACGTGAAAAGGGGGCAGAACAATCTCTTTGTTCTGGAGTCACCTCTGGAGGGTGGTGGGAATGCTGGAAAAGCACAGGCGCAGTGTGCTAAGGTTCCCAGTCATGTGCAAAAGCTGCACAGGTGCACAAAAGGGTACAAACTCCGGAAATGTGGGAGGTCCCTAGGGTGCAGGGCATGCAAGGGTGCACAGGTACATGGTTTTCCCGGGTTTGGGAGGGTAGCCAAAGAGCCCTTTGAGCTCTTTGAGGCAGGTGGTCCAAAGGTTCAGGAAATGATCTTCTGTGGATATGATCCTGCAACCAATGGGTGGAAGTTTGCATACCCAGAGGGTGATCAAACCAAGCTGCTGGTCAGTAAGCAGGCTGAGTTCTGTGAACAGGATGGGTGTTCAAGACTCAGGGATAGTCCTGATTTTCTCTCAGAATGTCTGTCTGATTCTGAGGAGGAAAGGGAGGCAGAGGCTGATCCCGGTGATAGGGACCAGGTCCAGGATCAGGGTTCAGAACCCGGTGATGGGGACCAGGTCCAAGATCAGGGTTCAGGGCAGGTCTGGGCATCTCCAAAGGTTGTGAAAGGAGTGTCCAGGTGTGAGGCTTCATCTCCGGTTAGCGTAATGGAGAAAGCTCACAAACAGGGTGTCAAGTCAGAGGGGGAAGAGTCTGACGGAGAAGACACAACTGCTGGCCCAAATGGGTCAGTAGGGTATCAGGTCACAAGTGCGTGGAAAAGTGTCGCACAGTGTGATTCTGGGAATGTTGAAGGGGTTCAACAGGTGCCTGGGAAAGATGCCGGGAAGTGGCATAAGGCAAAGGGGAAGGTGTTGAACTCAAAAAGGTCTTGTCAGAATGGTTCGGCAAGAGGGGGTGTTGGGTTTGGAACTTAACAGGTTAAGTTGTTCCCATGATGCCTCAACATTCTGACGTCAGCTTTCGAAGCTGGGAGGAGCTGGGAGGAGTTTCGTTTCTGTTCCCCTCTGGTTCTCTGAGGGAAGAGGTCGCAGTTTAGTCATGGCTGCGGTGAGCCCAGGAGATTCCTGGGGAATGTCGGAATAAAGAACTGTAAATGGACAAACCTGGTCTCTGTGTGTTTGTCTGAAGCTAAGTGAAGCTACGTGACAGTTTTCACCGCTGTGTTCAACTCTGCTGAGGCGTGACTGGAGAGCTACTGGAGACGGAGCTGAGTGGCGCAGCTCGGAGGAAGCGCGCCGGGCATAAAGAGCTAATTGTGGATCGTAAATCAATTAGCGGGGGTCACGCCAAACCAATAAATCAATTCCACAGTCTGGAAGGGATGCAAGACATGGGATTCAACCCAAGTCTTGATGCAAAGGAAACACAGTGCAGATTGGGGTGGAGTGGGGGAGATGACATACAAAATTAGGGTAGTTTGTCGCCTACCTCGCTCTGCCCCAATTTGCACTGTTTCCTTTGCATCAAAATGAATAGGGTGGAGTAAAGTCATAGCCTTGCCAACAAAGGTCCATATAGTTAAAGCTATGGTTTTCCCAGTAGTGATGTATGGAAGTGAGAGCTGGACAATAAAGAAGGCTGATCGCCGAAGAATTGATGCTTTTGAATTACCGGTATGGTGGAGGAGACTCTTGAGAGTCCCATGGACTGCAAGAAGATCAAACCTATCCATTCTGAAGGAAATCAGCCTTGAATGCTCACTGGAAGGACAGATCGTGAAGCTGAGGCTCCAATACTTTGGCCACCTCATGAGAAGAGAAGACTCCCTGGAAAAGACCCTGATGCTGGGAAGGATTGAGGGCACAAGGAGAAGGGGACGACAGAGGACGAGATGGTTGGACAGTGTTCTCGAAGCTACCAGCATGAGTTTGACCAAACTGCGGGAGGCAGTGGAAGACAGGAGTGCCTGGCGTGCTCTGGTCCATGGGGTCACGAAGAGTCGGACACGACTAAACAACTAAACAACAACAACAAATGTAATAGCAACGCAACTTATGTAATTTACACAGTCAATTAAGTAGCTTACGTAATTTTGCCATAGTAGATGGTGCAACAAATAATGTAGGTTTTGCTAGGAGATGAACTGCCGCAGAACAGAAGCAGGGCTGCACATGATACGTACAGCTTGATTAGTTATAAGCAGGGTACCAGTTAGGATAATTTGTTTTCATTCTAAAAAAAATCCTTCCAGTAGCACCTTTAAGACCAACTAAGTTAGTTCTTGGTATGAGCTTTCGTGTGCAAGCACACTTCTTCTGTGCTTCTGAAGAAGTGTGCTTGCACACGAAAGCTCATACCAAGAACTAACTTAGTTGGTCTTAAAGGTGCTACTGGAAGGATTTTTTTTATTTTGACTATGGCAGACCAACACGGCTACCTATCTGTAATTGTTTTCATTCTGTTTCCTGTTTGCTGAAGCTTCTTGTTCAATCAGATACAAGCTGTATTACGGTTGGAGATGCAATATGCATGATGATAAATATAAAATAATACAATTTGAAAGAAGAAGATGTAAGCACTGGAAAACTGGTCTAGGATTAACATTGCCCAGGTAGTACACAAACCTCTGGCAAATTGTTTCAGCTGAAAAGTTAACAGAAAGGACGAAGGCTATGAAAGGTTAAAAAGATGGCTATGGCATAGTTGGTTTGGTTTTATTTCATATGTTAACAAATCCAGTTGCATTTTAAGTTCTCCATCAACCCATGGAGATCTGTGAAGAGTCTCTTTACGTTAATCTACTAAACATCACAGTGAACATTATTACAACAGATATACTGTGATTCTCTTTGAGGCTGATGCTCAGAAAACCATTCAATAAATATATTGTGTGTGTGTGTGGTGTGTGTGTGTGTGTGTGTGTTTTGTTTTAATACTTTGAACTTTCTTTACTCTGTGTGTGTGTGTATTTAAAAATAATATAAAATAATGGACTGTGCTGAAATGGTGAGCTTGAAAGGGAAAATCAGAACCAGGAAGAAAAGAACTTTAAGAAGGAATGGGGAAAAAATACAATGTATTGAAGAGAACACCGTAAACAACTAAAAACTTTGGCAGGATTTGAGTCATGCTTGTGGTAAAAATGGATTATTTAAGAAAAATAGAGAAAATAAGAGAAAAAAGATTGACAGTGGTAACCATGGAAGGGCAGAGGGGAGTTGAAGGATTCAGGGAATTCTAAATGATGATGTTGATGTTTAATGTTTGAATGTAAATTGGCAGTGTAAAACTTAATAAAAAAAGATTTGTCAAAAAAGGAAAAAAGAAAAATGATTAAAAAATAATAATACAAAAGTATGTGTGGGGAGGTGTCTTTCTCCTTCCAGGAACCCAACGGCACTTGCTGTTGTTCCATCAGGAAACCCAGAACGCATCACCGGAATGTTGCAGCTGTTTGCTACCTCACACATGTTGTTTATGCTTTTTCATTAAGGGAGCCCTGCCAGCTGATACCAGCTGGGACTGACCTGGCCCTCGTAATGGAAAAAAAAGGTTGTATTTGCCCTCCATATTCACCTGCCCACCCCCACTTGCACAAGAATGACCCTTTCTGACAAAGAGACTCCGTTCGCTACCAGCCTGGCTTTTCAGTTTGAGGAACGAGGGCATGCATGGTCTGCCAGCTGCCAGGTACATGACGGAGTCAAGTTCCCCTACTCTGAAATGTAATCAGGTTTGCAAATATCACCGTCTCAGCTGCCTCCGCTAAGTGGGATGAGTGAGGAAGGATAATCTGGCACGTGTCAAAAGAATTTTTGACATCTGCTAAAAACATGTTTGTTTAGGCCAGCCTCCCCAGATATGTAGAATGATGACATATGTTTTAGCCTGTTTTAGCTTGTTTTTGATTTTAATTATTCTTTGAGTGTTTTAAATAGCTCTGTTTAACTCCTTTTACTGACAGTCTTATTGTGTTGTTCTGTTTCTAAACCGCATTGAAGTTTTTTTTTTTTTTTTTTTACAATCAAACAGCATGCAAATGTAATGAAATTATAACACAATAAATAAATTGTGCCTTTTTGCACGGGATACATGTTTTCTGTCTTGCCAATGCCACACACACAACAACTTAACTTTTGCATTGTGCTGTGTGTAGCGGTGCATTGCTAAATTCTGCACATCTCCTGACCATTAGATCCTAATGTGGACACAACAGTTCCCCATCTAAAGCCGTTGGCCTGCAATTTCCCCAACAAAGGATATGGCTGGCACAGCTTGGCAGGCGCTCTGGACAATACCTTACCCACAGAGAAGGTTACACAAGCACTTTATATTGTGTGGATCTCCATTAGCAACCAGATGCAAATGCATCTTTCCTTGTAGAATGCAGCTGTGGGTGCCTCCAGACTATTTTGCAGGAGGGATTCAAGCGCAAACATTACGTGTCTGCATTTAAAGTGGACAAAAGGGGTCTGTCGCCCCATTGCAACAATTCCATTTTTTAAAATGGACTTCTTGTGGTTTTGAAAGTGTTGCAGAAATACATTGCAATGGGTGGGACAGAGATACAAGAAGGCATAGTTTCTCCCTGTACGTGTCACACTCAGCAGCGTTTCTCTTCTGCTGCAGTTCACCTTCCACTGAAAATGACATAATTTCCCCTGCTGTCCATGGTGCTGAACTTACACAATTCATTACATAAATGACATTGTCATTACGTTATTCCACCCTGCTCATTGCAGAGCAAAGGAAACACAATGCAAAGGCAGAGGGAGTAATAACTATGTATTGTTTGCCAACTGAAAGTAACAGCAACTCCTGGATCCTCTTCCTCTGACAGATCTGCCTGCCAGCCCCAGTTGGTGCCACGGAACCTATGGCAGCCACAGTAGGAAGGACTGTGACCAGGTGAGCTGTTTGCCTGCTCTGTCTACTGTCCAGGTGTTGATGGGAGACTTCAAGGCCTCTGCTGCACACCCAGGTTAAGGTCTTTCATTTTTACCCTGTACTCAGCTTCACGATCTGTCCTTCCAGTGAGCACTTAAGGAAATCAGTCCTGAGTGCTCACTGGAAGGACGGATTGTGAAGCTGAGGCTCCAGTACTTTAGCCACCTCATGAGAAGAGAAGACTCTCTGGAAAAGACCCTGATGTTGGGAAAGTTGGAGGGCACAAGGAGAAGGGGACGACAGAGGATGAGATGGTTGGACACTGTTCTCGAAGCTACCAGCATGAGTTTGACCAAACTGCGGGAGGCAGTGGAAGACAGGAGGGCCTGGCGTGCTCTGGTCCGTGGGGTCACGAAGAGTCGGACACGACTAAACAGCTAAACAACAACAACCTGTACCAGGGAGCTCTTTGAATAGAGTACACCTTCAAATACAAGTCTGTCCTCTGTAAAGTAGGACACACAGCCACCGTGCAAAGACGGGATATGTTCATTGTCTGCCACTGCCAAGGAAAAGAGATGTTTTGTCAGAGTTCCTATTGGCTATGACAGGCTGAAACCATCCAGAGGATGTGACATGCCTTCGGAAATCGAAGCAGACTCTTGACTCGAAAGGCACCCTTTCTTCCGCTTCTGCCTCCAGGCGTTGCTGGTCTCAGCAAAGCCTTCGGAAACCCGCCAGAGGCCAGGAGGGATCTAAAGTGAGCATTTGATGGCAAAGTGGCCAGGGGGCTCGTCTCAACATGGGGGATAACTGTCAGAAGCACAAAGGCAGGAAACATTCACGGAAGGTTTCACAGGCAAGAGAGGATGGAGCGCATATTATGACGTTGCCAATCTCCCCTCCGCCCTTTCCATGCCTCTTCTGGTACAGTGGTACCTCTGGTTAAGAACTTAATTCATTCTGGAGGTCCGTTCTTAACCTGAAACTGTTCTTAACCTGAGGTATCACTTTAGCTAATGGGGCCTCCCGCTGCTGCCATGCGATTTCTGTTCTAATTCTGAAGCAAAGTTCTTAACCTGAGGTACTATTTCTGGGTTAGCGGTGTCTGTAACCTGAAGCGTCTGTAACCCGAGGTACCACTGTACTGGGAAACCAGAGGGAAGGGAAACTTTTTGCAGCAGGAGGGGTGAGACACCGATGCCTCTTCCCACGCCAGACTCATCTCAGCCTCTCGGCCTCCCTCATCTCACTCTCCTGCTTCAGTTTCTGCCCCTGATTCTGGACTGCTCTCTGCCACAGACTCCTCCATCTCACTAAGCCCTGCTACCTCTTCAGCTTCTGACACACACACCCCAGTCTTCTCCCTCTGACCACTCATCGTTGTCCCACCACCACTCCCCGGCTCTGAGCCTTCTTCCGATGGCGGTTCCCCAGCTGCTTCCTCTCCCTGTTCCTTTGCGTCCAACTAGTCCAACCAGCGTTTTAGGAAGTGTGAATTAGTGTTAACATAAGAATGTAAGAGGAGCCTGCTGGATCAGGACCATGGCCCATCTAGCCCAGCATCCTGCTCTCACAGTTGCCTACCATATGCCTGAGAGAAGCCTGCAAGCTGGACGTGAGCTCAACAGCTCCTCTGCCCACCTGGGTATCCCAGCCACTGGTATTCAGAGGCATGACGCCTCTGTCAGTGCAGTTCCGAGGATTCTTTAGGAGGTGTCATGTGCTTTAAACGTACAGTCGTACCTTGGAACCCAAACGCCTTGAGAGTTGAGTGTATTAACTTATGGTCTGTGTGTGTGGTTTGGGAGCTGCACGGTCAGGGGAAAAACAATGTTGTCCAGGGTTGTAAAGACTGCAGAGGGAATAATTGGGTGCACTCTTCCCACCTTGGATCAAATCTATGCTTCCAGGTGCTATAAGAAAGCTGTAGAGATAGTGCAGGATAGTGCACACCCCAGAAATGATCTCTTTCAGCTTCTGCCTTCTGGAGGAAGGTACAGGGTTATAAAGACTAGGACTAGCCACCTGAGAAACAGTTTCTATTCAAATGTGATTTTGGTTTTAAACGCAGTGTAAGGTAGTCTCTATGGGAGTATATTGTATTTAATTATGGGGTATCAGAGTTTTTAGGGGGCTAACCAGGCTGGGATAGCTGGCTTGTTGGTTTCTGAATGTCTGATGTAGATTTTCAATTTCATTGTTCTGTATGGGACAATGACAAAGATTATTGTATTGTATCGTATCGTATCGTATCGTATTGTTTTGGCTCCCGAATGCCGCAAACCCGGAAGTGAGTGTTCCAGTTTGCAAGCTTCCTGCAGCCAATCAGAAGCCGTGCCTTGGTTTCTGAACATTTTGGAAGTCGAATGGGCTGCTGAGGTACAACTATATAGGGTATATGCAGTCTATACCTTGGAGTCCTGACAACAGCCCTGAACTGAACCTTCCTGAATCGAAAGCCAAGCGCACAGCAGTTGATTGTCCGTGCCCCCACTTTATTAATTGACATGCCTGAATAACGGACATCTTTCTGCTCATTAACTTGTGATCTGTAATTGAATTTCCCCCACCTCTCCTCTCAGAGCCTTCATCAATTACAGGCAGATATTTTTAAAGGCATTGGAGTTTCCATTTGATCTTATTATTTCTTAATAGATCCTGCCAAGAGAATGAATAATTAAAAGTCCATTTCCTTCATGTAATTTGGACTTCAAGTGATGGGGGAAGAAAAGTATTTTTGAGGCCTGAGAAACTTGTATATTTCTTTCCACCCCCTGAATCCTCAAGATGTGCTATCAAAACATTTGAATAAAAAACTTGTGGAATATCTAAGTCAGCTACCTTTAACCAGGTGCTCTCCAGATATTCTGGACAGCAGATCCAATAAGCCTTCATTTTTAACTATTTCTGACCATTTCTGGATTTTGTGGTACTATTATTATTTTTTTAAGTCACAATTTGTGTGCCTAAATACTGTGGCTTTCCCCTTCCCTGCTGTGTTTGTCTTGATAACCCTAAACAGTAGACCAAAGAAACTTAACTGATGAACCCCATTGTGTGTCTGTCTCCCACAAAGTGGGAAGCAGAGAGTAGAGGGAAAATAATGCGTGTGTTCCGCCCTTTCAGTTGGAGCCTGACTTCTAGGACAGCAGGGCTGTTTATGCTCTTTGTACTGTCCTTCATAGCTATGGCTACATTTGGGTTTGGTCCATCAGCAGGGCCGCTCTCCAAGAGAAAACTGGATTCCAGCTACTTGGCCTCTGTGACTCCACATTCAGGCCCACACATGCTACAAAACGATGATCGCTTCCTAACTTTTCTTGCAACCGGTTTGGCAGGGAATGAAGCCCACCCAGAATGACCGCTCTCTCACACACCGAGGCTGTGTCCCAGATGCCACTGTTACCGGTGGAAAAGGTTGAGGGGGCTGTTATAATAATAATAATAATAATAATAATAATAATAATAATAATTTATTTATTTATACCCCGCCCATCTGTCTGGGCTTCCCCAGCCACTCTGGGCAGCTTCCAACAAAATATTAAAATACTGCACAGTAATGCATCAAACATTAAAAACTTCCCTAAATAGGGTTGCCTACAGATGTCTTCTAAAAGTCAGATAGTTGTTTATTTCCTTGACATCTGATGGGAGGGTGTTCCACAGGGCGGGTGCCACTACCGAGAAGGCCCTCTGCCTGGTTCCCTGTAACCTCACTTTTTGCAGTGGGGAACCACCAGAAGGCCCTCGGAGCTGGACTTCAGTGTTCAGGATGAACGATGGGGGTGGAGACACTCCTTCAGATACAAGTTCCCTCCCGTAAAGTAAGAACAGCAGCGGGTGGAGTGCTTCATTATGAACTGGCTTGAGAGAAAGAGGGAATTTTGTACAGGAGAGTAATGGATAAGCGCTGGTTGCAGTGGAGATTGTTCTCTAGTTCACTCCAGAATTTGTAGCTGCATTGGAAGCAGGTATGATGAGATCCAGTATCTGTCTTCTTTCCATGCCAGTCTCTCAGTACCGTTGCTGCCCTGTTTATAACTAGCTTGTGTTTATTTTGTGGTTTATTATGATGTCTTTTAAAAAGTTGTTTCCTGCCTTGAATCCCAGTTTAGAAGCAAATTTTAGAGTTGGAAGGGACCATGAGGGTCATCTAGTCCAACCCCCAGCAATGCAGGAATCCTTTGCCCAACGTGGGGCTTGAACCCATGACCCTACGATTAAGAGTCTTGTGCTCTACTGACTGAGCTATCCTTTGGGAGAAAGGTGGGACGTACGGTAAATTCTTTAAATAACTTTAAATAAACAATTATTCGATGAAAATCAAAATAACAACAAACACCTTCATACAATTGAACAGCTTAAAGCAAGGTTGACTTCCTGTGCAACAAGGAAGAAAGGAAGGCTGGGGGAAAAATGAATAAATGAATGATTGAATGATTTGGGGAGCCCTAAACCCTAGAAATTAATAAATGGTAGGATTTTGATTATTTGGAGTATTGAAGGGAAGATTGGAGGCTAGTGGAAAAGTACAGGTTAATCTTCCTTTCCAAGCCAGTGCCTCACCTGGGATAGAGGTGTTAACATGACAAAAGGGGCTGATAGCCCATCTAAGAGAACTCTTTGGCCTGGGCAGACAGAGGTTGCCATAGTGATGGGGGTGGGTTAAAAGTGACAGGAAAAGAGAGTCCTTACAGCAGGGTGTGCTGGGAAGAAGAAGAAGGGGGAGGGAAAAAAGGCTGGGATCCATCTTGGGCAGGTTGGCTGCAGGCTGGCTGGCTGAGAGAGATGGCTTGGACTCCAGGATGGGGGACGAGCCCCTCTTGAAATAACCATGCTGTAAGATATGCAGTCAGGTGTAGATCTGTGACTAAATCCTATTTCTTAAAGCTATGGCTGTCTCCATGGTGTCTCAATTCTCCAAAGGAACACAGACCCGGAGGAAGTGCCTGGAACCCCCAGGAATCTTGCTACCCCTTGGCAGGGGGGGGGGGGAAGCACCCAGAATTTTGTAACAGAATCATGTATTTTCCAGTGCTTGATTGGCCTTTATACGACAACTTGAGATTTCCCTGCAGACTTGGGAGTTAATGGTCGCAGGCATTCTGTAAGAAAGGCAAGGTTTCCTCACCACGTCGAAATGTTCATCAGATGCCTACTTATTTGGCAAGATGAGCAGGCAGCAGTTAAATTGAGGGCTCTTTCCCTGTTCAGACAGGTGACGCCCCTGCCCTCTCCATTTGGGCTCTGGAAGTCAGGCTGTTGTCCATGTGATGCAAAGCCCCTCCCTCGTCACACCTCCTTCCGGACCTTATTGGAACCAGCTTCAAGGCCGGGTAATGTAGCATGAAAGGCGCTTTGGAAAGAGGCTCTGAGAGTGAGGCCTTCCGTAGACTCAGCATTTTTCGATAGTCCCTAAAGCAAAGACATGGCTAGAAACAGATGCTCTGAGAACGCGCCAGTTTCCTGTGGGTGTGGAAGGGAATAGGAAAGAGGCCAAGGAGCGATGGAGCCTTCTGAGTTCACTGAAAGCTGCCTTGCATTACATCAGGCTTTTCTGCCCATCTCGTCCTGCTTTGCCTATTCTCCCGACTGCCCTCTGTGCCTTTAAGGTAAAGGTAAAGGGACCCCTGACCATTAGGTCAAGTCGTGGGCGACTCTGGGGTTGCGGCGCTCATCTCGCTCTATAGGCCGAGGGAGCCGGCGTACAGCTTCCGGGTCATGTGACCAGCATGACTAAGCCACTTCTGGCGAACCAGAGCAGCACGGAAACACCGTTTACCTTCCCACCGGAGCGGTACCTATTTATCTACTTGCACTTAGATATGCTTTCGAGCTGCTAGGTTGGCAGGAGCAGGGACCGAGCAACGGGAGCTCACCCCGTCGCGGGGATTCGAACCGCCGACCTTCTGATTGGCAAGTCCTAGGCTCTGTGGTTTAACCCACAGCGCCACCCGCGTCTGTGCCTTTAGCAGCCCCCAATTCCAAAATCTCCATGCCAGGAAATGTTCACCTGCTCCAGTTTTGCATATCCAAGGGTCGTTGGATATTTCAACAGGTGCCTGGCAAAGCTGACATTTCCTCCTGACCCTGCTCCCCCCCTCCCCGCTAGGGACAGAGGGTGCATTGGATTGGTTCAGCTTTCAATGAGAATCAACCTCGCCTGCACTTTCTCAAACGATATGAGCACCAAAATGCAGCCACCTTTCAAAATTTGCAATTGTCCAAATTTTGTGATGGGGACATACGAAGCTTGCTTTATGCTGAATCGGACCATTAGTGCATGGATAGCTCAGCGGGTTACGGCATGGTGCTGATAATGCCAAGGTTGCAGGTTCGATCCTTGCATGGGATAGCTGCATATTCCAGCATTGCAGGGGGTTGGACTAGATGATCCTCAGGGTCCCTTCCAACTCTATGATCCTATGATTAGCTCACTGTTTCTACAGGGTTTTGCACAGGAATCTCTCCCACTCCTACCTGGACATGCAAGGGAATGAACCTGGGAGACAGATGTTCTACCACTGAGCTATGGACCATTTGAAAAATATTTATCCCACACAGATGCAGAAATGTGGAGGCCTGAGGTTAAGCCTGGAAAAATGAGAAACGGGGAGAGAATGAAATAGTAATAGTAATAATAATAATAATAATAATAATAATAATAATAATATAATTTATTATTTATACCCTGCCCATCAGGCTGGGTTTCCCCAGCCACTCTGGGCGGCTTCCAACCAAATATTAAAAACAATACAGCATCAGACATTAAAAACTTCCCTAAACAGAGCCGCCTTCAGTTGTATTTTAAAGAAAAATAGTTGTTTATTGTCTTGACATCTGCTGGGAGGGCGTTTCACAGGGCAGGCGCCACTACCGAGAAGGCCCTCTGCCTGGTTCCCTGTAACCTCACTTCTCGCAGCGAGGGAACCGCCAGAAGGCCCTCAGCGCTGGACCTCAGTGTCTGGGCTGGATGAATTGCACATTCTGGTATGAAACCCCTGGAAAGCAACCAGTGAAGAAAATCCTGAAGTAAACAGAGCAATAGTTTCATTTAGATAAGGCATCTTCCTTTGCAAAGCTGCACACCAGCCATTGCTAACCTGCTGTCCTCTAGAAGTTTTGGACAACAACTCCCTTCAGCTGGGGGCTGATGGGAATTGTAGTCCAAAATATCTGAAAGGCAGTAGGTTGGTGAAAGCTGCTTATGCACACACTTATGGAATCTGATGCCCTTACATTGCTGCTGGTGTTGTGATCGAAGTGCAAAGGTAAATGTAAAGGTACCTCTGACCATTAGGTCCAGTCGTGGCCAACTCTGGGGTTGCGGTTCTCATCTCGCTTTATTGGCCGAGGGAGTCGGTGTACACCTTCCGGGTCATGTGGCCAGCATGACTAAGCCGCTTCTGGCGAACCAGAGCAGTGCACGGAAACGCCGTTTACCTTCCCGCTGGAGCGGTACCTATTTATCTACTTGCACTTGACGTGCTTTCGAACTGCTTGGTTGGCAGGAGCAGGGACCGAGCAATGGGAGCTCACCCCGTCGCGGGGATTCGAACCGCCGACCTTCTGATCGGCAAGTCCTAGGCTCTGTGGTTTAACCCACAGCGCCACCCGCGTCCCTTTTGATTGAAGTGCAAACCTGCATCTAAAGAAGCGCCGTTTAAATGCCTAAATAACTGCCCACTGTTTGTTAGAAGGCCTGGGCTTGCTGTCTGGAGTCTGGCGCCCTGCCAAGAGCACAGGAAGGGCTTGGGATTCCTGGCAGGGACAAGCCTTGTTGAAACGCCTGTAGATTCTTAGGACTTTATCGGCTCCAAAATTATCTCTCATCACCGCAATCCTACTGGGAAATTAAAACCGGATTGCTTCCTGCTGATAGACAAGAGGAATCTCTGATGGGTGGAGGGAAAACGAGAGGTCGCCATCCAGCACAGAAGTCAACGGGCTTCATCAAAACTACCCCTGCACTGCGCTCAATAAATCCAGTGTGGCATAGTTATTCTAACACTGGGCTAGGAGTGGAGAGGTTTGGGTATCCCTGCTTGGCCATTGAGCTCACTGGTTGACCTTGAACACATTGCCATCTCTTCCCTCAGGGTTCCCAACATGGTGCCCACAGGTGCCAAAGGACCACCAGCGCTTCCTTTGGCAGCCATGAAAAGTCTCAGTACGTAACTGCTCAGAAAATAATTTTATTATTTATACCCTGCCCATCTGGCTGGGATGCCTCTCCTACACAGAACATGCCCCTTGAACATGTTAGCAAACCCAGTTTAAATAATGCAGGCAGAGTCCACTGAGAAAAATCCTGATAAGACATTACTGAGTGAAACTGGGGAAAAAACATATAATTTGAAGAGAAAGGCTTTGTCTTTCTTCCTTTGGGCCTTGTACATAGCGGAGAGACATTCAGCGCATCATAGAGCTACAAAACTCCCTCAGAACTACACAGCCAATCAGAGCCCATGCTACCTCAGCCAATATCATGCCACTTTGGCAGGTTGCTAAGCAACACCACGACACACAAGGCTTGGGTAATAGACTAACACTGAGAACAGATTTAACCCCTTAGGTTACAAACTGAATGATCTCTGCTGTTGCACTTCCAACAAGAGGCAGGCGAAGACAACACTAGGCACCTGCTGGTACTCTTCCAGGCCTGTCTCCTGCACAGAGTCCTCTAATACCCACTGCCCTGAGGGTTGGCTGGATTTTATGTTAAGCATGTGCTTCTGGGAGCATCTTCACGTGTTTATATGCTACACCCACCCATCATTTGAAACTGCATAGCTTCCCCCAAAGAATTCTGGGAACTGTAATTTACCTGTCACGGAGCTACGATTCCCAGCACCCTTAACAAACTACAGTTCCCAGGATTCTTGTGGGGGGGTGTGCTTTCAATGTGGTTTAAAAGTATAGGATGGGCTGTGCCGTTGTCTAAAAGGTCCTTTGAGCAGCAGGTCAATTCAATGATTATTCTGTATCGTTTTGGAGGGGTTTTTTTTGTATGTTGCTGCACAGTGCCCTAATATTTTGCGGGAGGTGACTCATAAATGTTATTATAATAAAATAAATAATGATGGCATTGAACTGACCTAATTCGCTCGAGTCATTCTTTGCTGTCTGGTATTGTAAAAGCTGATCTGTTCTCATCCGAAAACCACAACACTTCGTGTCCACCCACTGCCCCTGAAAACGTACATACACAAAATATAAAATGGCTTATTTCATAATTCAGCAGTCTCGGCTCTGTATAATGCGTAAATCAACATCTAGCCAGCCGGAACAGGATATGCAAGCCTCCTACATCAAAATTTCCCAGCCTAAAGGTTTCGTCTTGTTAAAAAAAGCTGCTTACCAGCTTATGGGAACAATGAAAGTGGCATTATCTGTCTGGACCAAGCAGATGGTCTGCATGATTGGTTTGTCTCTGAGCTGGATTTCCGGTGCAGATATTCTGATTTTTAAAAATAAATAAAAAAATTGGAGGCTGGTCAGTCTGGAGTACTATAATCCCCAGAGTCAAATTGACTATCGTTCCCTCTGTGTCTGATGCTCGGAAGTGAGCGTGGTCAGGGCCAGCCCAAGACATTTTGCTGCCTGAGGCTAAGGACAAGATGTTGTTCTCACCATAACTGAATCTTACTTTAGTCCCCATCTGCACTGTACATTTGAAGCGGTATCATAGCACTTTAAAACAGTTACGCCTTTCTCCTGGGATCTGTTGTTTGTAAAAGGTGTTGAGAGCCGTGTGTGTGTGTGTGTGATTTCTTTTCTTTTTTAATATTTATAATTTCCCAACAATACAATTGTTCACATATTAATAATAAACAGTATGTTAACCATTGACTTCCCTTCCATGGTTTCCTCTAAATATCAATTGCTGCTGCGTATTATACTCAATCCAAGAGTGTTGAGAGTCGTTATTCCCCTCACAGAACTGCAATTCCCAGAGTCCCCTGGGAAGAGGGATTTATTGTTAAACGACTCTGAGAATTGTAGCCCGGGGAAGGGAAGAGGGGCCTCCTAACAAGTCTCAGTTCCCTTCACAAACTACCATTCCCAGGATTCTTTGGGGAAAGCCAGGACTGTTTAAAGTGGTATGATAGTGCTTTAAATGTACCGTGCAGACGGGGTCTCTACAAACCTCAGACACAGGCCAACGGAGACAGAGCATGCTCACTGATCGTGGAAAGCTGAATGACTCTTGGACTCGGGAAAACAAGAAGGAGGAGGAAATATACCCAGAGTCCAGAGTGGATTTCATGCTCTTTATTCAGCTCATAGTGGTGAGGAGGAATGAAAGTTTCCCCAGAATGTCTGCTTTATATACATTACTTACACAATGGGCCCCACATGATTGGCTAATTCCTGGATTCACCTGTAGGCCAATCAGGTTGCGGATTCTCTTCCACCTGGAGCTGGATTGGGTGGCTCCTGTGGACCAATCAGACTGCTGCATTCTGGACCCTATTGTTCTAAGACTAATCAGACTGCTGCATTCTGAATCCTATTGTTCTAGGACCAATCAGACTGCTGCCTTTTGGATCCTATTCAACTCAGTACATAACACCAAATGAAATGGAGTGTCCTAAGAGAGGGCATGTGCAGATCCCACTTGCAAATATTGTGTCCCATCCCACCCCCGTGTGACTTTCAATATTTATTAGGGGTTCCCTTTTCAGCTATTTCGCTGGCTGATCCCGCACCGCACAACTTCCAAGGAGTTAGCAAACAAGTGATGCCAGTTAGGATATCAGGAAAAGATATAATTTAAATATATTTATAATTACAAAACTGAATGTTATATGTCAAAAATGCAATAGACTTAGAAACAAGAGCTGTTCAGAAAATAAAGATTTGAAATATATCTATCAAGGAAAAATATGAGACCCAGGGAACTACTGACCGGTCAGTTTGACGTCGATACCAGGAAAGATCCTAGAAAAGATGATTAGACAGTCACTCTGTGAGCACTTAGAAAAGGATGTTGTGATTACTAAGAGGCTTGGGTTTCTCAAAAACAAGTCATGCCAGACAAATCTCTCTCTCTTTCTCTCTTTGATAGAGTTACAAGCTTGCTGTATCAGGGGAATGCTATGGACATAGTGTATATTGATTTCAGTAAGGCTTTTGACAAAGTCCCCCATGATATTCTTGCAGAGAAGTTGATAAACTATGGGCTGGATGAGGAAACCATTAGGTGGATTTGTAGCTGGCTCACTGACCGAAACCAAAGAATGCTCACTAATGGTTCCTCATTATCTTGGGGGAAAAGTGACAAGCCACAGGATTCTGTCCTGGGCCCTTTGTTATTCAACGTCTTTATGAGCGACTTGGACAAAGAAATTGAGGGGATGCTCATCAAATTTACTCACTAAACCGGGAAGGGTAGCTAATTCCACTGAAGACAGAATCGGGACTCAATATTACCTTATCAGGTTGAAGAACAGGGGCCAAACTAACAGAATGAATTTCAATAGGGACAAATGTAAGATTCTACACTCAGGCAGGAAGAACCAGCTGCACAAATATAAGATGGGAGACACCTGGCTTGCCAGTGGTACATGTGAAAAGGATGTAGAGCAGAGCAACCAGGCTGCTGAATTCTGCACCAGCTGAAATTTCTGAACCTTCTTCAGAGGCAGCCCCACATATAACATGTTGCAGTAAGGTAAAGGTAAAGGGACCCCTGACCATTAGGTCCAGTCGTGTCCGACTCTGGGGTTGCGGTGCTCATCTCGCTTTATTGGCCGAGGGAGCTGGTGTACAGCTTCCGGGTCATGTGGCCAGCATGACTATGCCGCTTCTGGTGAACCAGAGCAGCGCACGGAAACACCGTTTACCTTCCCGCCAGAGTGGTACCTATTTATCTACTTGCACTTTGACATGCTTTTGAACTGCTAGGTTGTCAGGAGCAGGGACCGAGCAATGGAAGCTCACCCCGTAGCGGAGATTTGAACCGCCGACCTTCTGATCGGCAAGTCCTAGGCTCTGTGGTTTACCCCACAGTGCCACCCGCGTCTGTGGCCAGCATGACTAAGCCACTTCTGGCGAACCAGAGCATCGCACGGAAACGCCGTTTACCTTCCCGCCGGAGCGGTACCTATTTATCTACTTGCACTTTGAGGTGCTTTCGAACTGCTAGGTTGGCAGGAGCAGGGACCGAGCAACGGGAGCTCACCCCATCACGGGGATTCAAACCGCTGACCTTCTGATCGGCAAGTCCTAGGCTCTGTGGTTTAACCCACAGCACCAACCGCGATCTAACCTAAATGCTACCAGAGCATAGACAACAGAAGTTGGGCTATCCTTGTCCAGATAGGGGTGTAGCTGGGCCACCAGCCAAAGCTGACGGAAGGCACTCTGTGCCACCGAAGTCACCTGAGCCTCAAGTGACAGCAAAGGGTCCAGAAGGACCCCCAAGTGATTAAAGTGCTCTATCATCATGGTGCAACACATCCATTTTTTTTAATTAAAAAAGCAAGTTATTTGCAATTATGAAAGCAACAGGGATATACGCTGAAAAGCATGGGGTGAACGAATGATTAATTGGAAAACATATAAACAAATCAGGGCGAGTGATTATTGCCATGTAACATCCCTGCAAACAAATCAGAACAAATGCCCAGTGAAGACCAGATGATGTTCATCCTCCACATAACCTTTGTGACCGGAAATCAGGATGACTCCTCACTAAGCAGGTCATCTGGAGAAGCCCCCTGTGCTTCTCCCGTGGCATATTTGCTTGGGTGATATTTCCATCATCAGCTGGCTCTGAAGCCAGGACCATGGACAGAGAACTCTGCTTCTTGGAATAACCAGATGCCCTCCATAGCCAGCTGCTGAAATCAGTCCACTTCCTTTCTGCTTCCTGGCTTGGTACATGCTGGGCCGAGAGTTGTCCGCAGAGAACTTTCAGCCTGATTGGGGGGAAAGTTTGGCGGCGGGCAGGCAGGGGAGTGGGTCTGGCTGGACACTGAAGAGCTGTGACTGGAGACTGATGATGATATAATTTATTACTTGTACCATCTGACTAGGTTGCCCCAGCCACTCTGGGCAGCATCCAACAGAATATAAAAAGAGACATAAGACATTAAAAACTTCCCTAAACAGGGCTGCCTTCAAATGTCCTCTGAAAGTCATATAGTTGTTTATTTCTTTGACATCCAATGGGAGGGTGTTCCACAGGGTGGGCGCCACCACCGAGAAGGCCCTCTGCCTGGTTCCCTGTAACCTCACTTCTCACAGTGAGGGAACTGCCAGAAGGCCCTCTGAGCTGGACTTCAGTGTCCAGGCTGAACGATGGGGATGGAGACGCTGTATTCTGTTTCTAATATTCGGTTGGGAGCCGCCCAGAGTGGCTGGGGAAACTATTATTATTATTATTATTATTATTATTATTATGAACTCTTAACCACGTCTACTCAAAAGGAAGCCCTACTCAATCCCATGTAGCTCATTACCAGGGAAGTTGGTTTAGGATGGCAGCCTAAATTGCGAATTTGTCGTCGCTGTGGTGGAACAGGTACATAAATGGAAAAATAAAGAAGGACCTCAAGTATCGGGAGATTAGAGCTTGGTTATCAGTTAGGGATGGGAAGAGATTTTGATTCAGTTCACCTTTAAAGGTGAGCCTGCTTAATTCACACATCCGGAAACAATATAAAGACCAACATACAACTATCCTTCAGAATTTGCGTTGCTATGAATTTTGCAATGCATTTCTCCAGATAATATGGACCACATAATGCATATATTGGAATAAAAGGTGCCTTAAAATGCACGCATTATTGGGAAAAATGGGGAAAATGTATAAAAAACACAGTCTATGAAGGAGAAATTGCTTTGCAAAAATGTACAGTATATGTTAGGCAAAATTAGATACGAACATGTGTATATTAGAAGAAATACAGTGGTACCTCAGGTTACGAACCGTCCTACTTACGAACACTTCGGGTTGAGAACTCTGAAGTAGGTGCCCCAGGATGCGAACCTTGCCTTGGGATACGAACACAATCCACTTCCGGGGCCGTGGGAGGCCTATGTAGGGAATGTAGGGAATGTGCGCCTTGGGTTAAGAATGCTTCAGGTTAAGAATGGACTTCTGGAATGAATTAAGTTCATAACCTGAGGTACCACTGTATGTTGATAAACTTTCATGCCGCCTTTTTTAAAAAAAATGCAAACTGATATAGAAATGTGGCGAACTGACTATAAGAATGGAAAAACGAGAAACTGTGATTGACAGATCCACCCATCCCTAGTCTTTGTAAGTGGCCAACTGGATCAGTCCCCGAGCTATTTAAAAACAACAGTGACAAAGTGGATTCCTGGTCACCCAGACCAGCCCAGAAGTCGTTTCCACTTGCTCACAAGCCATGTAAAAGAAGTTAATGGAGCTTTCGGTATAATTTCTGAAAACGACCCTATCTGCCTCAGCTTGCTCCGTGCAGCCTTCTTATCGATTACTTAGTTAACCGCTGAGAAATGTATTGGCAAAGGATGTGGTTCCATACAGAAGTGCTCAACAGGCATTTGCAAATACAAATGCACCCATTAATAAAAGATTTGGGCCAAAGAGCCAGGCAGTTCGTGTGCCGACATGCATTTGCCAACATAAATAACTCCTCCATTGACATTCTGGTCTTTCCCCGATAGGAAATGGAATAACTTAAAGGGTCTGCTACATGACCTAAGAGATGGAGACATGTTCTCTCCAGAGTCGCTGCAGCAAAGTCCCGGCACGTCACGTACGGAAAGTAAGAGAACGAAACAGTTCCATTTATCTTCTTGCAGGGAAACTGTCTCAAGCTGGATTCTTTTAGTACTAACATTTATAATGGGGAGATGCTATACATTTATTGCTAGAGGGTTCAAGTCCCCAAATTGCCATGACCCTGAGATTGGATCTCCCTTCTTCAGGGGATGAGATTGACGACACTGAACTGGAAGGCCATGCACTTCCACGAATTGATACTGTAATGCTGACAGCCCTACCAACTCAAGGTTGCCACATTCCCACTCTCTGACTCAGAGGACTCCATCACAGAAGCCCAAATACAGTCGTACCATGGAAGCTGAACGCTTTGGCACTTGTATGTTTTGTCTCCCAAATGCCACAAACCCGGAAGTGAGTGTTCCGGTTTGCGAATGTCCTTTGGAAGCTGAACGCTGGTGCAGCTTCTGATAATAATAATAATAATAATAATAATAATAATAATAATAATAATTTATTTATACCCCGCCTGTCTGGCTGGGTGGCTTCCAACACAATGTTAAAATACAGTAATGCATCAAACATTAAAAGCTTCCCTAAACAGGGCTGTCTTCAGATGTCATCTAAAAGTCTGGTAGTTGTTGTTCTCTTTGACATCTGCTGGGTGGGTGTTCCACAGGGTGGGTGCCACTACTGAGAAGGCCCTCTGCCTGGTTCCCTGTAGCTTCACTTCTTACAGTGAGGGAACCACCAGAAGGCCCTCGGCGCTGGACCTCAGTGTCCAGGTAGAACGATGGGGGTGGAAACGCTCTTTCAGGTATACTGGACCGAGGCTGTTTAGGGCTTTAAAGGTCAGTACCAACACTTTGAATTGTGCTTGAAAACGTACTGGGAAGCTCCTGCAGCCAATCGGAAGCCACGCCTCGGTTGTCGAATGTTTTGGAAGTCAAATGGACTTCCGGAACAGCTTCCAAGGTACGACTGTACAACCAGAGTCTCTACTAGGCTGCAGGTAGCTATAGGTAAGCAGGTAGCCCCTCGTTTTTCCAGCGTGAGGATAGTAATGTTTGGCCTACCTAACAGATTGCTGAGAGAAATGTACGAAAAGCTCTGAGCACTCTGTTGTTGATTGGCATCTGTCTGGCTCAGGAGACAGCAGTGGAGAAGTGTGCCTTTGGGGGTGAAGTCAAACCATTGCAGAGTTACAGTGCCGGCTGTGGCTGTAGAGACCGAAACAGGAGAGAGATGTTTTGTTGCAGCTGGGGCAGATGAAGGCGTTCGGTTGTGCTGCTGCAGATGCAAAATGGCATTTTTCCTTTGTGGTCATTCCTCCTCTGGCCCCTGCTAGGGATACACAACCTGACTATCTGTCTCCAGGCACTGCGGTTGCCTGCAAGGGATTCCCACACAGCGGGGTTGATGATGTCAGCCTTCATGTCATGTTGCAGACATCTTTGTGATGTAGTCTTGGTCTGCTAATGGGTCTGGTGCCAGAAGCCTGTTCCCCATAGAGGACGTCCTTGGGGATTCTGCGTTCTTCCATTCTGCGAGCATGACCAAGCCAGCGTTGACGTCGCTGAGACAGGAGTGCAAGCATGCTAGGAATGTGCGCTTGGGAGAACACATCTCTGTTTGAGACTCTGTCCTGCCATGTGATGCCCCAAATCTTCCTGACACCGCACAGGTGGAAGGTGTTGAGGCATCGCTCCTGATGGTTGTAAGTTGCCCATGACTCACTTCCATAAACCAGCGTGCTCCACATGGAAGCCTCAGTAAGACATACAAATGTCAAGAATGGTTAATACAAAGAAAGATGATCCATTCTGCAAGAGTAGAGGATCTCCCTTGCATGCAGAAGATCCCAGGTTCATTTTTGGCATCTCCAGGTATGGCTGGAAGAGACCCTTTCCTAAAATTTGGAAGAGCCACTGCCAGTCAGTGTCGGCAGTATTGAGCCAATGTCAATAATCCTGAGCTCGATGGACTAATGACCTGATCTGATGCAGTATAAGGCAACTTCCTGTAGGGACGCGGGTGGCGCTGTGGTTGAAACCACTGAGCCTCTTGGGCTTGCTGATCGGAAGGTCAGTGGTTCAAATCCCCCATGACTCTTTGCTCTGTCCCAGTTCCTGCCAACCTATCAGTTCGAAAGCATGCCAGTGCAAGTAGATAAATAGGTACCGCTGCAGCGGGAAGGTAAATGGCGTTTCCGTGCGCTCTGGTTTCCGTCACGGTGTTCTGTTGCAGCAGAAGTGGTTTAGTCCTGCTGGCCACATGACCCAGAAAGCTGTCTGCGAACAAACAGGCCTGAAAGCAAGATGAGCACCGCAACCCCATAGCCACCTTTGACTGGACTTAACCGTCCAGGGGTCCTTTACCTTTCCCTTTCCCCAGTGCTTTCTTCTAAAAAAAAAAAAAAACATGTTTAGGGGTACTCTCATTTTGACTCAGGAAAACCACCATTTTATAGTTCAAATCGGGGAAAATAAAAACAGTAAATGGACAAAAGTGCAAAGATTCACAAAACGTTTAGGGGTATGCGTACCCCTTCGTGTCCCCCCCCCTTCTGAAAAAAGCACTGCCTTTACCTAAGGCAACTTCCTGTGTCTCTGTGCTTTTAAGAGGTTTTAAACAGAAAATGTCATTTGGGGTTTTTAACCTCACAGAATCTCTTTACTACCAAACCTAAAGGAAATTCTGAGTTTCATTCCTCTGCCACAAATTAAGGCGGAACAAGAGAATTAAAACTGACATTCCCTCAGTTTAAGATGCCAGCAGTTGGTCTCCTGTTGAGTAGCCCAGCGTATTAGCAAAAGAATTTTTACCTCGGAGGAGATTAAGAGGAAGAAAGTAAGACTACTTCGCAGACCCATAAAAATATGCCTGTATTCAATGCTGTTGAAGGGGGGCGGGGGGGGGAGTGTAGAAAAGGAAAGAAAGATGTTCTCCCTTAATGCTGGCAGAAAAACAAAATTGGCATTAGAAAACTGTGGAGAAGCTGATGATGTGTTACTATGGTTACCTCGCGTGAGCAACCCATTCACTTCCCAGTGGTATCATACCCTAGGGTAGAAGCAGACAACCTCAAAGAACAAGGCCTTCCCAGAAGGCATTGCAAACAGAGCAGCAAAAAGCAGGTCTAGGAAAGGAAGGGAGGGAGGAGCGTAAGAAGTAGAGAATGGCTGCAAGAAAGAAGGAAGGTGGGAGACAGGGATGTACCTGCCAGTTTCTCCCAGTTTCTTGTTTCTTCCAGCCATGCATTCAGTTCTTCATGTTTCCACATCAGCATGCAAGTCCTCATGAAAACTCATCAGCATCCGAGTGCTGTTTTCTTCTAATTTTGTGGGTAATTTCGCCTAATATACACACCTCTACAAGCAATGTTCCCTTATATATTACACCCTTTTGTATTGTTAAAAGAATTCTAAGGTCCCAAATATACAATAAACGTTCATAAATGTACAAGGCAAACACACACATAAGTGTATAAACCACGTGTCCAAAATAGTACAGGAGAGCAATCCTGAAACTGTTATGAGCCCCCAAATTGACCTCTGTGAGGAGGGAGGAAATGGGGAAAGCCTTCCCTTTGTCTTTTTGCTTACAAATCCTGTCTTAAGGACATTTTTTTGTGTATGAATAGGGTGAGCCTGTGACCTGGATTCAGGAATTAAAAGTTTTAACCATCACAAAAGAATGGCCAGGCTGCCCAGGTAAAGCAATCAGTGACTATTAAAAGATATTCTAGCAATCAGAATTTCTGCTGGAGTCCGCCTCCTTCTGTGATGTATGTATGATGTTTTGGGGGGTTGGTCTTGGGCTACAGGGTGGGCAATTTCAAAAGTCTATATAAGGGCGGGCACACCATTGTTCTGGGTTCATCCTCTTTCCTGCTTGTGGTGAGTGAGGACCCTGTTGCAACAGTTTAATAAAGATCAGGCTTACTAGCTGCTTTGCTTCTCAATATTCTCTGGTTGGCCTCTGTTATTTTCTCCTACCAGTAGGGAACCCAATTAAGGACTCTATACAGGCTCTTGGATACTCTATAAGGGAAAGGGAGCGATTTGTTATTTACCACACACACACACACACAAATATAAAAACATTTTTATGTGTACTTTGTCCTGCTACAGTGGTACCTCAGATTACATATGCTTCAGGTTATATACGCTTCAGGTTACATACTTCGCTAACCCAGAAATAGTGCTTCAGGTTAAGAACTTTGCTTCAGGTGGAGAACAGAAATTGTGCTCCGGCTGCGTGGCACCAGCAGGAGGCCCCATTAGCTAAAGTACTGCTTCAGGTTAAGAACAGTTTCAGGTTAAGTACAGACCTCCAGAACGAATTAAGTACTTAACCTGAGGTACCACTGTACTTTGTCCTGCTACATGCATTTCTGTGCACATGACTGACAAACTGCACTGCAAAATTGGGAAAAGTGTGAATTTCAAAGGGCAGCTGTGTTTCATACTGTTTGGGAACTACAAATTAGGTAGGTTTGCCTTTAAACGCAAACTGCACTGAATTTCTCCTTCAGCCTGTCCCTTGCCCTGTCTGAACTGACGCTTCATCCTACTATGGGTCAAATCCCAGGAGGGCCATTTTACACTGGTTATTAAATGTGATGATTGCACAACTGGTTCTGAAAAAATGCACAAGCCTTTCCAACAACCGCTTCCCAACCTGGCTCAGATTGCCTCTTCCTGAAGTCCTAGCAAAATAAGGGGGGAAATAAATCTTGTTTGGTCTTTCAGCTTGGGGAGAGAACTAGGGTGGGGGGTTAATCTTGTTATAGATTTGGAGCCTCCCCCCCCCAAAAAAGACCCTAGAAATTAATAAATGATAGAATTTTGATTATTTGGGATATGAAGGAGGAAAACAAGCTCCCGAGGAATTCCTGGGCTAGCCTATGCAAAACATAGCTAGGGCCAATAAGAAACAATTGAGGGCCACTGAGGGCCATTGGCAATGCAAGGGAACTGTTCTTCCTCCTGCCTTGAGGTGTGAATAGAGACAGGGGATTGGAAGGCTGCCAGGGTAACTGGGCATGAGGTGACTGGAAAAGAGAGTCTTGAGCAAGGGTTGCTGGGAAGAAGGGAGAGAAAAGAGTGGGATCCATCTTGGGCAGGCTGGCCGAAGGCTGGCTGCACTGCTGTGAGGGACAAGCTCCTCTTGAAATGACCATGCTGTAAGATCTGGACTCCTTCCGTGCAGATTGAAGGTGTAAATAGGTGAATAAACCATATTTCTTAAAGCCACGACAGTCTCCGCCGTGTCTTAATTCTCCAAAGGAACACAGACCCTGGAGTGAGTGCCTGGAACCCTCTGGGCTCCTGCCACCGCTCGGCAGAGAGAGGGGGAGGCACCCGACTTTTGTAACAATATGTACAAAGGAGTTTTTTCTGCCTTATTAAAGAGCAAGAAGGCGGCTTTGAATTAAATGCCTACAAAAGGCTTGAAGGTCAAGGCAGGCAGGGACTCTGGAAAGGTTAAGGGGGCATGAAGAGGTTCTGAAAGCAAACATTCTGTAATAAGGGGGGGAGGAGGCAGTTTGTCTCTACAGCAGAGCCGTCTTTAGCAGATGCGGCGCCGGGGTGCAAATATTCCCTTGATCTGGACACTATTCTTCTGAAACACCGGTCCTGAAAGATCTACATTGGTTCTCAGTACGTTTCTGAGCACAATTCAATTTAAAGGTGCAGACCTTTAAAGCCCTAAATGGCCTCAGCCCAGTATACCTGAAGGAGCGTCTCCACCTTCATTGTTCTGCCTGGACACTGAGGTCCAGCTCCGAGGGCCTTCTGGCAGTTCCCTCCCTGCAAGAAGTGAGGCTACAGGGAACCAGGCAGAGGGCCTTTTCGGTAGTGGCGCTGGACCTGTGGAAACAACTCTCTGACTTTTAGAAGACATCTGAAGGCAGCCCTGTTCAGGGAAGTTTTTAATGTTTACTGTTTTATCGTGTTTTTAATATTCTGTTGGGAACCGCCCAAAGTGGCTTGTTATTAACCCAGTCAGATGGGTGGGGTATAAATAATAAATTATTATTATCAGTGCTTTTTTTCTTTAAACAAATGTTTAGGGGTACTCTCATTTTGACTCAAGAAAATCACCATTTTATAGTTCAAATCGAGAAAAATAAATACAGTAAATGGACAAAAGTACAAAGATTCAAAAAATTTTTTAGGGGTGTGCGGAGTCCTGCGTCCCCACAGAAAAACAGCACTCAGTATTATTATGATATTATTATTATTATTAGAGTTGCAAGAGATCAACAGGTCATCTGGTCTAACCCCTTGCAATGCAGGAATCTCAGCTATAGCATCCATGACAGATGGCAATAGCAATAATAATAATAATAATAATAATAATAATAATAATAATCCTATGCTTAAAAACCTCATCTATGAAGCTTCCTAGGAGACCTTGAGCTATTCACTGTCAGCCTATGTCTTAGGGTTGTGAGAATAAAATGTGAATGAGAAATCACAGAATCATATAATTGCAGAGAACCACAAAAGAAAACCAAACTTGCATTTTAAAAAAATGGTTCTACACAGAATACCTGATCAAGGGAAGGTAGCAACATGAACAGGGCTTTTCTCTCGGGTCTGGTGGCTGTTTCTGCTCTGAGCAAATCTGAATGTATTCAGTGGAGCTAACTTCCAGGTAGGTGGGGTTAATTTATTAACTGCATTTATATCACCTCCCAAAATGGTTCTCTCTTTGTTTCCCAAAGCAAAGCAAAGCAAAACAGTTAAAACTGTAAATTAAAACTGAGATGCAATATGCAGCATTATCAAAAATACGTTGGGTGAATACTTTCCGAAGACTATACACTTTAGCATATAGGCACTGCAAATAAAACACACACATGCTTAAACCCAAGGGAATGTGGAAAGGGTTTGGAGTGTGCTTTTTAGCATTCAGATTTGATAAATGGGAGGGGAGGGGAGATGCTGGGCGGGGGTGGGGATCCAAAGAAAGGAAGAGAGAGTCTTGGGGGAGAAAGGCAGGAAGAAATCGAGGATTCTAGCAAGCAAGCAAAGGAATACACATCACACTCCAGTCCCACTCAAGACACACATATAAGTAAACAAAACTCTCCACACCTCCTTATAAACCTTCCCCCTCCCTCTGCAGATTCTTTGTCAGGGGCGAGCCAGCAGTAAATCACACGGAGTGAGTGCAGTTAACTCTTTATTGGGGGGGCAACAAGATCTGTTCAGGAGTGGCTGGCCTAATGAGTCCAGCAACTCTTCTTGCATCTATGGAGCAGTTGGGGAGACTGAAGGTCCCCACCTTCTCGTAGCTGCTGAAGTCTTTCCAGGGTTTACCCCAAGCAATCTGAGACTGTGCCTGTGTGCCTGCCTTTGCTCCTCCCTCTTCATGCCTCTCCTGGTCCTGGGAGACCAGAGGGGAAGGGAGCTTTTCGCAGCAGGAAGGGGAGACACCCATGCTTCTTCACCAGCCGGACTCATCTCTGCCTCTTGGTCTCCCTTCTTTCCCTATTTCCCCCCCACAGAACTACAGTTCCCAGAGTGGTTTAATAATCAATTCCTCTTCCTAGGGAACTCTGGGAATTGTAGCTCTGTGAGGGGAAATAGGGATCTCCTAACAATTCTCGGCCCTCTTAACAAACTATAGTTTCCAGGATTTGGGGCGTATGTGTGTGCCATAACCGCTTTAAACATTTAGTGTGAATAAGACCTTAACAAACTACAGTTCCCAGAAGAAGAAGAAGAAGAAGAAGAAGAAGAAGAAGAAGAAGAAGAAGAAGAGTTTGGATTTGATATCACTACCTGAAGGAGTCTCAAAGCGGCTAACATTCTCCTTTCCCTTCCTCCCCCACAACAAACCCTCTGTGAGGTGAGTGGGGCTGAGAGACTTCAGAGAAGTGTGACTAGCCCAAGGTCACCCAGCAGCTGCATGTGGAGGAGCGAAGATGCGAACCCGGTTCACCAGATTACGAGTCCACCGCTCTTAACCACTACACCACATTGGTCCAGGATTCTCCTCCTTAGTTTTAACATTTCCCTTGTAGATGTCAGCTGGGAGGAGGGTGGAGGCAAAGTACAAAAGACAATGGCTATCATTGGCTCTGACTTAGGGATGCTGGAAAATTTCGAAGAAAAAGGAAACGGGAACAGAAATCGCCAATGTTGGCTTATTTGTCCCATGTCTGGAAAAGAACACAATCCAGTGAGCACTATTTGCATTTGCTGTTGTTGTTGCTTTCTGTCCACAAGCCATATGCAATTTATTACATTTCTCCTCCCGGCCATTTGCCTTGTGTTTCCTTTGTGTTGAAATGAATGGGGTGGAATGATGTAATGACAATAAGCACAAAACGTCAGTTACCTGGTTTCGCCGCAGCAGATGGCAATAGGAATTATGTTGTTTTTGGCACAAGACAGACCGCAGTAGAACGGAAACGCAGTGCAACGTGGCAAATACAAGGCGGAATAGAAGACGTTGCCTTCTCACAACCTTGTTGTGACTACCTGTTCTTGGCTGTGACTCCACCTCCCATTGGCTTCTCGTCTTTTTGCCCACCAGTCCCAATGGGCACAAGCCACCACTGACCCTGACCATTGGGCTAATGGAAACTGTTATGGGCCCCTCAGGTGTCAGGATTTGGCATAGTTTGGGTGTTCCCAGGTTGAGAAGGGAGGAGGAGGAGCTGGTATCCAGCTAGATGGAGGGCCTGAACAGGAGGAGTTGGCATTGGAACTGGAGGCAGAGGGGAAAGATGGTTTTGTCACCAAGTACCAGGTAGGACCTTCATTGGTGGGACACACCTGCTCAAATGGAGTACCTGCATGGCAGACCCATAGGGCAAGAGAATCCCATGAGTGAGTTTGCCCCCTTTAAAAGTGTGGCAGTTGTCAGGATTTTAGTGCGCCTTTCTCCTAAAATGCACATTTTATGATGTAATTTTGGCTTACCTGTTTTGATAAGCAATTTCTCCATAAGCAATGTATATTATTACAGTGGTACCTTGGGTTCTCAAACTTAATCCGTTCCGGAAGTCCGTTCCAAAATCAAAGTGTTCCAGAACCGAGGCGCGCTTTCCAATAGAAAGTAATGCAAAACGGATTAATCCGTTCCAGACTTTTAAAGACAACTCCTAAAGCAGCAATTTAACATGAATTTTACTATCAAATGAGACCACTGATCCATAAAATGAAAGCGATAAACAATGTACTGCAGCCACTCAATCAATCAATCAATCAATCAGCAGCTGAAATGGGTTCCACACAGTCACAAAAACAAAACAAAAAGCCGCAAAAACAAAAAACGCAAAATAAACAGCAAAAACAGACAGACCTCAGCGTAACACTCAAAACAGAAGTGTGGCGACTTCCGGGTTGGCGCGATCTGGAAATGGCGGATTCCCTCCGAGTTGCGGAGGGAATCGGCTCAACTGAGGACGGGTCTTGCCGCGCCGGCGACGCGGGGACCCCCAAAAACCGCAGGCGCTGAAGCCTACGGACTGAAGACTCAGCGGGCACCTTAAGCGCCCCCCGATTCTCGAAGAGCCTTTTTAAAGGCTGCGGAGAGGATACGGAGGTTGGCGTGGTGCTGAGAGTCGATCGCTACCTTGGTTGAGCGCAGCCGCGAGCCATGACTGGAGAGCGCTGATTCCCTTCCTTGAAATTCGGACTGAAAAGAATAACCCGTGAGTAAAAGGAAATTGGACTTTATGAATATTATCCTGTGAATTTGAGACGACCGGGGGGTGTATTAAAAGGGAGTTCGCACCCCCCCTTCTTGCAGACGATCTAAAGCAACGAAATAAGATCTAAGCTGGAGTGTCTACCCTTTGTGGGGTGAGTTGAAAAAGACATTAACTTCCAAGATGTGGTAAAAAGTAACTTTGAGCTGGAGAGTGGAGTGTCGAAAGATCTCTTTCTGTGGTAAACAAACCCCCCCCCCCTCCCGGGCCCGGGAGCGTCCTGCCTTTGAGCTTGGGGAAGAGGTGCGGAGTTTGACAGCTGTCAAAGCTGTCAAACGGACAGTTTAAGTGGAAAAATTGCTATTTAAGATCCCTCTGGTTAAAAATGAGTTACAATTGAGTTAAAATTGTTGGAAACAAAGTAATAACAATAAGTTGGAGGATTGTTGGAGAGATTACCAAGTAACCAGATTCCCTCTAGGGGGAAGTCTGTGAAATTACAATGGCTGTGGATGGAAAGTTACTGGTGGAAATCGAAAGAATGTTTCATTTGGTGGGAATCTTACAAGAGCAGAGATTAGCTATGAATAAACAACTCATGACCTTGACTTCTGGAATAAGCAGCTCTGCTGAATGTATTGAGGACCTGGATGAGAAAGAATCCACAGCCGCATTGGAAATGATAACTAAAGAAGTGGAGGAGACTAAACAAGAAGAAGAGAAAGTAAAGTTGGAAAGCACCAACCAGGAGTTGGCATCTGTGGAATATAAACAAGGAGACCTTTGGATTTCATCTACCACAAATCTGCGAAAGATGCAAAAGATGAAGGAAGAGGCCCCGGGAGCTTATGGAATACAGGAACTTAAAATAAAGAAATATGAGGGGGGCCTCCACTTTCACTTTGACTTTGATTTTGATTTTGAAGATGCAGACTTTGTGGAAATTTTCCAGCAGTTGCTTTCAAATGTTCTGGTGAGAAGAGAAAATGGTTGGATGGTGACAGAATTCTTTCGAGATTCGAGGGCCGACATAAAGGATTACCAACAAGACCGGCGGAGAGGGACGGAAAGAGACTTGAAAGCCTCGGACGTGAGGAACCCAGGCTGAGAACTGATATTTTGGACATGTATTGGGAAGGGACGAAAACCGGGGATGGGAGGGAGGGAAGAATAGAATTCTAAAAACACTCAAGATTTTTGGGTTTGGTTAACATGATTTTTATTTAAGATAAATTGGGAAATCTATGGAAGAGAATTTGAGTCCAACTTAGGAAAATTTATTTTATTTGTACTTACAAATTTTAAGATGATTAAGAAGAGAAATATCAATTTGCTGACACAATTTTGGGAAGTGGGATGTATGAAGGGGGGTGGGGGGGAAGTCTGGGAACAAGGTTAAGAAAGTGGGACTTTCTGAAATTATACATGTTTCTGTCTTTGTCTTTTTTGTGTGTATTTGTCTTTATAAAAGGTGAAAAGCCAATAAAAATTTCTATTAAAAAAAAACAAAAAAAACAGAAGTGTGGCACTCAAATTGGAAGCGTAACACTGAAAACGGAGCACGTTCGGCTTCCGAAAAAAGTTCGCAAACGGGAACACTTACTTCCGGATTTGAGGTGTTTGGGTTCCAAGCTGTTTGAGTACCAAGGCGTTTGAGAACCAGGGTACCACTGTAGTTATATTTTCACAAATAGATAAGTTCTTATGCACATGTTCTCCAAGGACATGCATTTTTTGTGCCTATCAGGTTCTATCCAACGAGGGTCCACTCAAGAGGAGAAGTATTAATCAACCTAAGTTGTTCATAAAATCATAGAATTGTAGAGTTGGAAGGGACCTTGAAGGTCAACGAGTCTAACCCTCTCAATGCAGGAATCCTGGCCTAAACTTTCCCTGGGTGAACTCAAACCACCAGCCTTCTGGTTAACAGCCAGATGCACTGACCCGTTGCACCACCTGGAGAGTAAGCAGATCCATTAACTTCAGCAGGTCTACTCCAAGTAGACCACGCCGTGATAAACTCCCACCTGGAAACCAATGTCCCCACTGTAGAAGTACGTATGGATCCAGAACTGGCCTCCACAGTCACTTACGGACTCATTGTTAAAATGAGTTCATGGAAGACAATCTTACTTGGCTAAGAGGTATCGCCAAAGAAGACTCCGAGTAGGATCAGCACTGGATACATTTGTTAGAGAAGTGCGGGTTTCAAGGATAGCTGTGCTTCAGTTCACATATTCTTTCAGAAAGTGCAAATTAGGTAAAAGCTGAACCACACCAATTTTTTCTCACCCCTCCCTGATGGTGAAGTTTGGCAGCTGCCTGGCAGTGCCAGTCTCCGCTCCTGGTCTTGCTCTTCTCCTGCCTTCAACAACACTTCAGTAATGCAGAAATTGAACAGGTAAACATTTCCTGGTGTGGAGAATTTAAAACATGGGTAGGCAAACTAAGGCCCGGGGGCCAGATCTGGCCCAATCGCCTTCTAAATCTGGCCTGCGGACAGTCCAGGATTCAGTGTGTTTTTACATGAGTAGAATGTGTGCTTTTATTTAAAGTGAATCTCTGGGTTATTTGTGGGGCATAGGAATTCGTTCTTTCCCCCCCTTCAAAATATAGTCTGCCCCCCCCCAAGATGTGAGGGACAGTGGACTGGCTCCCTGCTGAAAAAGTTTGCTGAACCCCAATTTAAAATGTTGTGCTCATAAAGGCACAGGGGCAAAGTGGGCAGCGGAAAGGTGGCAACTGTAACTTACTCAAAAGCTTTTTCTCAACTTCTTAAACAGAAACTGTTGGGTTAATTCTTAGCTTGCATCCTGGCGGCATCAAGAAAATGATCCACTGTCACACTCGGAAGTAGGCAAAAAATATATATTATTATTATTATTGTTATTATTGTACATTATATAACAGCACATTCAGTTTCTAGAGCTATACATTTTATATAACATTATTCTCCAGAGCTAGGTATTTACCAAGGGAGGAGAATATGGAGCAGGACTGAGAGAGAACGGAAAAATAATCTTGCTATTTGCTAGCTCTGCATGGCTTTACCTACAAATCATTTCAGGTTGATCTATGCAGCAGTGTCATTTTTTAAAAAATACATATGTATATATTATTCTAGTCTCTGAGACCGGACTGTACAATTATATAACATATAGTTTAAAAAGCAATAATTTACTTAAAGATTCTTTTCTTCTTCTTTACAAATATTTACTGTGATATACATTTAGAAATTAATTCCCAGAGGAACAACCCCTTCCGTTCCGCCTGGCACCCACCCAAGCAGCAGCTAACATTTCACCCTTTCTTATTTTCTTTTTTTAAAAAGAACAACAACAACCCAAAACACAACCAATCATACAAGCTGTTTTTAAAAAAAATAAAGAATACACTCAATAAATAGGTTTTGATTCTATCTCCTTTCCACCCTGTCCTCACCTGCCTTTTTTGTTGTTGTTGTTTTTGTTCAACAAGCAGTGTTTCAGAGTGGTCTGCTGGGTCAAGGGGAGGGCAGCGAAATAAATCTCAATTTCGAAAGGAATCAGAGGAGACACAAAATGGCGCCTTATCCTGAGCCAGGCCATTGGTCCATATAGCTCAGTGTTGTCTAGACCGACTGATAGCGGCTTTCTGGGATTTCAGGTCTCTCCCAGACCTACCTGGAGATGCCAGGGATTAAATCTGAGACCTTCTTGCACATAAGACACATTCTCTGTCACTGAGCTATGGCCCTTTCTAGCACATACAAACGGAGACTGTTTAGACATGGGACTCAGCTACACAGCTGCGAATAAAACGTTTTAAGTGTGTTGTAAAGTGCATTATACAAATGGGACACTAGATGGCGATGGTGAGCTATGCTAAATTCAATATATTTTTTCAAAACGTTTTTCAAAAAAAAGCATTTTTCATAAATGTTTTTTATATGTGTCTAGGTTCCTCCATGGACTCACCACTTCCTACTGCGTGAACACTTAACAGCACTAAGACCTGCACTAATTGGGAATACAGCCATTTATATTGATTTCAAAGTAAGTTCCAGTTCTTCAGCTAGTTAGTGCGGTTGTCACTAGTGAACATACATATGCTCCTTAAATAGCTTTAATGGTCGTGCCCTCAAGGAATTCTGGGAACTGTAGTCCTATGTGTGCAGACATGGCTGTAATCTTACCCCTTTCAGACTCAGGGCCAGCCTGTAGCCTAGGTGTGGGGAACCCTTGGCCCTGAACTATTACTCCCATCATCCCAGGACACTGGCCATGCTTGCTCGGGCTGATGGGAGTTGTAGTTCAGCAGCATATAGAGGCTCACAAGTTTTTCACACCTGCTTCAGCTGAAAAATGCATTTCCCAATCATGATTATTATTATTTTTACTGCATGGCAGTCAGGCTGTTCTTGTGACCTGCCTTTGATTCAAGGATGGCCAAAGTGGTGCCCTCCTGGTGTTATGGGGCTACAATTCCCACCATCCCTCTCCATTGACTATGCTGGCTGGGGCAGAGGGGAGCTGGAGATCAACAGCCTAAGCAGGGCATCCCATCAGTTTCTCCTCCAGTAGCCCATCGGCGCTGACTAGTTCAGGACCAACGTGTCAAATATTTTTAAAATAGAGAATGCATTATATCCCCACAAAACAATGATTCCAGGAAGTGGGAGACCAGGGAGCTTTGACTAGGGATGGGCCAATCTATTGATTTTGGTTTCTCTCGGTTTCTCATTTTTTCCAAATCTTAAATTAAGTTGTTCACATTTCCAAACTAGTTTGCGATTTGTTGGGAGGAGGGAAAGTTTTCTAATACACACGTTTTTGGGTACACATTTTTGCTTAATTTACACATTTTTGCAACGCAGTCCCCCCCCCCCCAAAAATTGTGTGTTATTTTCACCAATATATGCATTTTTAGGTATTGTTTACTCCCAGGTTTGTTTGTTTTTTGGGGATGTACACATTACTTAGCTGAAAAACTGAATTGCAAAATTCCTAGAAGTGCAAATTTCAAGGGACAACCGTGTTTTGGTTTGTCTATTGTTTTGGAAAGTGCAAATTTGGTTGGTTTGCCTTTAAATGCAAACTGAATTGAGTTTCTCCCCCCGCAACAGCTATTGCAATCAAACTGGTGCAAAACTGGTGAAAGTTTACATTGTATGTACCCCTGGTGCATAAATTTAAGCCTCAGTGGAGACACCGCACCGTTTCTCTGTCAATTCGTTTGAACTTTTAATATGTTTTGCTGTTCAATTGTTCTTTTTGAATGTTGTATGTTAAGCCTCCTTGAGCCTATAAAATTTATTTATCTATTTATTTAGTTTCAGTTTCGGAAGACCGCTTTCCACCGTAAACGGAGAAGTCAGGGTATCCCAGGATGGCTGCGTTTCCATTTGTGTATTGTTTCAGATAGTGCAAATTACGTTGATTCGCTTTTAGACGTGAACAGAACCGAATTTTGCACCCCACACCATCCATAGCTATGACAAGCAAACTGGTGCAAAACTGGTATAAGTTAGGTATAAGAAGAGGTGTGCTGATAATGTATATCTAAGCATTGGTCAGTTCACATTCTGTGTGGTTGGTGCCTTTCCCTGGCCTCAATTAGGCATGCCACCTTGAACTCAAACTTTTGAGGTGTCTTCATTCATTCCTCCTCCACACGTAACATGAATCTGCCAATGTTCAGGGAGTCTATGTGCTCTAGGCTCCCCACGGTTCCTAATCACAAGGAAAACTTATGCCTGTGTGAATGCAACCTGCCTTTTCAGATGCTCTTCTGAACACAAGGGATGGTGACTGTGAGCAGCCGCCGAGACCACATAACACCAGTCTTGAAAGACCTACATTGGCTCCCAGTACAATTCAAAGTGTTGGTGCTGACCTTGAAAGCCCTAAATAGCTTCGGCCCAGTATACCTGAAGGAGCGTCTCCACCCCCATCGTTCAGCCCGGACACTGAGGTCCAGCTACGAGGGCCTTCTGGCAGTTCCCTCCCTGCGAGAAGTGTGGTTACAGGGAACCAGGCAGAGAGCCTTCTCGGTAGTGGCACCCTCCTATGAGATGTCAAGGAAATAAACAACTATCTGACTTTTAGAAGACATCTGAAGGCAGCCCTGTTTTGGGAAGTTTTTAATGACTGATGTTTTAATGTATTTTTAATCCTTTGTTGAAAGCTGCCCAGAGTGGCTGGGGAAACCCAGCCAGATGGGCGGGGTATAAGTAATAAATTATTATTATTATTATTATTATTATTATTATTATTATTATGCCAGTGATGATGGGTGAAGGTGGTCCTTCTTACCTTTGTGTGTTTGCTACACATGTGTAGGGGGAAGAAGTGAGGAAATCTTTTATTATATGAACAGGCTACAATCCGACAACATAACTACTTAGAAGATCCCTTGAACTCACTGGCATTTACTTCTGAGTAGGCACGCATAACGTCACACTCTTAAATGAGTCGTAATTATGCGTATTCTTATGTTAAGAACAAACCTTAAAGAGTGTCAGCCGAGCCAGGCATGGGGCATCTGTGAGTCTCTTCTTGGACCCTAACTCCCATCAGCTGCAGCCAGCATGGCTGATGGTTATGGATAATGGGAGTTGGAGTCCAGCAACATCTGGAAGGTCCCAACATCCCTGACCCCAAGTCCCATCAATGAATGTGCCAGCTGTTGAACCAAGTGAAAGGAAATTCTGGATTAGTGACTCTTGAATGCTAATGCTTACTGATGGCTTTTAGGGAACACCAAGGAGTGGGTAGCATTATACCAGCACTCTGAAGGAACCCACAGGTTTCTGGGACAGCCAAGCACAGGCAACGGCGGACTTGGGGGTCTCAAATTTCAGCGGCACCCTGTGCGACGCCAGAATTTGGTCCACCTCTCTCGCTCCTAGCTAAATCATAGTTGCAGCGCCCCTGAGGTTCTTGGGCAAGAGCCTAAGGCTTTCGGGAGCCATTGCAACAACATGATACAGTGCATGCAACATTTAGGCTTGCCAATTTTTATTTTTACTTTCACCAGTCCTTCTGCTCTTCCAAATGTTGTTTGGTGTGCAGGCTTTCGCAGGCTATGAAGCTTCTCTCCTCTCTGAGAGAAACCTTTGCACCTGCTGATCTCTGCAGATCAAACTGTTGTAGCCCAGGGTCCAAGGAGCATGCCCAGGCTAGCTTTTCCTGTCTGATCAGTTGGCAGCCTAAACTCACCCAGGGCCTTAGTGACCAAATTCTAATTTTAGACAGGTTTCCCTGCCCTACCCCCAACTCTGCCAACCTCCTCCTCTCTGCAAGCTGTCAGGGAACATATTATGTCCTTCAACTCCTGCCAGCCTTTGCTCCCAGGCAAATTCAGCCAGGGTGAGACTCTCTCTCTGTTTCTGTCTCTCTCTCTCTCTCTCTCTCTCTCTCTCTCTCTCTCTCTCTCTCTCATGCTTTGCAATAACAGATAACGTTGGGGACTTGGGAGATCGATATTTGCTTGGAATGTGTGCCGTGCGAACTGCATTTATTGCTTATGATCCGCTCTGTGGGTCGGTCACACGCCTTCCTCCAGATGGCTGGTCAAGGGACACCTACTGCGACTGGGCGAGAAGAACAGAGTGTTACTCGGAAGTAGCAAGAAGATACGGCAGAGGGGGAGAAGAAAGGAAGAGATTTACGCAGTATGGCTTTTGGTGCAAGGCCCAAGAAGCATGCTTTGGGAACAGAAAACAATTGCATCTCTTCCTCTCTTTTAAGGCACAGCCCCTTTGGAGCCTAGGAAGTTGGAGGAGTCAGGAGAAGTAATCTGGTTCTATTTTGTCATCCTCTGCTGTGGTTAACAAACAAATAAATCAGAGCATCTTTCTGTGGCAGAGGATGTTCTAAGGGAGGGCATTGCAGAGGGGGTCCAACAGGACATTGTGTGGTACCTGAAAGCAGAAAACCGAAATTGCACCATAGACACTCACACTCCCACATCCCAAGATAAATGTAAGGAGAAACAAAAAATTACTGAATTTGCTAAATGAGTGTTAATTTCCTTCACTTTTATGCACAGGGAGGGAATCTATGGGATTCCAGGTTTTGTTGGACCACAGCTCCTATCAGCCTCAAGAAAATGAACAATGGTCAAGGACAAAGGATGGGCAAGTCATTAGTTTTGGTTCTTCTCAGTTTCTCATTTTTCCATTCTTAAGTTCAGTTCTCCACATTTCCACATTATTTTCCTTTAAAAAAAAAAAAAAAATTAAGGTCCTCATGAAGGTTCACCAGCATTTTATGGTGACTTTCTCCTAATATATCAGTATATATATATTATATTCTCCTAATACATATTCTCCTAATATATATGTATAGACACTTATACAAAGCAATTTCCCCAAATGTAATGTATTTTTTCATAATGGCTTAATATTTTAAAAAACTGTTTGCCCTTCCCTTCATGTTCACTGTGAGTTTGAGAAGAAGAGTTTGGATTTGATATCCCGCTTTATCACTACCCGAAAGAGTCTCAAAGCGGCTAACATTCTCCTTTCCCTTCCTCCCCCACAACAAACACTCTGTGAGGTGAGTGAGGCTGAGAGACTTCAGAGAAGTGTGACTGGCCCAAGGTCACCCAGCAGCTGCATGTGGAGGAGCGGAGACGCGAACCCGGTTCACCAGATTACGAGTCCACTGCTCTTACCTCCTTGATCTGTAAGGCGGCATAACACCCCCAAATAAATACAGACATAAACTACATCTGCACACAATTCAAGCACTCTCTTGCCGCCTTAACCCAGCCATGGTTCCCCCCAAAGAATCCAGAGTACAGTGGGTTGCTAAGGGTGCTTAGAGTTGTCCAGAGGCCCCTCGCCAAGCTACAATTCCCAGCAGCCATAACAAACTACAGTTCCCAGGTTTCTTTGGGGGAAGCCGGAATTGTTCAAAGTGGCCTAAGAGTGCTTGAGATGTATGTTGTGGATGTGACCTTAGTCTGCGTGGCACCTCGTTTTAACTCTGCACATCCACATTTCCTATGATAATGTGAATGGGGGATTTGGACTGCAGTCCCCATCAGCCCCAGCCAGTATGGCCAATGGTCAAGGGATGTTGTGAGTGCTATTGATGTTTTATTGTGTTTTCAATATTCTATTGGGAGCTGTCCAGAGTGGCTGGGGAGGCCCAGCCTGATGGGCGAGGTATAAATAATACATTATTATTATTATTATTATTATTATTATTATTATTATTACGGCAACTTCTCTGGAGGGCCACAGTTTCCCGATGCCTTCCATAGGAGGAAATTGGTAGGTGAGGGGACAGTGTCTAATCCTTCCTGTGCCCCTGTGATCTTTCCAAAGGACCCTCTGAGAGTGGTTGTCCTACGCCTGGCCCTACTTTCAGTCTCAGGGCCTGTCTGAGGAGGGGGGGACGGGAGGGAGAGGGTTGGGTCATTTGAGATGAGCGGCTGGAGGAAGGGTTAAGTGCTTCTCCCTGATTCCTCTTGATTCCTCCCTGCACTATCTCCCCTTGCCCTGCATTACCAACACAGGATAAATAAACCACAGGGTTGGGGCTCCCATGTTGAATCTGTAACGTCTAGTCCTTCTCTACAATTTTTTGTGTGTGGATTTTCTCCCTCCACTTTTGAGGACACCAGGCAAGAAAACTGAAAGCTTTTCCTAAATGAAAATGTGTTTTGTTTTGTTTTTAAGAAAGAGAGAGAGAGAGACAAAAGAGCTTTGTTGCTTTTGTCGACTTTGAACTTCATTCCCTTCTAAAAAGCAATCGCTTTTATTGTTTGAAAAATAATGTTTCTTGGTAAATAGTTTTGCATGTGGGAAGTCAAACAAAAAGATTAAAAATAACCTCCCTTGCTTTCCCCTCAACAATAAAAGTGTACTATGAGCTGTAGGACTTCAAGTGCTGATCTAGTGCAACAGAATTACATCTCCAGGCAGTACATGTATATATTACATATATTAAATATAATATAATTTGTTCATTCATATTTTGAAAAACAACAACATGATTTTGCTACCTGATATTTTCTCCTTTTGAAATTGTATAGTGCTTAGCTTTTAAAAATAAAAATACCCTCATTTTCAACAGGGAACATAGAGACAAGGAGCTTGCCCACATTTCCACTTGTCCTGTGCTTAGAAAGCACGGGTCCAAGCAGTTTTCTGCTTGACCCACGCTTCCCAGGCATGGGTCTGTGCAGTTTCCCCCTTGCCCCACACCTTTCCCAGGGAAAGCTCACTCTTTAACTTTAAACCACAGCAAGCAGCAATCAGGAGAAAACCTGAATTGCCGTCTGCTCCAACTGATTGCTAAAGAACTTTTGTCCCTGGGATAATGTTGTAGGACAAGAGGGATGAGCCTTCGATCATATCACTCTGGATCCGATGACACTCCTGCTTGCACAGAGCCTCAAACTCACAATGGTTGGGTTTCTAAGCTTGTGGTGCCGCCATATTGAATCTGCCCTTCCATATGTTCTCTTAACAGCTTTGTTAACACTGGATTTTTCACAACACTTTGAGGCTGGCTAGGGTTTCTCAGACCATGCCATTCAGTGGTTATTGCGATTAAACCTTGGGGTTTTTTTGTTTTTAAAAAAACACACAACAAAAACAACACCCTAAAAACCATTCTAGCTCTCAGGCATTCCTATGGCACTTGCATTGTTCTGCATAATTTGAATTGGGTTTCGTTGAAGAGGGAAAGAGACCGGGGCAGGAGGAGAGAGACCCTCAAAAGCAGTTACAGGGGCCCTGGGTCATATTTCCGACTCCCTTCTGTAGGATCTTTGATCCAGAGCTACGGTGGCCTGCAGCGTCTCAAATTCAGGCTGGTTGTCTGAGCCTGGGTCGTCCAAACCTCTGCTGTCGTCATCCTCCTCCTCCTCCTCCTCTTCCTCCTCATCGCGGCTCATGAAGGCAAGCTCGTTCTCGTAACAGAAAGAGTTGGTGCTGGGGAGGAGGAATTTGTTTTCCATCAGGTCCTTGGCACTGCAGCAAGGGGTCGACGGGACCTCATACGTCTTGTGGAAGTGCGAGTAGTCAACTTTGTACTGGCATTTCTCCTCAAACAAGACGGGCTCAAAGCGGTGGCCCCACAAGATCTCGCTGGACAAGTAGGAGCTCCGGGCTTGTGTCGTCATGGCGGTAGCTTCCACCATGCCCTCAAGGATAACCACGATTTCAAAGTCGTCCGTTTCCAGATCCTGCCGGCTAATCCCAAACAGAGGGCTCTCTTCGTTGATCTCGTGGAGGATGGTGAGCGGAGACACTAAGAAAATACGGTCCAAGCCTTTGTCGAACCCGACGTCGATATCTATTTGGTCAAGTGGGATGTATTCCCCCTCTTCGGTGATCCTGGACTTTATTAGCTGAGCTCTGACATGAGCCTCAACAATGTGACTTTTCCGCAGGTTCCCCACTCTCCACATCAGGCAAAGCTTGCCGTCCCTCATGGCTATGACCGCATGATGGCTGAAGAGTAAGGTTTCGGCCCTCTTCTTGGGCCTAGCCATTTTTGCCATGATGGCGCCAATCATGAAAGAGTCTATGATACACCCCACGATGGACTGGAGGACCACCATGAAAACAGCAAGCGGGCACTCCTCCGTGACGCACCGGAACCCGTAGCCTATCGTGGTCTGTGTCTCAATGGAGAACAGGAAAGCAGCCACAAAGCCATTCACTTGGAGGAGGCAAGGGGTGAAGGTTTCGTCCTTGACTGGCTTCTCGATATCTCCGTGGACAAGCGCTATGAGCCAAAAAATAAGACCAAACAACAACCAGGACACCAGAAAGGCAAGGGAGAAGAGCAGCAGCATATATCTCCAGCGGATGTCCACACACGTAGTGAACATGTCCGCAATGTACCTCTGTGGTTTGTCATCCATGTTGGTAAACTCAACGTTGCATTGTCCGTTCTTCTTAACAAACCGGTTCCGACATTTCCTCCTTGTGTGGATCTTACCGTTGCCAAAGCCATTCACTCCCGGCATGGTGGTTAAAGTCAACCCGTCTTCCTCAGAAGATACGATGCTGTAAGGGTTAACTCTACCTGCACTCATCCCTGAGTCGAGCAGCAGTGGGGCGGAAGGGTCTCTGGACTCTTTGGGGGGCGTTGCCCTCAGCTCCCTCCCAGTCTTGACCCTATGGAAGAGAGGAAGGAGCCCTTAGATTTTGAAGTGCTGCAGACAGATAGATCTAAGTGGAGGTTCTGCAATGAGAAAACAAAGACACATGGGTTATCTCTCAGAAACGAGAAGTTGTGATAGCCGCTCCAGGAATTTGCTTGAAAGGTAAGGTAGATAAAAGAAAATCATATTTCAAACTTAACAAGGTTCAAGTTTCTCTCTGCTTTTGTCCATGTGCAGGAAAAGCAGGTAGGGTTGTCTCCAGCTTAGGTCTACACTATGGGTAGGCAAACTAAGGCCCGGGGGCCGGATCTGGCCCAATCGCCTTCTAAATCCTGCCTGCGGATGCCCCAGGAATCAGCGTGTTTTTACATGAGTAGAATGTGTCCTTTTATTTAAAATGCATCTCTGGGTTATTTGCGGGGCATAGGAATTCATTCATTTTTTTTTTCAAAATATAGTCCGGCCCCCCACAAGGTCTGAGGGACAGTGGACCAGCCCCCTGCTGAAAACGTTTGCTGACCCCTGGTCTACACAGACATGAATTAACCTAAGGTAGCCACGCCTGTTATCTTCAGGAGGCCTACTCTGAGTAGGACTAGCACTGTCAACAGCTCAACATTTTGAAACCGAGTGCAGAATTATGCATCCCCAGAATCTCAGCTTTCATCAATTAGAAAAGAAATAATTATTATTGTTTATAATAATTTTATTATATATACTCTGCCCATCTGGCTGGGTTTCCTCAGCCACTCTGGGCTGGGGAATCAAGATACTAGCCCTCATGGGCATTCCTTCAAATAACAGTCGTTGGTACTTAGCTTCAACAGTGCTACCGCGTCAGACACTCCCAAAGCATTCAGATAGATGAAATGGATGGTGAAACATTAGAAGTAGTATAAACTGTGCAAATTGACTACTATTTCAGGACGACTGACCGCTTTTTAAAAACTTTAGAAGCACTGAGTGTGCATTTGTTCCATTGAAGGTGTGTTTCATCCCCTATAATAATAATAATAAAAATAAGGATGGTTTCTGAAGTGTTGAAGAATCTGTGGCCTTTTAAATGTGTTTGTGGGAGGCGGGGTTATTGGTTTCTTTGCTTTTTTTCATTATGAAATTTGTGTTCTCATTTTGCATCTAGCTGGGAGTGTCAAGGAAGCATAATGGAGAGTGGAGGGGAGGATATACATGGAATTTGCAAGAGCACAACAGAGCAGGGAACAGAATAAGTGGTCGTTTTCGTGACAAGGCGAGGCCCATCGAACAACCGCATTTGCAAAATGCACCTTGGAGCCACAATGTTGACGACATGCCTCCAAGCTTCCTGATCTGGGTGTGTTGTTGCTTTGAATCTCACAGCTAGACTGGTCAATAGAGTCGATTGCTGTAATCACTGCCATGGCCAGGGGGAAGAGATGTAACGAAAACACTCTTGTGGTCACGTTGAGGGGCTCTATGTCAGCTGGCGAGACCAGCCTCATACCACTCGCTGAGCACTGCAGAAACCGGAAGGCCAAATCAGTTCACGGAGCAAACAAAGGATCTCAGGGACAGAAGGATCCCTGAGTCTGAGCATGAGTCCATCTAGCCGAGTATTGTCTGCTTACGGGGGTAGCCAATGTGATTTCCTCCAGACGTTGTTAGACTACAGCTCCCATCAGCCCCAGCCAGCATGGCTGATGGTCAGGGATGATGGGAAGTGCAGCCTCCAGGGTCATCTGGAGGTTGCCATGTTGGTTAATCCTAGTCTTCACTGACTGGCAGTCAGGGGCGTCTTGCCCATAGAGGCAAGTGGCGCTGGGCGCCAGGGTGCCAAGTTCTGGAGGGTGCCAGGGAAGAGGCGGAGGCTGGATGCAGCGCCTCCTGGCACCAGCTCACTGCCCTCGCCCGCCTCAGCCATGCCACACTGAAGCAGCACTGCACCCAGAGCCTCAGCCTGCCATGGCCATCATGGCACAGGTGCCAGGGAAGAGGCAGACACTGGGCACAGCACCTCCCGGCATCAGCTCACTGCCCTCGCCCACCTCGCTGAAGCAGCACCGTGCCCTGAGCCTCTGCCTCTTCCCCACCGGAGGAGCTGCCCTCCAGCCGCTGCCCCCCTCCTCCAGCCCTGCAAAGCTGCCGGCAGTGCCATAAAAAGGTCAGCAACTCTGCAAAACGGGGACGGGAGGCGCCGGAGGGATCTTTGCACCACGGTGCTGGATATACTTAAGACGGCCCTTCTGGCAGTGACTCTTCTGGGTTTTGAACAGCCCTCCCTGGGAATGTCAGGGGCTGAACTTGGAGTCTTGGGCATGCAAAACACATGCTTTACCAATGACCTGCATGATTTCCTTGGCCGATCCCATGCTCTCCACCCCCAGCTCATCCGGTGAAGCACCAAATGTCTTCCCAGCTAAACTGCCAACTCTTCAATCCCCGACATTTCCAGAATGGGATAGCAAAGTCCGCTGTCTGACAACAAGCCGAGGCCCTTCTGGCGGTTCCCTCATTGCAAGAAGCAAAACTACAGGGAACCAGGCAGAGGGCCTTCTTGGTAGTGGCGCCCGCCCTGTGGAATGCCCTCCCAGCAGATGTCAAAGAGATAAACAACTACCTGACTTTCAGAAGACATCTGAAGGCAGTCCTGCTCAGGGAAGTTTTTAATGTGTGACATTTTAGTGTATTTTTTGTCTTTGTTGGCAGCTGCCCAGAGTGGCTGGGGAAGCCCAGCCAGATGGGCGGGGTACAAATAATAAATTATTATCATTATTATTATTACCTGAAGCACTGCTGTCAATCAGTGTAGACAGTAATGACCTAGATGGACTGAGGTGCTAACAGCTCCCTTTGCTCCCATATTTGTATGTAGTTGCGATCACTTGTTCTCCAAACAGCTCAGAGCAGCTTCCGTCTGGTTCCTGTTCAGCCTCCAATCAAGGCAGCTAACTAAGCTAGAACTTGCTTAACTTCAGCTGAAGACTGCCCTCTGAACCACTAACACACCTGGAAACTTTCTGAATTATCTCAGCAGGCATGTGGGTCCTGAGGAAGGGGTGTGGCTCAGTGATTAAACATCTGCTTTGCATGCAGAAGGTGGCATCTTCAATCCTCAGCAGGCAGGGCTGGAAATGTCCCCCAAATGAAACCTTGGAGGGCCTCTGGCAGTCAGTGCCAACATGACTGTGCTGGATGGAGGAATTTGGTTTCAGTCAGCTTCCTGTGTTCCTCCCAACCCAGAACGAAACACATAATCTCGCACTCCTGTCAGATTTGCTACGAACTACATAGGCATTAGAAGACAGGCTCCTGTTGTGTTAGAACAATCCTGTGCGGCTTACATGAATTCCCTACAGAATTCGCTGATTGGCCCTTTAAGAATGGGACCAGAACGCACCTGGAAGATGCTTAAAGGTCTCCTTGATTCTTGGATTTGGTTCCCTGCAGCTGGTTTGGCCAGGAAAAAGAGAAAGCGCAAGAGGAGCTTTAATTGAATTTCTAGCTTATCCCTAGAAGACCCCGTAATCTCTTTAAATACAGCCTCTTGTCAATTTCCTTTCATCTGCTGTTGGTGGTTCTGTCGGTGTTATGAAATTCATAACAAGGGAAGGGTCTGGATAGAGACATAGTAGGCTGTGTTAAGACCATTGGCCTATTTTGCTCTGTATTGTCCCACACTGATGAACAGCAGTCCCCCCTCCCTGGGGTTTCAGACAGGTAACATTACTAGCTGTACCTGGAGGTGCCAAGAATAGAACCTGAGGTCGTCGGCATGCAAAGAAGATGATCTCCCACTGAGCCGACAGTCCTTTCCCATAACGCCTCTCATTGGGTGGACAACTCAAAACTGGGCAGGGAATTTATCCTCCCTTCTCTCACCTGTTACCAGAACAAGCATAAATAACCAATTACCTGCCCAGTGTTGATTTCAATTAGTTCCCAGCATGGGTCCAAGGGCTTTAGAATACCTGTTTTCAATGTTTTGTGGTTTTGGCTGACACAGTTAATTTTTTTAAATTGTTTCTGCAAATCAAAGCACATATATCTGGAGTCACCAAACTTTTTGAGCCAGCGGGTTCCTTTGGGATTTTGAGGGACATGCAGTGGGAGCTAATCAGGAGTACCTTTTAGCAGCCTTGCCTGAGAAACCAGCAACAGCTGGTTAGGAGTATAGCATCTAGATCAAGGGAAGTAATAGTGCCACTGTATTCTGCTCTGGTCAGACCTCACCTGGAGTACTGTGTCCAGTTATGGGCACCACAGTTCAAGAAGGACACTGACAAACTGGAACGTGTCCAGAGGAGGGCAACCAAAATGGTCAAAGGCCTGGAAACGATGCCTTATGAGGAACGGCTAAGGGAGCTGGGCATGTTTAGCCTGGAGAAGAGGAGGTTAAGGGGTGATATGATAGCCATGTTCAAATATATAAAAGGATGTCACATAGAGGAGGGAGAAAGGTTGTTTTCTGCTGCTCCAGAGAAGCGGACACGGAGCAATGGATCCAAACTACAAGAAAGAAGATTCCACCTAAACATTAGGAAGAACTTCCTGACAGTAAGAGCTGTTCGACAGTGGAATTTGCTGCCAAGGAGTGTGCTGGAGTCTCCTTCTTTGGAGGTCTTTAAGCAGAGGCTTGACAACCATATGTCAGGAGTGCTCTGATGGTGTTTCCTGCTTGGCAGGGGGTTGGACTCGATGGCCCTTGTGGTCTCTTCCAACTCTATGATTCTATGAGCTGTATTTGGATCAGATTAAACCAGCCACTGTAGCCCCATGCATTGATAACCTTGAGAATGGACTACCGCAATGGGCTCTATGTGGGGCTGGCCTAGAAGCTCCTTCTAGAGCAGAATGCGGCAAAAAAGAACTGCAGGTGTGGACCTGCCAAGTGTCCCTATTATCCAGGGAAGTCCCTGATTTAGAGAAGCAGTCCCGGTTTCTGATTTGATCCCAGAACATCCCACTTTTCCTTAGGACGTCCCTATTTTCACTGGAGAAATGTTGGAGGGTATGGAGTTATCAGACCCATGAGCCGTCTGAAGACAATCCTGTATAGGGAAGTTTTTTATTGTTTATTCTTTTATTATGTTTTTCTATACGTTGGAAGCTGCCGAGTGGTTGGGGCAACCTAGTAAGATGTGTGGGGTATCAATAGTAAAATTATCATTATGGAATGGGACATACCTATTTTCACTGGAGAAATGTTGTGAGGCATGTTATGTGATATCTCTGGCAAAACAGCTGCACTGCTGCCCATATGCTACAGGGCCTAGTTGGAGGTTCTTGTACTAATATACAAAGCCCTAAAGAACTTGGGTCCAGGATATCTTAAAGACCACACAAGCTCTTATATTCCAGCGAGATCACTGCAGTCATAGAATCCCCTGCAATGAAGAAATCTCAGCTAAAGCATCCCTGACAGATGGCCATCTAACCTCTGCTTAAAAACCTACAAGGAAGGAGAGTCCACCACCTCCTGATGGAATCTGTTCCACTGTCAAACAGCTCTTCCTGTCAGAAAGCTTTTCCTGATAACTTAGTCAGAATTTCCTTTCTTGCAACTTGAATCCACTGGGTCGAGTCCTACCCTCCAGAGCCAGAGAAAACAAGCTGGCTCCATCTTCTGTGTGACAGCCCTTCAGATATTTGAAGATGGCTATCATCTCCTCTCAGCCTCCTCTTTTCCAGGCTAAACACACCCAATCATCTAGAGGAGGGCTGTGAATTGTCCCTGTGTTTCAGAAGCCTGACTGGCTTCAGCTAGTAGTCAAGTGTTTGGTGTCATTGGTCCCATGGTGTGCAACACACACCCAACTGAGATTTGGCAATTGCTAATTTTCAGGTATTTCTCGAAGTCCTTTTTATGCCGACAATTCTATCCAGTTGTTTAAATTTTCCTAAGATGAGCCAGACATATTCACGATTATTTTGCATTGTTTTAACGGTATTTTATGTCCCATCGTATTTGCATATATTGCTGTACGCCACCTTGATGTGTTTTATACCAGCGGGCAGTTTTATGAATATAATTTATAAAGAATAAATAAAAGGAAAAACAAAATGGCGGCCAATGGGTGTGTGTGGCATAGCACAAAATGGCTGACTTATCTAAATGAGCATATAAGGGTACAGAATCACAAAATGGTGTGGGCTTGCTCCCCACCCCACCATTTCGCACCCCATCAGTGGAGGAAAACAACATCTACAACAGGCGCCCCTGAGCTGTTATTAAAAATAATAAGAGAATATATATTTGTACTTTTCCTCTGTTCAGAATGGAAGAGTGAATGTGGGGTCCAATGCTAGAATCAATTCAATGTGGGCATGTCTGAATGTGTTTGAGGTAGGAGAGGCCAAGGCAGTACAAGGTACTGAGCAGGGACAGCAAACAGCCTCTTGTTCGGTGACGATTTTTGAGGTGGTGTTTATCTTTATTTATTTCACATCATTTGCATACCACTTGACTGTAATAAAACCTCTTAGGTGGTTAAAATGTCGCTGGATGAGCTTTTGATGTATTTTGTAATGTTCATTGTTCCATTCCGCCCCCCCCTCCAGTTTTTAATTACATTTGTGTTTTGTGTTTTACCCCGTCAAGTCATTTTGAGGCTTTTTATTGCATAAAGCGACTGATTAACGATGGATAATGATAATGATTAGGGCTTTTTCCCCTCAGCCGGAACCTCCAGGTGGGTGCCATTATAAGAGAATAAGAGAGACCTTCATGGTCTGTTCCGACACCTCTTTTTCTAGAAAAATAACACTGATGATGATGATGCAGATTTACCTATTTGTAGAGAATCCAGCTTGAGGCTGGATTTGATACTTTGAATTCTGATGTGAACCAGCCTAATCACATTTCCCTCCCTGCGCTATTGTGCTGATTGGAAAATATCCACCGGCTTTCCCACCTCCCAAATATCCTGAGGTGGTTTTTGGTTCAAATAAAAAAAGTGCCAAGATCCCTTTATAAAAACCCACCTATCTCGAGGAAGAAATACATTTAGGAAGGGGCAACGGTCTGCTTCCCTTTGATGTGCATCAAGGCAACACTCTTCCCAAAGAGTTTGGGCAAAGCAACAGTTACAAAGGGAAAGGGAGGGAGGAATTAGTGACCTCCAACAAACTAGAGCTGCTTTATCTGATGAGTTTATTACTTAAAGCAGGGAGGTGGGGAGGGGGAGAGATTATGTAACTATGTGGCTGTTCTTCCCTCCTGGAGGGATCATCAGGCTACCCGTTCAATTAATCCTTCCTAATTCACTGCCCTTGGGGACCTTCTGCAGCAAACAACAGAAATCGCTCTCTGCTTTAGGCCAGTGCTTGCTTGGGAGCTGGGCAAGCTGCAGGTTCAGTGGCCTCCTGGCAAAGCCCCCCCAGCTCTTTTTGGCAAACAGTGTCCAGCGGCTCTGGGAGCTTTCTGAGGGGCCGGGGTAGCAGGAGGCTGAAATCACATGTGCAAAGGGTGTAATGATCGCAGCGGAAACTTGCAATTGCAGATCCCACAAAGGGACACAGAAGGGGAAATTACTGATCACTCAACACAGGGACGGCAAACCCTTTTCGGCCTGAAGTCCGTGATCCTTTCTGGATTACCCTCTAAGGGCCATGTCCCAGTTCTGGGCGTGGTCAGGTGTGAAGGTGGGCGGAGCGACGAGTGCGAATTTTACCATTGTGCAGAAGGCTGGTTTCTGCACATGCTCACTAACCCCTCTCTTAGACCCCCTCCCAACATTTCAAAGGGAAAAACTGGGAGACCATCTTCTGGGACACCATCGTCCCTTTTTCTCTCATAAGAGGAAAGCGGCCATTTTGGGTGATGCAATCTTGCACGATTTTGCGACAGAAACTTGCTTTTTTTCAGGCCCAGAGCCCAAAAAGTGAGATTGAGGCCCCGGAAAAAAAGCTCTTTCTCTGGGGGGAAATTGCATCGCAAAATCAACCTGCAAACACATTTTAGAAACCACAAATCATCAGTTTTGACAAAAAAGAAAAGAAAAGCAGAGCATCCTGTTGCTAAACATTTTAATTCTGAGAACCACAGCCTGTTATCGATAATTGCTATAGAGATGCAGACAGATACAACAATGTTAGGAGAAAGGAAGAACTTCTGGATGTAAAATCTGAGCATATCAAGACTGCAGGGTTTCAAGCTAGAGTAGAGTATCAGCATCTCTTAGCTTCAGTGGCTTCAAAGGCCTTTTGAACAGTCCATTCTCAAAGCTCTATAACAGCCTCCTTGGAAACGGCATAATTTTTATCAGAGCAACTGATGAAAGCAGAAGCCAAAATATTTTGCTTTAAGAATTTAACATTTCTGTTTTGTTAGTCACTGCAATATGCATAACTACACACGTACACTGCCATCAAAGAGCAGGTACATATTTCAACACACAGTATACTAGGATTTTAATAAGCCGATGCATAGTTTCCTAGACGTAAGCTCCTTTGAACTCTGTGGGGCTTACTCCTGGTCACACAGAGGCAACTTAGAGAACACACTTTAACAAAAGCTCTTCAGCCAGCTGGAATATAACCTTTAGCTTCCACTTAGACATGCAAACCATCTTGCACTGAAGTGTCACCATTTAAATCACTAGTGTGAAGAAAGGACCCCATCAAAGAAAAGGGAAGAAGTACCCATCTTCTGCTTATTTTCGTTTCCTTTCCCAACTCGCTCTATGCTAATCCATCACTAACAAAGCCTTCTTGTTGCCTTATTCATATTTGTGACCCCGCCCACTTTTGCCTCTTGCCCCACCCACCGCCAGCATGCGGCCCCTGTAAGGTTGCTAAGATGGAAATGCAGCCCACGATCCAATAACGTTTTCCCCGGTTTAAGAGAGTAACTTTACACCAGGGATAATGAACATCGTGCCCTCCAGATATTATGGACTAAAACTTCTAGCCAGCATGGGTAATCATCAGGGGTGATGGTACTTGTAATCCAAAACAAAAGGAGATAAAATTACATACTATTTTGCACATAGCTCGGGGTAGAAGACCTGTGGATATCCAAATAATAATAATAATAATAATAATAATAATAATAATTCATTATTTATACCCCGCCCATCTGGCTGCCACTCTGAGCGGCTTCCAACTAAATATTAAAATACAGTAATGCATCAAACATTAAATGCTAGCAGAACTACAGCTCCATATATTCCTGACCCTTGGCCATGCTGGCTGGGGCTGTTGAGAGTTGGGAGTCCATCAACATCTGGAAGGCCATTGACATGGTAGTGAACAACCCTATCATAGTAAACCTGCCCCCAGTTGAAGAACAAAACCCATTTTGGGTGCACATTGCTCAGCAAAACAGCTCATATAAGGTTCTTATTTTGATTCAACTCTTTTCCCCAGTACCTTACATTATGAGTAGTAATAATTATGGCAGCATATTCAGTGTTGGAAACACTTCGTTGTTTGAGTTACCCTTAAAAACAGCTCAAGGCAAGGCTTGCAGCTGAGAGAATACGACTCTGCCTAGGGCCCCCTTTTTGATGTTATTGTTCCTCTTGCAATAACCAGGAGTATTTCTTCCCTACTCCTCCACAGTGGTATCACATGACATCGAAAACCTGCGTCGGATCCCTAAAGATCTCTCTGGCTGCGCACATAGCCAGGAGCTAAATCCAGCCTTATTAGGAACAGAGCGGAAGCTGTCTTTTACTGAGTCAGACCTCGGGTCCAGCTAGTTCAGTATTTTCTACACAGATTGACAGCAACTCTCTAGAACAGCCTTTCTCAACCTTGGGCCCCCAAATGTTGTTGAACTACAACTCCCATCATCCCTGGTCCCTAATTCTGCCAGCTAGGGGTGATGGGAGTTGTAGTCCAGCATCTGGCAACCCAAGGTTGAGAAAGGCTGCTCTAGGATTTTGCACAGGGGTCTCCTCTGGTTCTACCTGGAGGTGTCAGGTATTGAATCTGGGGCCACCTGCATGAAAAGAAGAGGTCACTGCACTATGTCTTTCCCCCTTGGTGAGTGGATGTGGCTTTTGTAAAACAGGATCCATCCAAATCCTCTTTAAGATTGGGCAGGATGGGCAAAGCACTATGGGGTGGGCAACTTGTGGTCCCTGGGAAGCTGTGGCCAATAATCAGGGATTATGGGACTTGTAGTCCAACAACTTCTGGAGGGCCACAGGCTTCCCATCCCTATGTATACACGAAGGAGCGCCTCCACCCCCATCGTTCTGCCCAGACACTGAGGTCCAGTTCCAAGGGCCTTCTGGTGGTTCCCTCACTGAGCGAAGTGAAGCTACAGGGAACCAGGCAGAGGGCCTCCTCGGTAGCGGCACCTTCCCTGTGGAATGCCCTCCCATCAGATGTCAAGGAGATAAACAACTACAGTGGTACCTTGGGTTACATATACTTCAGGTTACATACGCTTCAGGTTACAGACTCCGCTAACTCAGAAATAGTACCTTGGGTTAAGAACCTTGCTTCAGGATGAGAACAGAAATTGTGCTCTGGCGGTGTGGCGGCAGCAGGAGGCCCCATTAGCTAAAGTGGTGCTTCAGGTTAAGAACAGTTTCAGGTTAAGAACGGACCTTCGGAACAAATTAAGTACTTAACCCGAGGATACCACTGTACAGAACTTTCCAAAGACATCTGAAGGCAGGCAAGTTTTTAATGTTTAGCGTTTGCTGTGATTTCATTCTAAGCTGCCCAGAGTGGCTAGGGTAACACAGTCAGGTGGACAGGGTATAAATAATAAAACTGTTGTTGCTGTTAAGGAACCTCAACTCCCTCTCATTGGGAAGCCTCCTTTGATTTTGTAGGGCAAAGCTACCTCTCTATCTGCCTTATCCCTTGTACACCCTGTAGATCGCTGCGGTCTGTGCAAGAGTTTCCCCTGCCAGTTCCAAAGATCTTGGAAGTCTCTTTCTGCAGTAACTCAGAGCAGGGCTTGTAGTGTGGCTGCCCCTGTTCTGTGGAACAGCATTCCTGTTGAAATGCGAGAGAAAAACCTTTGCACCCAGCCGGAATACCCAGAACACAAGAACACAGGTGCCTTCCTTCTATCTGCAGGATTTAACTTCCTTCCACAGGGCCTGTAAGATAGAGCTATTCCGCCTGGCTTTCAACTTGAACTTAGCCTGATCTTTTATTCCCCTTCCTTCCCTCCCCCTCCCCTTTTTATGAAGATTACCCACTCTGGGATCCTACAGCTAATTCTCCCCTGGTCCCCACACTGGCCCAAATAGGACTAATTTAGCCAGCTAGCCCTGGTGATCATCTAATGTTTATTGGATGGGTTTCCCCCCCGAATTGATTTTTGAATTCTGAATTTATTGTTATTCACATTTTATATTGTATTTTATGCTGTTTTTTGTTGCATTAATTAAGTGTTTTAAATTTGTTGTTAGCCGCCCTGAACCGGGAAGCCGTTTTTGAACCGGGAAGGGCGGGGTATAAATAAATTTTTTTTATTATTATTATCAGATCAGACCATCAGTCCATCTAAGTCTGTCTCGTCTGGCTGCAGCTTTCCAGGGGCTCAGGCAGGGGGGTGCTGGGGAATGAAAACGAGACCTTCTAGACACAAAGCAGATGTTCGGACACTGAGCTACGGTGCTTTCCCTGTGGAGCAGGGTAGGGAGATGGAAACGAGAGTCCCATCATATCCATCTCTCTGCTCTCTGGCTGCTTTCGATTCCTTGCTATAATGCCAAATGTTCCCAACCGCTGCCGTTGCATAATTCTTTTGCAAACATCATGTGTAGCTCTGCATGGAGGCATGTGACCCCACTCCTATCAATGCAGCCCTCCCCAGCCCATGTCCCCAGAGGCTAATAACTTTGAAAGAGGGGCAAGTGTGAGGGTATTCGGTGAGGTTCCTTATTTATTTACAGAGGCCGCTGACTGCTTCACCTGAAACACATTTAAAAGGGGGAAATGGTGAAGAAATTCTGATTGTTCCAAATTGCTTGAGAAACAAGCAATCAAATGTACTAGTCTCCTCCTCGCTCAATTCCTTTTCAACGCTCCCCATTCTAGATGAACTTGGTGTTTGGGAGGGAGAGAAAGGTAATGAGCAAAAGCAATTAGTCATCAAGTATGAGCCTTTAAAAGGAAAATTTCACCAGCAAACTTGGAATATTTGGAAATAAACAAGTTAGAATGTGAATGGTGCAATTTGTTTATATCAGTCCCATCATATCAACTCCCTCTTCCTAACCTCTATCAGACTCAGCTGAAGGTAAGATTATAGATTCATTCTGAACTATACGTTTAAAGTCACATCATTCAACAATAAGCAGCCATGGCTTCCTGCAAAATAATTCTGGGACCTGTAGTTTGTTAAGGGAGTTGAGAGTTCTTAGGAAACCCCTATTCCCCTCCCTGGGAGAAGGAATTGATTGCTGAATCACTCTGGGATGAACCTCAGACCAAAAAAGGTCCCTCACCCCGGGCTTAAAGAGTCAAGCACAAAGATTGCCTCTTCAAAGGATCCAGCTGTTCAAAGTGCAATGACAGGGATATTTCCATTTGTAACTTAGGGGTTGTTTCTCTTCATGTTCAGGTCAACTAGCCAAAAGGGAGATGGGAACCAGGCAGCGTTGCAGGATCCTCACTGAACCAGCACCTTCTCTGATTGAGCGCGTAGCTTTGAATGAGTTTTCCTCTGTATGTTTGGTTGAATGTCTCCCTGCTACGTACAAGGCCCGACCAGAGAGTGACAAAAACGTCTCTGTTCCTTTCTCCTCAAGTTTCTTCAGTTAAGTGGTATCAGGAGTTTTCTTTCTGGACACCATTTGTGTTATTTAAGTGACTTTGCTAGCACCCACTTAGACTGCGGGGGGGGGGAGAGGGACATTGAGTTGGAAATGCAACCAGCTTAGGGTCCACTTCTCTTAAAATACAGTGGTACCTCGGGTTAAGTACTTAATTCATTCCAGAGGTCCGTTCTTAACCTGAAACTGTACTTAACCTGAAGCACCGCTTTAGCTAATGGGGCCTCCTGCTGCCGCTGCACCGCCAGAGCACGATTTCTGTTCTCATCCTGAAGCAAAGTTCTTAACCTGAAGCACTATTTCTGGGTTAGCGGAGTCTGTAACCTGAAGCGTATGTAACCTGAGGTGCCACTGTAACAAAAAAGCTATATGGGGACGTTAATCCCTACCTCCCACTACTTCACATACATATGCCATTCTCTCTGCAACAGCACCATCAAGCAATAGCTTCTCCATGTGAAACAGCTATCGGAGACTAAAAATGAACTGATTGGTTGAGTTTGCCCATGAGGAATAATTCAGTTGGTAGAGCATGAGACTCTTAATCTCAGGGTTGTGGGTTCGAGCCCCATATTGGGCAAAAAAACAACAACCCTGCATTGCAGAGGGTTGGGGCATGGCCAAACTTGGTCCTCCAGCTGTTTTGGGACTACAGTTCCCATCATCCCTGACCACTGGTCCTGTTAGCTAGGGATGATGGGAGTTGTAGTCCCAAAACAGCTGGAGGGCCAAGTTTGGCCATGCCTGGACTAGATGATCCTCGTGGTCCCCTCTAACTCTACAATTGAATGATTCATTCTTCCCTTCTTAATTCCAGCTTGCACCATTTCTGCATCAGTTTGTGAATGGCTTTTTAAGAGCTTGCATGAAAATTTGTACTCGCTCTTGTGCCCATTTCTCTTAACATCCACATTGCTGGACACAATTTTGCTCGAGAGACATTTTTGCAAGCAGCGTTCCCTAATACAATGCATTTCTGTGTACTTTTCACTAATTAATTCCACTCATTTTGTAAACCACTGTGAGGTTTTCTTTTTTCTTTTTTCTTTTTACATTCGAGTGGTTATACAAACTGTATGTAATAATAAATAAATAAATAAATAAATAAATAAATAAATACACATTGTGTGCATTTTCCTTGTATATTTGCACTTTCGTGCACATTTTATGGTTGGAGAACCATGCCTTCATATGCAGTATACATGTAAAGCACATTTAAAGCATCCTGGGAGCTGTAGTTTACCCTTCACAGAACTATAGTTCCCAGGACCCTTAACAAACTGCAGTTCATGGGGTTTTATGGGGAAAGTGATGTGCTTTAAATATATGATGTGTAGAGAGCCTGCATTGCAAAATTCAGAAACGTGTGAAGAATAGTTGCATTTCGGTTCATATATTGTTGTTGTTGTTGTTGTTGTTGTTGTTGTTGTAGTTATCGTCAACAACATTTCCATACCACCCTTTATCTGAGGAACACAGGGCAGTTTACAATATAAAAATGCAAAAATACATAAATTTAAAAGGTCATAGATTGCCAAAGGCCTGGGAGATGAGGAATGTTTTCACCTGGTGCATATAAATGGTTCGGGAAGTGCAGATGACATGAGATTGTATTGAAATGGGAATCAAAGGGATACAAAATCTCTTTCCCTATCGTAGAGGAAAAGCAATAAGCAGAACTTCCATAGCAACCCCAAATCAGCTCCAACATCTATTTTCAACTGAAAGAAGTGTTTCATGGACTATCCCAGATGCATCTCATTTGCTTGCAGCATCAAGTGATGACCGCAACATTAAATGGTGTCTCACATCATTGAGTTGACTGTAGGATAGACTCAGATGCTTCCACCTCCAAAGGTGAGACGGGTGTCTTCAGAGGTCAGGGCCTTCTCGGCACTGGCCCCCAGACTATCAACAGAACAGGCTCCCCAGTCCCAACCATCATGCTTCTACATTGCAATCTTTTCCATGATGGTTAAAAACATCTCATTGGATATGCCCAAGCTTTCGACAATATCTGTTTAGCAGTTCTTCTGTGAAATCCATCATTTATTTGCTCTTTAATTGGCTCCGGTTTCTATTTTGTTGTTGTTTTTATTGCAACGCAATGTGTTCTTAAACTACTTACTGCCATCTGCCCCCGGGGTGCCGGGTGGAAAACTCACAGAAAAGCGGGAGATAACTGCTTTAAAACTAAGTAAATAAATGTGTGGATCAGCTCTCGCATACATCACAAAAGCCTCTGGAAAAAAAGGGTGTTGGTGCACTGCAAATTGCAGGCACACACACACACACACACACACACACACACACACACACACCACACACAGAGAGAGTTAAATGTAATCCATGCTCTGGAAATGGCTTACTGCTTCCACAAACTGACAGAGCCCCTCCATATGCATAAGCAAAGGAGGCACAGGAACCTGCCAGAGCCTCAGATCAGCTGCTTTTTGTCAAGATGGTTGTTGTCAGCAGGTAGCAGCGAACCTGCCGATTCCAATTTGAAATCACTCGCTGCTCAATTGCAAATGTAATTTGCAGTTTCCACATTGGCCAGAGGCCCGTCCTCACCGCAGGAGCTTGGAGGAAACAGTTTGCAAAAGCTCATGGAACGGAATGCATTGCCAGGATGCAGCACAGCAGGACGGACCCTGAACATCAGAGGCGTAGCACGGAGGGCCGTGGTCCCAGGTGTAAATTTATGAGGGGGCGTAACCAGGCGCCCCACTACAGGCTCCCTCATCGAGGCTGGAGCCGCAGGAAGGCAAGCCAGGCCTTCAGGGCTGGGCTGGCTGTTAAGTTGTGGGTGAACATATCAGACGACACAGCGATTCTTCAAACAGCTCTTGTTTATTCACAGGTCAGAACAGAACTGAACTCAAGGGTTCAGCCAGCCTGCTTATATAGAGCTCCAGTACAACGTAACTGTAACAACTTTCTGTAACTATCCAATCACTGAACGTCACTTTCGATCCCTTATTTGCATATTTGGACCTGAACTATCTACAGTATCCCCCTGCTGGCCCAGGGTGAGAACTTCAGTACATAACACTGGCAATGGCGCCTCCTTCTCCTTGTGGCTGGAGAAGGGACGCCCACCACGTGTGCCCCATCCCTCGGCTGGCCTAGAGAGAGGGAGAAGAAGGGGAGGGCATCACCACCCTGCCTGCCAAACCCACCATAGGGGGTGCAACACTTGCCTCACCCCGGCCTGCCAAGGAAATTGAAAAACATCTTTATGTATGCGACAACGGCGGCAAGAGTCTTAATAGCACAAGGATGGAAGAACAAAGAAATCCCAACCAAAGAACTGTGGCAAGAGAAACTTATGGACTATGAGGAATTGGCGAAGTTGACACATAAACTACGTGATAAGGACAACTGTGACTTTAAAGAAGAATGGGAACCTTTTACAAAGAAACAACAAAATGAATTGGACTCCTTGGCAGGTTTTGAATAAACACTCACAAACTTTTTTTTTGGTAACATATAGATAGAGAAATTAAGGATCTTTACAATTTTATAATATGCAGGGAATAACATGTGCTGAAAAACCAGAGAGAGGACTTGAGGGAAGTCCAGGGGGTGGTGAGAGGGTGGGTTTTTATTTCTTGGGGAGGGGGGGAGGGAAAAATGGGGAGAGAAAATGAGGATGGTGTGTTTTTGATGACTTGTTATGTTGAAATACCTAATAAAAAATATTCAAACACACACACACAAAAACACCACTTGCCCCTTCCTGGGGTCCGGCAACCCACCCAGGTGAAGGGGACCTCTTCACCCGCCAGAGTCGTCTCTGCCTCTGGGCCTCCGTCCTCTCCTGCTTCTGCTTCTGGACTGCTCTCTGCCACAGACTCTCCCAGCTCACTAAACCCTGTGACCTCTTCAGCTTCTGACACCTTCCCCCTCCGCCCCAGTCTTCTTATTCTTCTCCCTCTAACGACTTATCATTGCCCCACCACCAACCCCCCAGGCTCTTTCTTCCCTTGGGGGTTCCCCAGCTGGTGCCTCCCACCACTCCTCTGTGTCCAACCAGCCCATGACACCCAGCTTGAAACCACGGAGAGTCGCTGCCAGTCAGTGTCGACAATATTGAGTTAGATCAGTGGTGTCCAAACTTTTTTCAAAGAGGGCCAGATTTGATGAAGTGAAGGGCCGTGGGGGCTGACCGAAGAGCCAACCAAAGTTGTTGACTTTTTTTTAGGATTGAAGATTGAAGTTGTTGAACTTTTTTAAGGGTTGGAGTTTTTCTAGGATTTTACCCCAGTTTAGGCCCCCAAAACGGACCTTGGACATGCCTGAGTTAGATGGTCCGGTGCTCTAATTCAGCATTAGACAGTTTCCTATGTCCCTAAGTATGAGTGGGAGGTCTACCCCTTGCACCAGAGCTGGGGAGTCTCAGGCTTAAGGGGCTAAGCTAAGTTGAACTGGGCTTGGACTGGGTAGCCTTCTGAGCAGAGGACTCTTTCAAACAGAGGCCTGTTCTCTATAAAGCAGGACATGGGGCTGCAGAACTTTCTCCCTCTGGATAGCTCAGTTGGTTAGAGCGTGGTGCTGATAACGCCAAGGTCACAGGTTCAATCCCCATACGGGACAGATGCAAATTCCTGCATTGCAGGGGGTTGGACGAGATGATCCTCAGTGTCCCTTCTGACTCTACAATTCTATGATTCTGACTAACTTTCAGGACCACGCCACATCTCCAAAAAAACATATGGAGAGATGCAAATGAGCCCAGCTTGGCAGTGGCTAATAGACACAAAGGAAGTCCTTGAGAAGAGCTATCCATCTTCCCTCATTAAAAGGCATCCCGAGAGGAGAGTTAGATTAGCAGACGTGCTCAGGTATGCTGAGGAGAGCCGATTTCATTGCTCACAATGAGGAGACTCTAATGAGTTGCATCGCAACCACCAAGCAGCTTTTATTGTGAGTTATGTCTGGAGTGCCCACTGAATGAGCACAGTTGCAATGGGGATGCCTTTGCAACAGCCCAGTGAATGACAGATGGGGTCATCCTCTCCGTAGTTCCCATAACCATGTTATGGAGGTAGGAAAGGAGAACCACACTAACAGCTGTTGTGTCTACTGGCGTGTTGTGTTCAGAGTAAGGATGGATGAGTCTGTCAATTTGAGGCCATGTCCACACTACATTTCATTATATATATATTTTTGAGGTGGACAAGGATCCCCTAAACTCCTGGGTGCCAGAACCTCCCCCTAATTCCTGGATTTAGTAAACGTTAGAATTAATCGAGGCTTGAATAAAATGGGCCAAACGTGGAATTCAGTTTATGCAAACGAACCAGCTTGGCAGTGCTAGCAGAGTGGGGGTCACTGGAGGGACGAAGGCTGATGGTGACCAATCGTTAACCCATCAAGGAAGCCATTAAGAGGGTCAAGAGGTACTGGGCAAGGAGGGATGGGGTTTCCTCCTCCAGCTGTGTGTTAGTGGGCAAAGGCCAGGAGGGTTTATGATTTCAGGTTTGGATGAGGGAAATCATTTCACTACGTTAACAGCGAGAAGGAAGAGGAGGAGGAAGAACACATTGTCTGAAACAGGCTGCACAAGATATCACACATTGGCAAGGTATGGCGGTGATCGATGTAAAATGTTTGCCTCTAATTTGATCAATGATTTTTTTAAAAAACAAACAAACCACGCTCTGTGTGTGTGACCTTTGTAGACCTGACCTCAGCTTTTGATCATGTGGGGACAGGAAGTTAACTCTTGATATAACCTATAAATGCAGACCCTTGAGTGCTCTGCTGGCTGAGATCTTTCTATTATTTGAAATAAATACCTTTCAGGGAAGAAATATTGATCAGTTCGTGGCAGCGAGTGTGGAGGGAGGGAGTGTGCTCCTCGTCTCCTAACATCTTGTAGCATTAGCTTCCTGTTCTAATAAGTCCTGCCCAATTAGGCTACATAACACCAGTACGATCAGTTCCAATCTGCTATTTAATGTTTTGCTAGGTCCTCCGCCCCCCAAATCAGCGAAACGGAGAACTGGATTTCTTTGAATCTTTAAAAGGAGGATTACATGCCCTCCAAGTGCACTGATCCTCCAGGGACAGTCCCGGAATTATGAAAGCCATCCTGGCTTCTGAATTGATCCTGGAATGTCCCTGTTTCCCCTTCCAGTGCTACTGCCACTCATCTCGGGGACCAAAATGAGCCGGTGTTTGCCCCAAGAAGCAGCTGCGGCTGCGAGGGTGAATCCCATTGTCTCTCCATTGCCTCTCCCTGGCCAACGCTGACAAGGTCCTTTCTCGGGCAGCTCATAGCAGCTGCTGGAGAATAGGAGAGGAGAAGGAGAGGCTGCCATTGCCAAGGCCTAGCCTTACATGATGCGCTGGCTCTGAGGGGTAGGCAGAGGGCAGGGCAGCCCTCGGCGGGAAGAAAGGGGGAGCAGAAAGAAGCACATGGGGTCTTGATTTTCTTTTCTTTTTTTAAAAAAAGTCTTGTGCGTCTGTGTCTAATCTTGCCCCTTTCTAAAATGTATTTGTTGGTGTTTGTTTTTCTCTTTGTAAATTTATCAAAGAATAAAATTAAATAAAACTGGGCTTAAGGGGCTTTCTCAGAACGGTAGAGGGTGCATGTGTTGTGTCCTGTTGGTTAAGTGGCGGTGGCATTTGCACTTCTTATAAGAAATGCTTTATTATTATTATTATTATTATTATTATTAGTTATGCTTTGTGGCTGGGTTGGGTGAGGGACACAAAAAATGAGGGGGGGTCAAGGACGGTCAGCTGAGAGGCATGAGAAATGCCCCTATTTTCATCTGAGGAATGTTGGAGGGTATGCCCTCAGCCTAATCTACCTCACAAAAATGGAAAGGGGGAGAAAATATGCCACCTTCAGCTCTTTTGGAGAAAAGCTGGGATATAAATGCAGCAACTAATAAACAAATCAGCCCCAAAATCCAAAACTGTATTTGAGGTGACACAATGTCAGAACAGACAATTAAAGTTCCGGTTTTCTGCTTCTCGTTTAAACAGGAGAATTAGTAAAATGCATGTTTTATAAAATGTTATATATCGCGCGCACACACACGACTGGTTTCACCCTCATCCACATATCATATCATCACAATTACTTTCGGCAAAAGATTTGTGCATTGCAGGGCGTTGGGCTAGGTGACCACTGTGGCCTCTTCCAACTCTGCCCTTCAAAAATTCTATGGTTCTCTTGTTTCCCTTCCTTTGCACTCCTTCCCCCATTGCAGGCCTTTCCCTTTCGTCGGGGAACAAAGCCACATAGGCCGGCCTGAGCATCTGCCACTGACAGGTTGCGGTTGGTTTCCTTGGCGACTGGTGGTCCCTTCAGCTGTGCAAGGCCTCCTCTGCTGGACCCACACTGACCTTCCAACTCCAGCTTCTCGAGGGTCGCTACAAATATCCCAGGCATTTGTTTCCTCGTTAGCTAAAAGGTTGAGGGGAGGAGAAGAAAACGAGCAACTCCCCAGGGTGCTCAGAGGGTTGTGAGCCCTGGAGTCGCGCAAGCTTGGATGGCGCTGTGAGGACAGCTTGCACGCACAGCCGTATCAAAGCCGGCAAAGTGGTTTTGCCTCACAGGAGAGGATAGCACAAAAGGTTGGCCTCCGAAGGGACAACTGGACTTTTCTCCTTGTGGAAAAGTCACTTCGAACCATACAGGCAACCCTACATTTATGCGAGTTCAATATGTATTTTCTCTGAATTGTAATGCGTTCCTGCAATATTGCTTAGACGGATGCATGCATTTTTATGTACTCTTTATGGCACACATCTACAGTATGTGTTACTTGGCTAGAGAAGGTAAAGGTAAAGGACCCCTGACAGTTAAGTCCAGTCGCGAACGACTCTGGGGTTGTGGTGCTCATCTCTCTTTACTGGCTGAGGGAGCCGGCATTTGTCCACAGACAGTTTTTCTGGGTCATGTGGCCAGCATGACCAAGACGCTTCTGGCGAAACCAGAGCAGCGCACAGAAACGCTGTTTACCTTCCCGCCACAGCGGTACCTATTTATCTACTTGCACTGGTGTGCTTTCAAACTGCTAGGTTGGCAGGAGCTGGAACCGAACAACGGGAGCTCACCCCATCACAGGGATTCAAACCGCCGACCTTCCGATCGGCAAACACTAGGCTCAGTGGTTTAGACCATAAAATTTGGAGAACTGCAAATTTTGAAGGCTGGCTTTGCATCAGTTTGCGTAATGTTACAGAAAGTGTAAACTAGGGAGTTTCACCTTTAACTGCAAACTGAATTGAATTCCTTTCTCTATTTCCCCCCAACTCCATTAGTAAGACTGGTCTCATCCAGACTTCCCTTTGTGCTGTGTTTCTAGGCACAGGTCAGCACTTCAAAGCCTTGTTTCTGAGCATTTTGTTTTTCACCCCAGCACTTTCTCTGTGAAAACCCACTCTTTACCGCTGAATTGGCATAAACAGCAATCTGCAGAAAACCCGTTTATTCCAAATCAGCGTTAAAGAACAAGTTTTCATGGGGAAAACAGGGGGGAGCATTTGAACACAGCACTTTAAAGTGCAGACCTGTATCCCAATAATATTTGGGATAGAGCTAGTTCAGAATGACTAACTGGTCTTAGAAGAGTTGCAAATGGGGAACTGAGCTATACAGCTGCAAATATAACATTTTAAGTGTGTTTTAAGTGCATTATATGAATGCGACACTAGATGGCGATGGCGGGCTTACGGCAAATTCGGTATATTTTTAAAAACTTTTTTTTAAAGCATTTTCACAGCGTTTTTTTATATGTGTGTAGATTCCACTGGGGTCATAAAGGAAAATACCTTTGATGAAACCTGGCCTACCTTTTTTTCATACCTAAGGGGAAAAGAAAGTAAAGCTCTCCCACCAGCTTCACAAACCTGTCTGTGGAGAACCCCTGTGGATGAGCCCACTGTGACCCAATGCAGACTTTCTGGCTATAAAAGCAAGCCTGTTTCACTGTTTATCTCCCCTACTCTAGCACCCAGCCTGATGAGGAGCTCTGGAGGACTTGAAAGCTTGCTATTTTGCGACGTTTCGAGCTGTCCTAAATAAAAGTTGTGGCTTGCGGGTTTTTCTCCTCTGTCATGGGAAGCTGCCTGCAATTTCTCTTACGAAAAAGATGCTTTCTGATGGGTTTTCTCTTTCCTAGGTAGGGCTGTTCCTTGGGACCTGAGGCTAAGACGCCCACCCCCACTACAAGAGAAAGGTTTTCAGCCTAGTCTGTTTGTTTTTTAAATGGAGCAAGCCGGTTCATCGGCCACATGCCCTAAAGACGGAACAAAAGGCGATACTTAGAACCCCGCAGAGAAGAGACAGGGAGGGTCCATTCTGAAGGATGGTTCTTCCAAGTGACTGAGCTCTGAGTTCCATTAGTCGCTGCTGGAAGCCTCAGTGAGCATCTCATACTTAGTGGGGGTGCAGCTACACCTCCAGCTACACAATGACACTCCTTTTTAGCAGACGCAGCCTGTGGCAAGACATTGCTTCCACAAGGCCTTTCTTTGCAGCTCACCCCACTCAGACCTGGTTCAGCAAATCACTTGCAGAAGAAGAGAAGGGAAGGAGGAAAAACCAACCACCCGCTCCTGTAAGGATTTAATTTTAGGAGGATTTTTAACAAGGTGGCAGAAGGTTGATTTGGCCCCATCAGTTACTCCATTAGCAAGCAGAGCCATAAATTATCCTTCACTCCGCAGCCCACAAGCTCCCACAAATATACACACGAGAGAAAGATAATATGCACACACAAAGCCACAGAACGTTCTCAGGTGCCTCTCCAAAATGCATTAAAATGCTCCCCAGTTAGAGGTGGGTGTTTGACAAGGTGCTTTTTTTTTTTTTTGTATGGGGGGAAGGTGGGGGATGACACCATAATTACAGGATTTTTGAGGCATTCAGTTGCACAGATATTCTTTCCCACAATCCAGATTGGGGCGGTGAGGAAATCTTGTAGCTGAAACAGCTGCGCTAACTTAGGGGCAGGGACTCAGCAAACCTGTCAATATCGGTTTTTCTCTTTCAGCTTCTGCCTTCTGGAAGAAGGTACAGGGTTATAAAGACTAGGACTAGCCGCCTGAGAAACAGTTTCTACCCAAATGTGATTTTGGTTTTAAACGCATTGCAAGGAGTCTGTGTGGCAGTATATTGTATTTTAAAATGGGGTATCAGAGTTTTTAGGGGGCTAACCAGGTTGGGATAGCTGGGATAGCAAGCTTGTTGGTTTTTGAATATAGATTTTTCAATTTAGTTGTTCTGTATGGGACAATGACAATAAAGATTATCGTATCGTTTCTGATATTCCCAATCTGTCACTGGTGTCAAAGGAGCGTGCTGGTCAGTAATCACACAGGTCAAAGTTGGAGTTTGAACAGTTTCTTAGCAAAACCATGAAAACCAGTTGCTGAGACTGAAAAAGACCCCAGCTCCTCACAGCCAAGTAATCGGAGACTCTGCCTGCATGCAGCCAACCTCTCATCCACCTGTTTTATGTCTCTTCTGGTTCTGGGAGATAAGGGAGGAGGGGAGCTTGTTGCAGCAGGATGGGGAGACACCGATGCCTCTTCCCCCGCCAGACTCATCTCTGCCTCTCGGCCTCCCCCCTCTCCTGCCTCTGATTCTGGCCTCCTTTCTGCCACAGACCCTCCCTGCTCACTAAGCCCTGTTACCTCTTCAAACACCTCCAACTCCCAGTCTTCTCCTAGAGGCCCCAAGGCTCATCTACTCCAACGCCCTGCAATGCAAGTAACTTATTACTTAGTTCCAAGCATTACACACAAAGGTTAAACTCTTAGAATATTTTCAATAGCTTCTTGTCTGTTTGGAGACAAATATTTTGAAAGAAGCATTGACAAAAATACATTGCACAAAGTCCTATCTCATTTCTTTTAAAAAAAATAGTGTTATGGGAAATATCTCCCACCCCATCAACTTCCTCCATTTGGATTGATACAGGATAATTCTGATTTATATATTTAACCCAAGGTTTATGAAACAGCTGTACAGGTTTTAACAAACTCTTCTCCATTGTATGATTCTGGGGTTTTAATTGGAGATCCCAGGGCTGGAACCTGGACCCTTCTAGCATGCAAGGCAGCAACTCTGACACTGAGTTATGACCACCTTACCCCTCTTTTCCAGCATGCTATATGGGCACTATATAATGTATATACTGTATATGCCTCTCCTTCTAAAAACAGTGTTGAGTCGAAACCGATGTTGCTTGCAACACTCAAGCAGCCCTTTCGGTTTTGCAGAACGCCTACAAGCCACAAGTGCTGGCAGAGGGGAGGAGAAGGCAGGATCTCAGCGCAATCCACCGGCAACCGTTTGGCCTCTAGTTCAGGGAGCCAGGAATAGCTCAGAGGCCAATCTGTGCATGTGTGCATACATGGAGCCAGTGTGGTGTAGTGGTTGAGAGCGGTAGATTCGTAATCTGGGGAACTGGGTTCGTTTCCCCGCTCCTCCACATGCAGCTGCTGGGTGACCTTCGGCTAGTCACACTTCTGTGAAGTCTCTCAGCCCCACTCACCTCACAGAGTGTTTGTTGTGGGGGAGGAAGGGAAAGGAGACTGTTAGCCGCTTTGAGACTCCTTTGGGTAGTGATAAAGCGGGATATCAAATCCAAACTCCTCCTCCTCCTCCTCCTCCTCCTCTTCTTCTTCTTCTTCTTCTTCCTTCCTGCCACATTGGAAATGGACACATCGTTCACTGGACGAAAGCAGCACAGGACACAGTCCTGGCCCATGACTATCCCACTTCGGACTACACGTGGGGAGATTCTGACAGGGAATGACCATGGGTCAGTGGTCGACCATCTGCTTTGAGTACAGAAGGTCCTGGGTTCAATCCTAGCCTCTCTGGATGGAGCTGGGGGAGAACATTTTATGAAACCCTGAGAACTGCTGCCAGTCAATGTAGACCCAGCATTTCCAACAGATAGATCGTGATTTATGTGTAGATCGCGGGGTGTTCCCAAAAAAACCCATCCCAACTCAACAACTTTGGCTTCCTAAAAAAAAGCTCCACAACTTTGGGTAGAGCACTGCCAGTCTTTGTACAATGGGTTGATCACAGCCAGTAGACCACAGTCTATTGGGAATTGGACGTCCCTGATGTAGACAATACTGAGCTAGATGGACCAATGGCCTGACTCTGCATAAGGCAGTTTCCTATGTTTCTATGTGTGGGACACGGGTGGCGCTGTGGGTTAAACCACAGAGCCTAGGACTTGCCAATCAGAAGGTTGGCGGTTCGAATCCCCACAACGGGGTGAGCTCCCGTTGCTCGGTCCCTGCTCCTGCCAACCTAACACTTCGAAAGCACGTCCAAGTGCAAGCAGATAAATAGGTACTGCTCTGGCGGGAAGGTAATTGGCGTTTCCGTGCGCTACTCTGGTTCGCCTGAAGCGGCTTAGTCATGCTGGCCACATGACCCAGAAGCTGTACGCCGGCTCCCTTGGCCAATAAAGCGAGATGAGCGCCACAACCCCAGAGTCGGCCACGACTGGACCTAATGGTCAGGGGTCCCTTTACCTTTACCTTTATGTTTCTATGACATATGCTCCCCCCAAAAAAAACCCTTCAGACACAGAAAGCTAGCATGCCAGGGGAAAGTACTGTAGCTTAAACTTCTCTTTGAGGTGATAGTTTTCTGTATAAAAGGAGCAAGCTGTACAGAAATGTCATCCATTCAGCCCCTGAAACAAACAGCAGAATCATAGAATTGTTGGAAGGGACCCTGAGAATCATCTAGTCCAACCCCCTGCAATGCAGGAATATTCAGCTCTCCCATATGGGGATCGAACCTGCAACCTTAGCGTCATCGGAGACATGCTCTAACCAACTGAACTAAAAGCAGACTAGTCTAATTTGTACTTTCTGAAGCAATACACAAGTCAAAACACAGCCATCCTTCGACATGCTGACTTCTCCATTTATGGTGAAAAGCAGCCTACCTAGATTGAAAACAATAGATGAATACATTCTAAAGGCTCAAGACGTCTCACGTTATCAAACACGAAAAGAACAACTGAACAGCAAAACAGATTAAAAGTTCATCCAATTCAAGCAAATTTAAAGAGAAAAGGTGCAGCACCTAGAACTTCCTGTAAATACCAGGGAGCATAGAAACCACAACACAACAGCAGCTCACCAGGTCAAACCTCTGTCGGGGGGGGGGGCTCTTCATCCGATTGCACTTACTATTCTTTTCGAGGAATCTGATTTCTGCAAATTGCAGTTTAAACTGACGTGATCTGCAGCTCCCAGAATAATATCCACATCTGTGCATAACTATCCTTTGGATTCCAAACTTTGTTGCAGCAGTTCTTCACTCAAAAGACGTACCAAAAACACACACTACAAATGTGTGTTTTCTCTCTGTGCTGTTTTTTGCTAGTCTGTTGTCACACTGGTGATGGGCTGTGCAGGCTCCAGGGTGAGGGGAGCAAAGGAGGCAGGCAAGGGATGTGGTGAACAAGTAAGGCAGCAGGCAAGGAAGCGAGGCTGGCAGTGGGGCAGGGGAGCAGAGTGGGCAAGCAAGAGGGGCAGCAGGCAAGCGAGCTGAATTTGTGGTGCACGAGTGAACTGTGATGTCTTTCAACATCGTGATTTATCATCAGCTAAACGTCTTGATATACCGATATGTCACAAGGTCTGGAATAAGGATGGAACTATATAGAGACAAAGGGACGCGGGTGGCACTGTGGGTTAAACCACAGAGCCTAGGACTTGCCGATCAGAAGGTCGGCGGTTCGAATCCCTGCGCCTGGGTGAGCTCCCATTGCTCGGTCCCTGCTCCTGCCAACCTAGCAGTTCAAAAGCGGGAAGGTAAACGGCGTTTCTGTGCGCTGCTCTGGTTCGCCAAAAGAGGCTTAGTCATTCTGGCCACATGACCCGGAAGCTGTACGCTGGCTCCCTCGGCCAATAAAGCAAGATGAGCGCCGCAACCCCAGAGTTGGCCACGACTGGACCTAATGGTCAGGGGTCCCTTTACCTTTACCTTATGTAGAGACAAATAGTAGGGCTGGGCGATATCTGGTTTTCAACTTTGTGATATATCACCAGCTAAACATCACAATATACTGATATACTGTATCACCATGTCTGAAATGTGGATGTAACTACTGTATATACAGTGGTGCCTTGGTTCTCAAACGCCTTGGTTCCCAAACATCGAAAACCCGGAAGTAAGTGTTCCGGTTTTCAAACATTTTTCGGAAGCCGAACGTCCGATGCAGCTATCAGCTGTTGTTTCCAGGGCGCCCGCACCAATCAGAAGCTGCGCTTTGGTTTTCGAACATTTCGGAAGTCAAATGGACTTCTGGAATGGATTAAGTTCGAGAACCAAGGTACCACTGTATTTGGCGCTTATGTTTTTGCTTTTTATTTTGCGTTTTTGAGGCTTTTTTGGTTAATTTGTTTTTGTGGCTATGTGGAACCCAGTTCAGCTACTGATTAATTGATTGATTGTGTGACTGTGGAAATGGATAAAAGCCCTCGCCATCCAAACAATGACTATCATCAGTGCAGATAAGAAAAAACATTAATTTTAATTTTTATCATCTACAATATGGTCTTATTTATTTTATAGTACAGTACATTGATTATTGCTTTCATTTTATGGATCAATGGTCTCGTTAGATAGTAAAATTCATGTTAAATTGCTGTTTTAGGGGTTGTTTTTAAAAGTCTGGAACGGATTAATCTGTTTTGCATTACTTTCTATGGGAGAGCACGCCTTGGTTTTGGAACACTTTGGTTTTGGAACGGACTTCCGGAACGGATTAAGTTTGAGAACCAAGGTACCACTGTCGAGGCAAACAGCATAATGTCGTGGCTACTACTACTACTACTTCAGAGTCTAAAACTGGGATGTTTTTACTTACTTTTAACATAGGGTTACAACTGTTATTTTATAGTACAGAGCAACAGCGGCAGCAGAAATCACAAGGGAAGCAATAACCGGCTTCACGGTTTCCCCCCCATCACAGTTTTTTATATAGCACACACACACACATTGTGATTTGCGATGTATTGCCATGTCAGATATTATGAAACCATTATCACGATGTGGATTTCAAACCGATTTTGGCTATAACAGCAACTGGTTCGAGTTCCTACCCTCCGGACCAGGAGAAAACAAGCTTGCTCCCTCTTCCATGTGACAGCCTTTGAGATATTGGAAGATGGCTGTCATATCCCCTCTCAGTCTCATCTTTCCAAGGCTAAACATACCCAGCAACCTTGTCTGCTTGGGGGCTTTCCATAGACATCTGGTCAGCCACAGTGAGAACCGGATGGTGGACAGGATTGTCTAATCCAGCAGAGCCCTTCCTATGTTCTTACGAATGAGCAGATGTGAAATTGACTCAGACCAGAAATAGACTGGTCCCAAATGTCAACACATGAAAAGCATTCTTCCCAACCTCACCCTGATCCTGAACCCACTGCAGTAAGAACATTAGTTTTATGAGCTGGGTACACCAGTCAGTGTGGTGGCATCTCCCATACATCACATTTTGCCTGGTGTAGACAAGCTGTGTGGTTCTGAGGTGGCCGGGGACCGCATCCTGCCTCTTCCAAGTGGCTGACTCCCAACATTCTCCTTTTAGCAAGTCGGAAGCAGTGAATAATAATAATAATAATAATAATAATAATAATAATAATACAGTGGTACCTCGGGTTACATACGCTTCAGGTTAAATACACTTCAGGTTACAGACTCCGCTAACCCAGAAATAATGCTTCAGGATAAGAACAGAAATTGTGCTCCGGTGGCGCGGCAGCAGTGGGAGGCCCCATTAGCTAAAGTGGTGCTTCAGGTTAAGAACAGTTTCAGGAGAAGTACGTACCTCTGGAACGAATTAAGTACTTAACCCGAGGTACCACTGTAATAATTTATTATTTATACCCCGCCCATCTGGCTGGGCTTTCCCAGCCACTCTGGGCGGCTTTCAACAAAATATTAAAATACAGTAATGCATCAAACATTAAAAGCTTCCCTAAACAGGGCTGCCTTCAGATGTCTTCTAAAAGTCTGACCTTTGGCAACTTTCTTCTCCCTGTAAGGCTGGCATCTCGACCAAATGCCCCTTCAGTCCAATGACCCCACACCCTTTCCATAAAGCCACTTGCTCCCCCTGCCTTTCTAAAACCAAGCACAGGTAAATAAAACAGTCTTCCTTTGCCCCTTCCTGCCTTCTTTTCCTGCCCCCTTCCTCTGCTCTCTCCTTATGAAAAAGCTTACATTGTAAGCTCATTGGGGCAGGGACCTCTCCTCTTATTTATGTCATTTCACAACATTTATATACCGCTAGATTGTAATAAAACCTACAAGCTGTTTACAAAAAAAACCAACCCCAAAACATTTAAATTATCAACAGGACGGTTGAAAACAGATATTTAAAAACACTCCTTATTATTTTTTGAATGAACAGTAAGCAAAAAGAGAGAGAGGTTAAATGTATGTCTGCATGTTACATATCTGCATGAGGCTTGCCTAAACAAAAATGTTTTAAGCAGGTGCTGAAAAGTTCACAGCGAAGCCACCTGCCTGGTGTCAATTGGCAGGGAGTTCCGAAGTGTATTTGGTCAGCATGCTTAAAGATCAGTTTCTTACCAGTTCAGGAGAACTATTATGGGGCACTTGTATTCCGTTATGAAAATATTTCTAAATTACCTCAAGACTCTTAAGCTCAGGGCTGTGAGTTCAAGTTCCACGTTGGGCAAAATATTCCTGCGTTGGACTTAGATGACCCTTGTGGTCCCTTCCAACTCTACAATTCTATAAATCTAAGGATGTTAATAAGAAGCAAATTGAAATAAAAATGACTGAAGAGATATTATAAAGAACCATCAAAGACATGTGCACATACAACTTTTGTTTTTGTGTGCAACAGGGTCGGTGTTCCCCTTTGCTCACTTAAAAGACTTGCAGGAGTGGGGTTCTAATTGAATAAGGACCCCACATAGGAGGCAACCAACATATTGCCTCAAATTGTGGTTCCTTGAGGGTCATCATTCAGTGTCGAGCAACCAGGCCAAGAGGTAAATCAGAAAATATATGACCAAACAATATCTGAGGCGTTCTGCGATAGTCTTTTTAATGGAAGGAAAGGAGGTGTGTCTATGGTCATATAAGATAGATAGAAATGGATATAATTTATATTTTAATCAAAAGATTATTTCTATTACAATCTATGATAAAGATTATGGATCAAAATATTTTTTTAAAAACCCAATTTCCTAAATATCTCTATTGCTTTCTGTGAACGTAGCGTGGGTGAGCATTTAAAAAATAGGAACATAACACAGGTTGAAGCATGGGTAGGCAAACTAAAGCCCGGGGGCCGGATCCAGCCCAATCGCCTTCTCAATCCGGCCCGTGGACGGTCCGGGAATCAGCGTGTTTTTACATGAGTAGAATGTGTCCTTTATTTAAAATGCATCTCTTGGTTATTTGTGGGGCCTGCCTGGTGCTTTTACATGAGTAGAATGTGTGCTTTTATTTAAAATGCATCTCTGGGTTATTTGCGGGGCATAGGAATTGGTTCATTTTTCTTCTTCAAAATATAGTCCGCCCTCCCACAAGGTCTGAGGGGTTAAAGGTTAGGTACTGAGACCCTGAGATAATAATAGCCTGGTTGGCAGACATACACAAACACAGCATCACCTGAATTCCACCTGCGGTTGTCGTTTGCCCACCAAAACCCAAAAAACCGAGGCCTCTCTCACGGACACAGAGGCATATATTTTTCCAGCTGGACTTGAAATACACACTTCCATGTCCTTGTCTCCCTCCTTAAATTCACACATATGCTCTTCACTTATGCCAACTGTTGGGGCAGGATCAGACAGCAGAGGGGGGCAGTCACAGGGTGACCGGAAAGGGGAGGGTAGGGGGAGCCCGGGTTTTGGCCCCACAAACTCTGTGCCACTACGCAGTGAATGCCGTGGCTGAATTTGACCTCCCTTCCCCACCTCCCATCCCAAGGAAGGAAGGGGGGAATATGATAAAGACTTGGGGGGGGGGGGGAGAGGCAGGGAAGAAAACACAAAACTTCCCCTCAGGAAGGCTGCATTTAGCAGCCTTTGAGGATCTCCCAGTCTTGCCGTGGCAGACTTTCAAAGGTTACAGTGTACCACACGGAGATATTGAGTTACTCCAGTTTCTCAAGGCGGGTGGCACCTGACAGGACAGACTCTAGCTAGGAGAACTGAGAGCCAGCTAGCTGGCTCTCAGCCCATCCTCAGGCAACGGCTACACAATTTTCTGCCTTGTCATTTTGTGAAGCTGCTGGAGACCTTCTTATTTAGGCCAGCCTGACCAGTTGCTTAGAAAGCTTTGTTATCAGAATTCTAAGGTCCCAAATATAGATGAAATGTCTGTAAATGTACAAGGCAAACACATACATAAGAATATAAACCACGTGTCCGAAATAGTACGGGAGAGCAATCCTGAAGCCATTTTGACTTCCCCAAATTGACCTCAGATATTTCTCTGCAATTAGGAAGGAAATGGGAAAGCCTTCCCTTTGTTTTTTGGTTACAGATCCTGTCTTAAGGGCGTATTTGTGTATGACTAGGGTGAGCCTGTGACCTGGATTCAGGAATTAAAAGTATTAACCATCACAAAAGAATGGCCAGGCTGCCCAGGTAATGCAGTCAGTGACCATTAACAGATATTCTAGCAATCAGGATTTCTGCTGGAGTCCGCCTCCTTCTGTGATGTATGTATGATGTTTTGGGGGGTGGTCTTGGGCTACAGGGTGGGCAGTTTCAAAAGTCTATATAAGGGCTTGCGTACCATTGTTCAGGGTTCTCCTCCCTCCTGCGTGTGGTGAGTGAGGACCTTTAATAAAGATCAGGCTTACTAGCCTCTTTGCTTCTCAATATTCTCTGGTTAGCCTCTGCTTTTTTCTCCCACTGATAGGGAATCCACTTAAGGACTCTATACGGGCTCTTGGATAAGGGAAAGGGAGCAGTTTTTTCTTATAACAGCTTGCATGAGTTTTAATTTGTTTTTACTTTTTGTATGTCCTGGATTTTGACTGTAGGTTTTTTTAGTGATTATATTACCATTTTGTCTTTTTTTGCAAACAACTCCCCTCCCCCCATATCAATGAGAGGAGCGAGCCAGAAGTAAATCGCACTGTGCAAGTTTGTGTTAACTCATTATTAACTCATTATTAGGCCTAATGAGCACAGCAACTCATTTCCAGCAGGTCTGGCCCTCATGAAGTGGTTGCAGAAACAGAAGGTCTCCACTTTCCCACAGCTGCCTAAGTGCCTTCCTCTCCAGGGTTTTCCCCAAGACTGTGCCTGCATGGAGCTAACTTATTTTCATGCCTCTTCTCTTTTTGGCAGACCTGGGAGAAGGGAGCTTGTCACAGCAGGAGAGGGAGACACCTGTGACTCTTCACAAGCCTAGCCCATCTCTGCCTCCTGGCCTCCCTCCTCTCCTGCTTCAGCTTCTGCCTCTGAGTCTGGACTTCTCTCTGCCACAGACACTCCCAGCTCACTGAGGTGGAATCTACACACATATTAAAAAATGCTGTGAAAATGCTTTTTTTAAAAAACGTTTTGAAAAAGACATTGAATTTGCCATAGCTCACTGTCGCCATCTTGTGTCCCCTTTGTATATTTCACTTAAAACGTTTTCTTTTCAGCTGTATAGCTGAGTCCTAAGCCTTGTTATCTCCTCAGCTTCCCACACCTCCTTGTCCCTGTCTGTTCCCTCTTCTCCCTCTGACCACTCATGGTCATCCCACCACACTCCCCTGGACTCTGGGCTTCTTCATCCCACTGTTCCTCTGCAACCAACCAGTCAGTGGCATTAAATTTCATGAAGTAAATAAGTACGTGTAGAGGCAGAGGGGCAGCTGTGAGTCTATAAATGGTGGCTGAAGAGAACTCTGTGGGGAAACTGACACACAGAGAGACCCTGCTTTCCCCTGCCAGGCTTTCCCTTAACCCTCCTGCCTCCAAGTTATTTACTATAGACATGTTCCCTCCTTTACCTTCCTGTTCCCTCCCTCACCCCTACCTTTAGACCATGGGTAGGCAAACTAAGGCCCGGGGGGGCGGATCCGGCCCAATCGTCTTCTAAATCCGGCCTACGGACGGTCCGGGAATCAGCATGTTTTTACATGAGGAGAATGTGTCCTTTTATTTAAAATGCATCTCTGGGTTATTTGTGGGGCATAAGAATTTGTTCATTATTTTTTTCAAAATATAGTCCTGCCCCCCAAAAGGTCTGAGGGACAGTGGACCGGCCCCCTGCTGAAAAAGTTTGCTGACCCCTGGTTTAGACTTTGGGAAGTAGGCAATGAAGACCGCGTGATGATGACTGACTAGTTCAAATATAGTATAGAGAGATAAGGAATGAGGCTCACACCTGAACTTCAGTAATACAAATAGGACACCAGAACGAATGAGGATAATAAAAACAGACCTCAATAAAAAAGCTCAGGCCGCAATTCACTTCAGATTGCATCAGCTCCAAACTGCTAGCAAAATTAAACTTTATTATATCCTTATTCACATACAGTGATTCCAGAACCATGCGAAGCAGACATATACATAAACAGATGTCTGCCAGCCTGCAAAACGCTTACCCAGGAATAAACTGCATTGACCTCAGTAGGGTCTACTATTGAGTAGAGATGGAAGAGGAATCAATTGTAAATGAATTTATACACATATTCCATCTCAGACAAGCTTTGCCCACATCAAACCATCTTTTGCATCATCTGCCTGCTTATATCCAAGCAGCTCATGAATAGGACACACATAATACACACAAAAGAGTCACACCCATGCTGCCGTATAGTTCTACATCATGATTTTATAAGTAATAAAATACTGAACTGTATTTTTATACAGTTATGTGCATTGTTGAAAGTACCTGTTCATCTACTGGTTACTTTAGGAAACCTGGAATCTATATTCATATGTGTATAATATCACAGATAATAATGCATATCATATGCAAGAATAGTTCATATTTTTTATCAGAACTGGAGGTTGGGGGAATAACTTGCTTGTCAGCGAGATCAAGGAGCGAAATGAGAATTTTAAGAAAATCTGTGCAGTGAAGCTCAGCATCGAGATGTTCAAACAAAATGCAACCCTACCTTTGAGCAGGCATGTATGGGAAGGAACTGCAAAGCAGCTTCCGTTCTCCCCAAAGTCCTTTCAACTTTCCTCTCTGTCCCTCTCTCCAGTCGAGCATGCTTCTCCTAAGTGTTCTCCAATTCACTATTTCAGCAGCCTTAACAACAACCCTGTAAGGTAGACTGGCTCTATTAGCCCACATATTCCAGACTACAAGTGGAATTTACAGCAAGAGGCAGTGGCTTGCTTTAGCTGAGATTAGAACCTGTGGCTACAGGTGCAAAACTCTTAAACAGGGTGATAAACCCAGGCTTAGCCAGGAGGTCATTCCAAGGGAAGCCAAATTTGGGCCCCTTCCCAATTGCCCTGGGGGTCCTTGTGCCCCAAATGTTCAAGGAAACATGGTGATCATTTGATCCTCCTAGACTGGGGTGCTGTCAGGGCAGGACTTGGGGCACACAACCAGAGTCCAACTCGGCTGAATGAACAGGAGGCTCCACAAATACAACAGGACTGGTTTTCTCACCACGTCTTGAAGCCTCGTGCCCCAGAGAGAAGCAGAGAACGGTCACCACCCACCAGGCCAAGTTTAAGAGAAGACCATTGCCTTCCTTCCAAAGTTAGAGAAGCGCCCTCATCGCATCCAGCACAGCCCACCTGCCAGCCAAACAAGAATAACTCATTCAAGTTCCCACCCCTGTTTGTCGGGTGAGCTTCCTGTGCCTCCAACAGCTGCAGGGCACTATTTCAAACAAAAACAAAAAGCAAAACAGCAGAGGAACCGTCCCCAAGCATGACATCTTCTGAGCGAAAAAAGCAACCCCTCTGCATGATCTCCCTGCTTGTTGTTATGCAACCATTCATAGCCCAAGTTGGGGGGGGGGGGAGAAGTTGGCAACCCTGAACTCCCTGCAAAAGCTGGAAAGAGAGGTAAACAAATGAGAGCTGCAACAAAATGTTGTAGTATAGGATGCCCTGCACAGGTTTCCAGCCAGCCATGCCATTTTCCAGGTTACTCCATTCCTCCTCTCCCCCCCCCCGGTTTCTCTCCAACAGTCCATGCCTACTGAGCATGCTCAGTCCCAGTGCCCCCTCCCCAATTAGGACTTCTTCCCCCTTATAAAACAAGATTTTTGTACAACAATTCCGCAAAACCTGAGCCTGCTGCCCTAATTCTGAGTGGGTAGTGCTGTTTTTACATTTAAAAAAGGATCCATACTCCTGAGAATAAGTCCATTGCCTGTATACAGATGATTAGAAATCACCCCATGGGGGCAGTGTGATGACAACATTACGTTTTTATGTATATAGGGAGATACATGGAAATGTAGGGCAAAGGTGTTGTGCAGAGTAAGGCTTCAGAGCCCCAGATCTGCTTTATTTCATCTCTTTTACCACAGAGTCTTTTAAGTAGATGGGGCAGCGGACCTGGGGTTCAGTTGGTGTCTTCCTAAAGCTATAGAGTGAAGCTCTTGGCAGAGGTGACATTCGAACTCAAGTCCTAATTCAGTTTGCAAACCAGGGGGCTCACAAAACTCAGCTATCAAATACAGGCAACAATATATATATATTTAAGAATGTGCAGGATCCCACCTTTCCCTTGTTGACAGACTTCCCAACTTTTTTTTTTAACCAACCTCTGCGCTTGTGCAGCTTGATCTGCAAACATTGGCAGTTGATTGATATTTGCCTCTGTGCTGTGAACAGCTTTGCCTGCTGGTTTCTGGAGAAGGAGAGGCTGCTAAAAGCACAACAATGATTTGCCGCTGAGTAATCGCAACTATCTCCCAAACCGAGCAGCTGCTATCCTACTGGATTTCATTTTAGGGAATCTCAAGTTTAAATCTCTGCCAGTCCCAACATGTGATGGGTGAATTCAGGCTGCCTACTCTGAGCTTAACCTGTCTGACAAGGGTACTGTAAAATTAAAGTTCCAGGGCCTTAGCAAGACAGTTATTTTCAGGTGAGATCCAATCACATACCAGCTTATTTACACTGCACAATTCTAGTCTTGTGTGACCAGCCTCCTTCCCCAAAAGTTCAGACCTTTTGCAGTAAGACGAGTGATGAGAAAAGGCAGCGGAACATGTGGGGGGGAGTAATTTAATTTTCCCCCTCCCCAATATAATTTTTTTTATTGAATTTCCATTTTTTTACTAATTAACCTCAGATTAAATAGTTACATTGTTTCATGTCTTGACTTCCCACCCACACTTCCACAGTCTTTTCATTCAAACTCTTTTCTACTGCGTTATAGATCAAATTCTCGTGTGTTACCAAAATCCCTCTAATACTTTATCGTTTTTGTTTCGCTGCTCCTATCTCGAATCCTGCCCGCGATTTTGTTTCATGCTTTTCCAAATAGTCCAAAAAAGGCCTCCATTGTTCTATAAAAAGTTCATTGTTCTGATCTCTTAATATTGCCGTCAGCTTTGCCATTCCTGCATAGTCCATAGCTTTCAAAAAACATCCCTTCTTTGGGGTGGAGTAATTTAACACCTACTTGGTTCAACACTGCATACCGTTCCCGCAAACAAATCATAATGAAGGTTCAATAAATTAACCAGTGCCATTTAATCTCCCTGCAAACAAATCAGAATGAATATTGAGCAAACAGGCCATGTAGACAAGCCCTTGGAATGATATTTTAACCCCTGCATCTTAATAACATTGCTAGAAAAGCAAACGTTCAGTTTTAAAAGGCAATGGGCTTTAGGACTGGTCTAAGGCATTTTGCTGGCATCTTTCCTGTTAGAAGAAGCTGTCCATCTGTCTCAGAGTTATCTACAGCAGTGTTCTTTGATCTAGGGTCCTGAGATGCTGTTGGACTACAGCTCCCAGCATCCATCACCATCGGCTAAGATGACTGGGGGTGATGGGAGTTGTAGTCCAAGAACACGTGGAGACCCAAGGCTGAAGAGCACTGGTCTACACCAAGGGTAGACAACACAGTAGCTTCCAGATATTGTGGACTCCCACCAGCCAGCCACAGTCAGCATGGCCAGTGGTCAAGGATGATGGGAGCTGTAGTCCAATAGCATCTGGAGGGCCACAGCTTCCCCATCCCTGGTGTAGACGATACTGAGCCGGAAAGACCAATGGTTTGATGTGCTAACTTCTTCTGCTCGCTCCTCCAGAGGACAGCGGTGCCTTGTATAAGGGAGAACATCTTTCAGAGTTCACAGTAAAGTAGCCATGGGCTTTGAAAGGTAGTGTGGCTTGTTTTGCAGCTGGAGTGGTGAGCCTTGGGTTCAAATCCCCATGCAGCTCTGAAGAAGACTGGGTGATCTTGGACCAATCCCTTGGGCAGCCTCTTCCCTCCATCGCTCAGGTGTGGTATAGTAACAGTTCAGGCTGGAACCTGGGTGAACATGAGGATAACTTTACCTGTAGCGATGCCCTGAGTTTCTTAGTGGATGGGCAAGACATGCGAGCACAATTATTAATAATTAGATAGAGGGGTTCCAACTTCCTGGGAGAGGCAAATATTAGTTTAGAGTCCAGGCTGCAGATTTGCTGAAGTACCAGTGGGGATGGGGGAGCTATTTTTATAGGATTTGACAATACCATTTTCCATGGACAATTCAAAGATGTGGGCTTTGGATCTATGAAGGTATGAGTGATGTTTCTGTGCCCAGATTTCCAGTCTGAGGAGGCTATTAGCTGCCCAACCCCCTGTGCACTCAGACTTTGGTTGTAAGAACTCCAACCCCCAACCTCTCGGTATGGACCATTTCCCTAAAAATTGTCATGTCTCAATATACACAGCATCTTAAAAAAAAAAATAGACAGCATCTTAAAAAGTAGCGACATCACCTTGCCAACAAAGGTCCATATAGTAAAAGCTATGGTTTTCCCAGTAGTGATGTATGGAAGTGAGAGCTGGACCATAAAGAAGGCTGATCGCCGAAGAATTGATGCTTTTGAATTATGGTGCTGGAGGAGACTCTTGAGAGTCCCATGGACTGCAAGAAGATCAAACGTATCCATTCTTAAGGAAATCGGCCCTGAGTGCTCACTGGAAGGACAGATCCTGAAGCTGAGGCTCCAATACTTTGGCCACCTCATGAGAAGAGAAGACTCCCTGGAAAAGACCCTGATGTTGGGAAAGATGGAGCGCACAAGGAGAAGGGGACAACAGAGGACGAGATGATTGGACAGTGTTCTCGAAGCTACCAGCATGAATTTGACCAAACTGCGGGAGACAGTGGAAGACAGAAGTGCCTGGTGTGCTCTGGTCCAGGGGGGCATGAAGAGTCAGACACGACTAAATGACTAAACAACAACAACAATATGTGCTGGTAAATAAGCTGCCACAGATCTTTCTAAGAACAGGCGGCAAAAATAGATTCTTCGCTTGCGCTGTTCTTACAGAGCAGGCGGCTGCCATCGGAACAAAGGTTTCTAAAACACACACAGCCTTGCAGCTTTGCTGTGATCACACTCCTGCTGCTTTAACAGGTCTGAAATCGACACGCTTAGGTGCTACTCTGCCAGTACATTTCCCTCTAGGATTCTTGCTCCTCAAAGATGCCTGCTATTCTAGTCCGCCACACCAAGCCAGCCAGCGAGACATTAAGGTGGTAATTGAAGGCACTTTCCAAATATAATACTCGGAGGGGAAATTATCATTGCCAGCTCTTGTAGAGAGATGTTGCTATTCCTGTAGCACAATGTCTTTTTAGATGTGTGATTTTGCTTTTCCTGATTAGCACTATAGTTTTCAGCTTGCCCAGTGGGGACAGGAATACATTGTCAGCTCATTGCTATCTGAGATTGACAGGAAGGTGGATAAGCAAGGAGGTAACCGATGGAGTGTGGGTTGCAAGACACACAGAGGAAGATTTTGGGTTGTATTGCGCGCTAGTCGTATCCATTGAAATTCATAGGCATAGCTAACTTAGGATCTGCTCTGTATAGAACCAGTCTATCTATCTATCTACCGTATTTTTCGCTCTATAAGACGCACCAGACCACAAGACGCACCTAGTTTTTGGAGGAGGAAAACAAGAAAAAAATATTCTGAATCTCAGAAGCCAGAACAGCAAGAGGGATCACTGCACAGTGAAAGCAGCAATCCCTCTTGCTGTTCTGGCTTCTAGGATAGCTGCGCAGCCTGCATTCGCTCCATAAGACGCACTCACATTTCCCCTTACATTTTAGGAGGGGAAAAGTGAGTCTTATAGAGCAAAAAATACGGTATCTATCTATCTATCTATCTATCTATCTATCTATCATCTATCTATCTATCTATCTATCTATCATCTATCTATCTATCTATCTATCTATCTATCTATCATCTATCTACAGTATCTATCTATCTATCTATCTATCTATCATCTATCTATCATCTATATCTATCTATCTATCATCTATCTATCTATCTATCTATCTATCATCTATCTATTTGGGTTTAGAGTACCAGTTGCAAAAGTTATTTCTCTTATTCTGGATGAATGATTCATGTATATTATGTAGGAAACTTCCTAGTTGTGTCATTGGAATTAGTAGCTCTTTTTTTTCTTTTTTGAGTTATAGGGAATTTTATTTTAATTTTTTTATAAATTTCTTATTAGCTTTTTCACATTTTTATACACTTTAACTCTAACCAATTCAAACATTAAATTACAAGGTCCTCTGAACCTTCAGAATCCCTCCCCTCCCAACCATAGGTTCTTATATTTAAAGTTTAAGTTTTCTTCATCTTATGCTTTATCCAACTATTGTATATCCCTAATCATCACAATCCATTTCACATTACAAATGCCATTACAATTAGTACTATTAGTAACGCGGGGTCAGCCGCTGGTGGCTGCTGAATTAAATCTGGCCCAGTTGGTAGACCGAGAGACATTTAATCTGAGGGTCGTGGGTTCGAGTCATATGTCGGTGGGTTGGACTAGATGACCCTTGTGGTCCCTTTCAACTCTACATTTCTAAGACTCTTTCCTTGCTTTTAAAGACATAAGACAAGGCAATTCATTACTCCAGAAGAAACGGGGTAGGGGGGGAGAAACATCTCTAGAAATGGAGTCTTAAAACAGGTAATTTGGTGAGAGGAAATCTAGCCTGATAGCCTCCTTCTCTTCTCAAAGAGTACTGCCCCCCCCCCAAAAAAACCCTAGCTGAATTCTAACATGTTCTCACTGGGCTGTAACCAACTAAGTTCTATGTTGAGCAGAATCATTGAAATTAATGGACCTGAAGGAGTCACGCCCATTAATTTCAATAGGGCTCCTCTGGGTAGGGATAGCATCGAATAAAACCCATAATCATTTAACGTAGATGTGTTTGTTGCCTCTTCAACACCATTAATAAATGCATGTATGTATTTGCAGACTTAAAATGCATTCAGTATAATAATGAAAAATCAAATTACTTTCAAGGGATGCTTATAAAAACAGGGTGTTTTTTTTTAAAACAAACCTCTCATTTAGGAGGAGGACTGATCCCCTTCCTCCCGAATACAGCATGGTTTTATTCAGTATATTATTGAGTTTGTTCTGAAACTCAATAAAAATTATTTTTTAAAAGAAAACCCTCACATTTAGCACAATCTTATACATGTTTTAGCAAATGGAAGTCCCAGTGTATTCAATGTTCATTCCTCAGAAGTAAGGTGCAACCCAGTCAGAGGGGTGGGGTACAAATAAATATTATTATTATTATTATTATTATTATTATTATTACAGTTCTAATGGGGGATGGGGGGTTGGTGCCAGCTGGTACAACCATAATCTTTGCCCTTTAAACACTTTTTTTTTTTTTGGTCATTCTCCAAATCAGTAAAAGTGGTTCAAGTGAGTTCAGAGAGAGGTGAACATTCAGGATGGTGAACAGAGGCTAACAGCACAATCCTGTGTACATATTATTATGTACACTATGTTCTATGGAGCTTACTCCCTAATAAGTGTGTCTATTTAGCACTGTCACTTTTGCGATCTTGTGTGCGCAAAACACACACACAAAAGCACACGAGCTTTGGGAACGTTTCAAAGCAGATCCAGAAACGCAGAGGTCACGATCACAGACATCGCAAAGGAGTTTGGAACAAAAAAAAACCCCTGGTTTTGTTTTGTTTTTAAAGCAGTGCAGAGACTATAAAGGATTTACAGTGCAATCTTGTACACGCCTACTCATTCAGCTTGCTGGGACTTACTCAAAGATAAATGTCTATAGGGTTGCAATGTTTAACATGGTGTAAACTTTAGACAGTTAGAAACAGCAAGTGTTTTAAAAGGCTATTTCAGTCCCCCAATTATTTTAGAGCAGAGCATATATCACCACTGTAAATGATCTCTCAGGCCAGAGGACCAGAGGAGGATGGCTATGGGAAAACCTCTGCTGCTTTTTTATTTTTATTTTTCTACTTTCCCTTATTTTCCTGCACTCTTTTCATCTAGATCCTGCCTTACTCCAGATCTTCCCTCTTTCGGAATATTGAACTCTGCACTGTTTGGAGCACCCTCCAAAATATTTACCTGTCTGTAAATTTAGAGCACCACGCCCTCTTAAAGCAGTTGCCTAGAGGTCTGTCTTTATTGTCACCTTTACCCTTGCATTTCACAGGTAAGGTATTTTGTTTTGTGGGAAACACTTCTTTCATTGGATCCATACTGTCCGGTTTTGCTTCGACTGGATCAGCTCATTTTGGCTATGTTTGCAACATCCATTGAAAGCAATTTCCCTCCCACCCAAGAAGCCTAGAAACAAGGGTGCTGGTAATTGTACCTCTTAGGGGTAAACTACAGTTCCCAAGATTATTATTTTTTTTTGGGGGGGGGTTTCCATGTATGTAACACTGCCTTTATCACTATTTACTTGTTTTTATAATTGCATGATGATATTATCAGAACGGACCCTGGAATATGATGGGGAAGGGCATTCAATAAATCATACAAATAAAAATAATAATTGCTCTTCTTATTACTATTAGTTTAGTAGCTCAGTTCTTTGCAGTTTACTCAGAAGCCCCCCTGTGCCTAAGGTGGGCTTTACCCCCTAGATAAGTGCCTGTTTCATGTGGCAATGGATCTGGCCTCAGCACAGGGGGCAAAAAGGTCAACCGCAGTTCATCAACGGACCACTGGCTGGTGGCCTCTACTGGATCACATGCCTAATATCTACAGGTTACTGGGATCCTGGCAAAGGACAGCGAACTGGTTAGGTCTCGGCCGGTTCCAGCAAGCCATTGACTTTTGCTACTTGAGCAAAGAGTATACACTCTGAGGATCATTCAACAGATATTAGTTCTGCTTTCTCTCGCAAGCGAGGCTGAGTCTGCCCTCTATTTAAAACGCATCTGTAGCCTGTGTGTGTGTGTGTGTGTGTGTGTGTGTGTGTGTGTGTGTGTAGTTAAAAACTAGAAGGCTGAACTGTGCTAGATTATCTCCAAAGGTCTCTTCTATCTCTCATGATTCTGTGACTCAAAGCCAGCCCACGCTGGTGCTATTTCACCTTTGAGGATTCCTCCGGTTCCCGGAAGCTGCTCCTTCCATCCCATTCCTCGATTCTCTGCCTTCATTTCATAGCTACAGATTGTGGCATGACTGAGTAATTCACTATGAGATGGCTCTTTTCAGTTCCTTCCGAAAAACTTGCTAGACCGATACAGCCCCCTGCAGCTGTGTACATATATTATACATTGGTATGCATCGATTTGCAACTGCCTCATCACCCCATTCATCACTTACCTCTCACTGCATGGATCCCACCAAATCCCAAAACCTTCCTGTAAGTCCCGAGAAAGTAGGGATCCTCCTTAGATCTTCCTTCTTTTCCCACAAGACTTGGGCTGTGCTGGCCCTGGGGTCGTGAATCCACCGCTCCATTTTAACCACAAGGGCAGAAATCTTTGGAAACAAGCAGGGGGAAGAAAAAAAAAGAAGAATATCCAACTTTCCCCCTACTCCTCTGGAGGAAAATGTATATATAAATATAGTTCCTCTTTTTCTAAAACAAAACAAAACAAAACAAAAAAACTAATGCCCAGGAATATCCAATACAAGTGAATTTAATGTCAAACCCTTCTATCCCATGGGAGCTGGCGACAGGCTCAAGTGGGGTTGGGGAAGGGACAGAGGATCCATCTTCCCCTCCCCACGGAAAAAAATAACAAGAATAATAAGTCTTCTTTGAGTTGTTCAGTTTAATCCCGGCTCAAATCTTGGCAGGCTTGCGCTTGGCGTGATAGGAAGGTGCTGTCCTGATTCGCACTGTGAAGTTGTGGTCACTTTCTCCTCTTTTGCTGTGTGCTGTTGGTGGCTTGGGCTATTTGATCTGGAGGGGGGGTGATGCTGCTGCAGTTCAGTGCAGTTGGCTTCCCAGCGAAGGCTCCCTCTCTCTCTCTCTCTCTCTCTCTCTCTCTCTCTCTCGGCAGAGCATGTCACACAGGCAACCAGCAGAAGAGAAAGAGAGGGAGAGGAGCTTTCCTTCCCACACTGCTCCACTCCCTCCTACTGCTTCGCTCAAGAACAGCAGCTACTGAATCTCTCTCTCTTATTAGCCACAAGTTCGGCTTCTGCATTTCCTCTTTGGCTACTTGGGCTGGAGCCTGTTCCCTCCCCCCACCCCCAGATTATTTCACCCACAGCCACCATCGCCTTTGTTTTCCCCTCCCCACCTTCATCGCTGCATTCTCTCAGCAAGAAACCGCTATCGGCCGCGGTCCTTTTGTGGGGGGGGGGGGGATGTTTCGAAATGTCCAATTATTCCTGCCCCTCATGGCGAGAGAGAAGCTATGTACTCCTTAAGCAGCTTCAAACACAATGAGATCGTTTTCCCATGCTGTGTTTGGAGTGGCTTTTTTCTTACGTCGCTGTACGCACCGGAGAGGCGGCGAGGATGCCTTCACGCGATGTGCATTACCTGATTAGTTTTCCCACGCCAAACTCCTGTTCAGTGAAGTTGTCCTCTGTGCATGTGCAAAGGCTGTCTCAGATGTACACACCTCAGCTTAACCACGGCTTACCTTTGCAAATCAGATGGAAGCGATATTTCCCAAGAAATGACGGGATGCATACGGATCGTGGCTGGAACTGAGTGTATGCAACTGCAAAAACCAGCCATGGGAGCACATTGGGACTTGTTCAAGAGATGCCAGGAAGAGTTGCTGCGCTCACTAGGCCTGGCTTCCTGAGTTCTCATTTTCTTTGAATAAATTCACTGGCACCGTGTGAGTTATTACTGACCTGGTCCTGACACCCGCTCCTGATAAAAGAGATGACATGGATCTACATACATTCTGTACATGCTGACTTATTTACATGTAGATACAAATGTAGAAGGAATTGCTCTACTTCCATTGAAATAAAAGCCATCCTGTCTTAGTGGGGAAGAAGGTGAGCCCTTGCTCCTGCTCAGCCTAACTTTTCATGTCCTAACTGCTGGTAGGCAACTTCAGTTGCCCTTTCCTGAGTGTTCTCCTTCCTTCTCAGGAATCCCTTTTATTGCAGATACACGACGATTTGTGTCCATGATGGCATTGGAGCAGTTAAACACCATCTCATGGCAAATATGCTTTGCGTCTGCAAAAGCTTCATGGCAGGCATACTGCTTCATTTCCGTTCAGCGCCAGTTCCATATCTTCCTGCTGAAATCCCAAAACCTTTATACCACAAATATTCTGAGGGTCCAGTTTTTGTTCCACTTGCTGAAAGAGCGCCTCTCCAGGCAGCAAGGGTGCACTGGGGAAGCAGAAAGTGATATTTTATCCACAAGGCAGTCCAGTATAAATCTGCCAAGGATTCACTGTACAGTGGATGCTCGGGTTGCGAACGTGATCCGTGCGGGATGCACGTTTGCAACCCGCAGCATTCACAACCCGCGTCTGCGCACAGGCGGGTTGCGATTCAGTGCTTCTGTGCATGCGCAAAGCACGATTTAGCACTTCTGCGCATGCGTGACTGCCGAAACCCAGAAGTAACCCGTTCTGGTACTTCTGGGTTTCAGCAGTCCGCAACCCAAAAAAACGAAACCTGAAGCAGACGCAACATGAGGTACGACTGTAATTAAATAAAACACACACACACAACCCCTCCAATTTGGAGGGGACTTTATCTTTAAGCCAGAGTTGGACCAAAGAGCCCTGCAAATAGAGGGCTGCCCTCTGTGAAATAAGAATCTTGGTCATTCTACAAGAGAGCTAAGAAAGTCCAACTCCCTTGAGGGAGTATAGAAAAGAAGCCCTTTATATATCATCTGGGTGTGCTCTCTTATGCTGTTTACCCAGACTTTTAGAAGACATCTGAAGGCAGCCCTGTTTAGGGAAGCTTTTAATGTTTGATGTATATTTTTTTGGAAGCTGCCCAGAGTGTCTGGAGAAGCCCAGCCAGATGGGTGGGGTATAAGTAATAAATTATTATTATTATTATTATTATTACCCATTTTAGGAATGCTTTTTAAGTTTCAACTTAAGTTTTTCAAAATCCTCACCGGGGTAGACTGTATAGTGTAAATGAAAAAATATACACTGATCAGTTTTATCCTTTGAGGAAAATCTGTACTTTTTCTTGAAGGCACTTAAAAAAGATATAGACAAGTTTCCCACCCACCCCTTCCACAAGATCTCTATTGATCCTTGTTTAATTTTTAGCCTTTCCCCAGATATAAAATAGAAGTTATGCCTGGCTGTTCCACACCCTCCTTTTTAAAAAAAAAACAACCATTGCTGTTATATGGCAAGGAATGGGAAACTCTGTTAGTCTCTGCTTCCCTCACTTTCTCATTTTTCCTAAACTTTAGTTCAGTAGATCTCCGTGTTTCCACATTTTTTTCAAGTCCTCGTGAAAATTCATCAGCGTTTTAGTACAAATTCCTCCTAATACACAAGTTCGTATGTCATTTCCCCCAATAAACGCATTTCCGCCAAGCAATTTCCCCTAATATAATGTCATTTGCACCAATACATGTTTTTTTAAGGGACATGTCACTCCTGCTATATGGATTTTTGTAAACGGTTCTTGGCTTGAGAACTGCATTGCAAATTTCAGAGCAGTGCAAATTTCAAAGAACGGCTCTTTTATCGTTTCCCAAAGTGAGACTTAGGTAGATCTGGGACCTCCCCCCCCCCCCCAGCCATAACTCACCAGAGCTCACCTCTCAGGTGGGCGCCATTGCCATACTAAGAGAACAAGGGAGGTATTCACGATGAGTTCCGGCACCTCTTTTTCTAGGAAAATAACACTTTAAATGCAAACTGAGTTGAAATTCCCCCTCATAACATGGCTTAACAGCAGAGGGAATGATTGGGGGGGGGAGATCTGGCTGTGTCCCAAAACCTAGCCGGAAAGGATGGGAGGGAGAATTGAGACAGCAAATAAGTCGGTGTATGGAGGGAAATGTATCTTTATTACCAAAACCTTTTAATGACTTGTTTTCCCTCCCCTCTCCCATCATTCTGTCCTCTCCATCATGTACCCTATCACTGCCTTCCCACCCCACTCACCACCCAAGAGCACTTTAGCATTAATGTAATGTCACAAGCCAGGGCATTTATCCGGCCAAACGACGATCGATAGATTCCCTCAGTCTTTTTTTCTCTTACATAATGACGAGAGACGCTCGTTCGGTGTACGATAAGGGACCAGGCAAATTCGTGGCGAAGGAGAGGGCTGTGTCACTGGCAGTGATAGCAGAAAGGGCACATCAGATGCTGGCAGAGATACACAGGGTACACCTGAGGGTGGCTTCGCATGCATTCCTAACCCCACTTACCGGGGAGTAAGCGCCACTGAATTGAATAGGGCTGCCGTCTAGGTAGGCTTAGTCTCCATCTCAACCTGAGCCACCTGCGTTCATTACTGTGGGTTGCATTGTTGTTGTATATTATTACTATTATTATTATTATTATTATTATTATTATCATCATCATCATCATCATTTTATTATTATTATTATAACATTATTATTATTATTATATTAGTAGTAGTAGTAGTAGTAGTAGTATACCACCCTTCACCTGAAGATCTCAGGAAGGTATTATTATTATTATTATTATTATTATTATTATTTATTGAGAGCCACTGCCAGTCAGAGCAGACAGTGCTGAGCTACATGAACCAGTGGTCTGACTCAGTATAAGGTAACTTCCTAGCTCAGTTGGTTAGAGCGTGGTGCTGATAATGCCAAGGTTGCAGGTTCGATCCCCAGATGGAACAGTTGCATATTCCTGCATTGCAGGGCGTTGGACTAGATGATCCTCAGGATCCCTTCTATGATTCTATGTTCCCCATAGGTTACAATAAACATAAGAAACTGCCTTATGCCAAATCAGACCATTGATCCATCCAGCTCATTGTTGTCTACTCTGACTGACAGTGACTCTTCAGGGTTTCAGCAGGAGTCTCTCTTGTGCAATTCCTGTATCTCCCTTCATTTCCCGATTTCTGATGCAGAAGCAGAGCTGCCTGTTCCACCAATGGTTTAAGTAAATGCCATGAAAGTAATGAGGGCAGCTTCCTTTGTTGCTGTATCCACCTTCCCTGTCCATTGCCACCATCGCCATGTTAGCTACACCTTGCATGAGCAATGCGGGAAATCATGGAACTAACTGCAGAGAGGGACCATGAGAGTCATCTAGTCCAACCCCCTGCAATGCAGAAATCTCTTGCCCAATGTGGGGCTCAAACTCCCGACACTGAGATTAAGAGTCTCGTGCGCTACCAACTGAGCTGCTAGGATTCCTTGCCTTTCCAGCTGGGCAGCTGTCCAATCCTGAGCTGCAATTAGCAGGCGCAGCCTTGAGGAGGAGAGCATGAGATGCTGCGTCAGCATCCATGAAAGAAGTGAAGGGTGGTGGAAGGAGGGTCATCAAGAGAGGATTCTTTGTGTGGAAGGGCTGTGAGGCTGGGTGTTGGTCCTCCAAGGATACCTGCCAGTTGGGCAAAAACGCTAGAGCCGATCTGGTGAGGGGTGTGGCCTGAGGAAAGAGGTGTGGCCTGAGGAGAGTCCAAAGGGCCAGGCAGCAAGGGCCAGAGGGCCACATCCAGCCCCTGAGCCTGAGGTTCCCCACTCTTCCTATGGGGAATTGGCTTGAAGCCTTCAAGTTCTCCCAAGCAGATCTCAGCAGCTGTGCCTTGCCATGCTAAGAGTCTACTATGTAATGGCACAAATATATCTGAAGGAGCACCTTGCTCTGGCAAAGGCTGGAAGTGCCCTGTGGCCTTTGTGCCTAAGTGCCACCCACTTGCCCCAAGGATGGAGATGGATACTCCTGCTGTGCTCTGTGGTCTCCTGCCCAGAAAGTCACTTCCGCCTGCGCGACTGGGTGATTCCCGGCTACGTCACACCCCTAGCCAGCCAATTGGGTTGGCCCGGGGGTGTGGCCTGCCCCATAAAGGCAGGATGCAGCCAGGGATCTCCCTCTTTGCCACCTTTCAGCTGCCCTGGTTTTCCCACCCTCCCGCCCTGTAAGGTTTTTCGTTCCTTGACCTTGCTATGGACCTCGGTTGGTCGCCGTTGAGGGGCCTGGTAGGAATTTTCCCACTTGGCAAATTGGCTCTAGCCACTTGATTTTCACCAACCTCGTAGCAAATCGTCACAACGTTCTGGGTATTGGCGGTTAGGCATTGGAATAGCTCTGTAGATTGAAGAGGGGAGGAAGTGCCATCACCTGCCCCGCATTTTGAAGGGTAGTCTGATAAAGGATTCCAGGGGGCGTGACCCTGTCTGAAGCCTGAGGAGGTGAGGGCCTAAGGCACGCCCCCTATCAGTGACCCCGGGGGAGCTCCTAGTTGATGAGCATCAGCAGGACTTCCCCTACTGGTGGTTAACTCTTCCCGGACTTCCAACAGACGGGCTGGAGTCAGATATAGTCGGTTAGGTCCAATGCCTAAGCCAATACCGCTCATTACCTGTAACCAATAAAGTTGTGGCCTGCTTTAGCCCATTAACCTTAATAATTGTGTAATGTGTCATTATTTCTACCTGGGGGGGGGCGGGGCGGGAACTCACCATGCAACACACCCTGGACCAAAGAGCAGGTGTGCTGGTGCAGGAGGCATTTGGCTCTTCAGGCTCAAGCAAAGGTTGGCCAACTCTGCTTCTGCAAACTCTGGTTTAGCGGGCTCAGAGTGAAGATCTCTTTGGCCAACGGCAGACTTGACCAGCTCATGTTCCTCCTCAGACTCCAAGCTCAAGGCCCGGACTGTGACAGAAGGGAAGGTTGTCCCTCCGAACTGAACGCAGGAAGGTTGAAAGTTGGCCGAGGTCATGTTTCTCACATCCACGCACAAACCAACTCCACCGCGTAAAACTCCTGCCAGGAGCTTACATAAAATACCTCGGGCCACCGGAGCGGGCAGCAGATGTTCTCAAGTGAAATCCTTCCCCAGCCGAGCAAACGTCACCTAATCATCCCATTGGCTTCATGTCAAGATGGTCGCAGGCAATACAGTAAATACTTTATGTAACTCGCTCTGGTTCATAGTAACGGGCAATTTTACAACCTACTGGGACCGCCATGTGAGGGAGAAGGCCATCTTACTGCAACTCAGGAACGGGGAACCTGTGGTTACATGTTCCAACTACAGTGCAACTTGCACTTTTAAAAAGCCTCATGCACAATGGCAGGTCCAGTCAAATGTTATTAAGTGCAGTATACAAGGTAAAGTCAAATAGTAAATCTCAGTCTGAGTCCAAGTTTCCGCTTTCAGTTCAGTTCAGTAAAAAATAACAACCACCACCCAGTTAAATGCTAGTTTTGGTTTCAAGAAAAATCTTGCAGAGTGTTAATCCTCAAATAATCACCACCCATTGTCTACTCCCCACTCCCAGGGGCTTAAACTGAGCCAAAACTACCCCCTCTTTCAAATTCCTACTCGCTGGAATTTGGTTTAGCCCAGATATTGACCCATACTTCCCTGTGTTTTTTCAAACGAGGACCTTCTAGTTGCATTAGGAGCTGGAGGAAGCTAGCCAAATTTGGAACAACCTAGCAAGGGAAGCCGCTCCACAGGCAAGAGGGGAGTCTCGGATGAAGCCGTGGCTCAACCCCAGCGACAAAGTGTCATGGTAACAAGTGAGTTCTGCAACTGAGCAAGTTCAGCAGCAGGGCAATCAGGCAAGAGCAAACTGCTCTGCCTCTCTCCACTTAGTGACCAAATAAATACCAAGCTCAGAGGTAAATTAATGCAATGTAGGGACTGTCCATTGTATTGTATAGAATATCACATGTGCGGCTATCTGTCTGCTAGGCAAAAGGTGTGGGTGGGAACAATTTCATTCTCTTGAGACCGAGGTGGCTGATCTTGAGAAGCCAAGAAACATAGAGGGGTATAATAGTGACATCTCACTTGCAGTGTGGCAGCTCCCCTGCTGTCATGGAGAAAAGACTGTTCTTACCTGTAAAAGGGATTTCTGGGCACATGAACAGGTGACCCACAGGGCCTCACCCTACTCTTTTGTGGGAATGGTAAGGATTGTAGGAAAGGATATACTGAATAAGTATTATCCTTCCTTCACTCACGCTAGTAAGTGTTGTAGCAGAGCAGATTTCCCTCAATATAGCTGGAAGTTAGTTTGCAGATTCGTTTGAATCTCTTAGCTAAGATTATTTCCTGGTGTCCCCTTTAATCCCGCTTAAAAGAAGAAAGACACAAGAGTCTTTCTCAGTAAAGTAACAAAAAGTTTTGTCAGGGGTTCAGGGACAGAGGCACAGGGTAGGCAGGAGATGGAGAGCGATGGGGATGAATCCCAGGACAGCGAGGAAGAGGATGACAATGACTCAAGAGATTCCATGAGTCTTTCCAGCGAATCAGAGGATTCCCAGAAGGGGGCGCCGGTGGTCAGGGCCAGGGGAGCCCCAGGGGGGACGTGTCAGGAACAGGGGGCCAGCAGGGGATCCCAAAGTGGCAGCTGGGCGTCAGGACCAGCCTCCCCGCCAGAGTGCAGCGAAGGGGGTGGAGGTTCCAGTGTATCAGGGGAGGCGGCTCTGGCAGTAGAGAAAGGAGGGAGGTCGGAGCAAGCCACCCTCCCGGAAGGGGAGGGGAGTAGTGAAGGGAGTAGTGTAGCTGTCAAAAGGAAGGTTAGAGGTTGGGCGCGCGCACCAAGTTCAAATGTGGAGGCGCGCGGAAGTACAGGGAGCCCGGAGGAGGGGCCAGGTCCCAAAGCCCGCAGGAGGGGGCAAGAGCAATCTGGGGATTCCGCGTCAGAGGAATCCAGGAGGGGCGAAACCCCAGCGGGCAGGAAGACCCTGCGGAAAAGGAAAGAGAGGAAGAGGTGGAGCAGCGCAAGCTTCTTAAACTGGTGCAGGGGAGGGACTGACTCAGAGGGGACTTCAACGGTCTAAGCGTAACAGACGTGGGGCTGCGCGCCTCGGATGTGAAGCAAACAATGAACTGCAATAAACACTTTTGTATATAAGAAGAGATTGGCGTTGGTCTTTTGTGAGCTGAGACTTGAGGCAGCCCCGACAAGTTTACTCACATTTCAGTTCACGATATGATTCCTGAAAGGCAGACTTTGCTTAGTGGTTACAACAAACTGTGAGTTCATCTCATAGGGAGACTGAACTCATGTGCTGCTGACGGAGACCCAGCAGACAGCAAAATTACATTAAGAAAACAAAATGGCTGCAGGAGAGCAGCATGGCAGCAAAAGAGAAAACTAGACAAAAACTAGACTGAGAAAATGGCTGCATGACTCAGCTTTTTTATGGAGTCAGCCAGGGCCATGCCCATCTCCCAGGTCACATGCAGCAGGAGGAAGCTCCAGACCAGTGGAACAGGAAGTTACACTGACTGGATGTCCCCTTGCCTGTGCTCACTCTAGGGAAATAAGGAATGTTGCATTTGACTGCTCCAATGGATTACATTCCACATCTTTTTCAAGTACTGTGGTACCTCGGGTTACAGACACTTCAGGTTACACACGCTTCAGGTTACAGACTCCGCTAACCCAGAAATAGTACCTCGGGTTAAGAACTTTGCTTCAGGATAAGAACAGAAATTGCGCAGCGGCGGTGCAACAGCAGTGGGAGGCCCCATTAGCTAAAGTGGTACCTCAGGTTAGGAACAGTTTCAGGTTAAGAACGGACCTCCAGAACGAATTGAGTTCTTAACCCGAGGTACCACCATATTCATCAGGAAATAGTGTGTTCTGATGTGCTTTCCCCTCTCACTCCCCAAACAAGGTTCCATTGGAACAGAAGGAAAAGAATCACCTAGCTGCATTTTGAGGCAGCAACGCTTTCAGAGCCCAAAAGTGATCACAGCAATTCCTTGGAATTCTCCACTCTGCCCTCTCTGAGCCCACGAGTGATCCCAAGCCTATCCCTGTGTCTGAGGGGAAGACCAGCCCATCACCCAACTGCCTTCCCTGAGGCTGTGTGTCTGTGTACCGTCTGGCTGTCTCAGGTGAATGTCACACAGCTCATTATAAGAGTCATCCTGCTGGTCAGAAGGAAAATGTCACCTGGAGACGGAGGATTCTTTTTGCCATTTTAAACAAATAAGGGGTACTTTTCTGGAAAGGAACCCCCGCAGGGCTCGCTTCTGCAGCTGGGTCATTGTCTCTAGAGGAACAGAGGATATGCAAAGGTGGGCTCCGAGAGACTGTTGCATTGGGATCTGGTGGGTGGCAGCAAAAGAGGTTACAATCGAACCATCTCCAGCCATAGTTGGCTGCAATCCTTGATGCACTTACCCTACAGTGGTGCCTCGAGCACCACTCGATCACAGCAATTCCTTGGAATTCTCCACTCCACTCGAGCAGCGCCTGAGCATAAGAACATCAAAACTGTTATTCAGAAGTGTGCTGCCTCTGACAGTGGAGGGGGAACATTGCTATCGAGGCTGAGAGATTACCTAAGCATGCACAATATAAATCAGGAGTCTAGGTTTGGTCAGAATCAAGAATATACTTCCAGAGTTAATGCTGAATGCACTATTTCTGGTAAATGAGCCACCATAGCCGCCAGAGGGCCATGAAAATTTGTGTCTCGGCCTCAGCCCAGTATACCTGAAGGAGCGTCTCCACCCCCATCATTCAGCCCAGACACTGAGGTCCAGCGCTGAGGGCCTTCTGGCGGTTCCCTCACTGCGAGAAGCCAAGTTACAGGGAACCAGGCAGAGGGCCTTCTCGGTAGTGGCGCCCACCCTGTGGAACGCCCTCCCAGCAGATGTCAAGGAAATAAACAACTATCTGACTTTTAGAAGACATCTGAAGTCAGCCCTGTTTTAAGGAAGTTTTTGATGTTTAATGCTGTATTGTGTTTTAAACATTCGGTTGGGAGCCGCCCAGAGTGGCTGGGGAAACGCAGCCAGATGGGTGGGGTATAAATAATACATTATTATTATTATTATTATTATTATTATTATTATTATTACCCATGTACTATCCGAAACCAAAGGGGCACACTGGTTGCCAGAGGTGATCCCCCCCCTCCCCTCAGCTCTCCTACTCCGCTATGAACAATCCTCTGCGTGAGAAGAAAGGAGAGCATTGCCTGTGCCTTTAAAGCAAATCCAGAGCATATTTCCCCCCTCAAAGAATGCTGGGCACTGTAGTTTACCCCTCAGAGTGTTACATTTACCAGCAAACTACAGGCCCCAGAATTCTTTGAGAGGGGAGATGCTCCTTGAATGTGCTTCAGATGCTTAGTGGTGTGTGTACAGCCGACTTCCAACCTCCATGCAAACTTTGGGGCATCAAATCAGGATTAATATGCTGTTGGAGAGAGAAGGTTTGGGAAGAGGTTCTTGCACTCTCCTAGCAGAGCAGCACCACTGATGGCACCAGGCTGGTTAGACCTGGTTAGATTTTACATCTGCCCCCCAAACAAACGTCAAGTGAGAGTCAATAACCATATATTGCCACCATTTAAGCGGATCGTCTGCAAGCAGCCACATTCCCTAAAAACTAACACGTTCAAATTAAGAAACTGACACGATCCAACTGGTGCTATCCAAAAAATAATATAAGACAGACAGCATGAACGGAGCCCCATATCTTAGGACTGTTTTTATGCAGGCTGACAGGAGACCAGAGGTTCTTGTCCCAGGATAACTGATTATGTAAACAGGTGCTAAGGATTGAGTGGGACAGGAGCCAAACTCCTCGTCCAGTCCTGTCGGAGGCTCCGCTGTCAGGGAGCGGTAGACGCAGAGGAGCATATGTGCCCCTGTTTCCTGGGTGTGAACTTCTTTTCTCCTCAGATTCCCCCCTCCAGGCGAAATGCGATGCCTTAAAAGCCACTTGCGTGGGTGATCTCACGGCTGTGGCAGGAGAGGGACGGAGGGGCTTGTTAGTAGGAACATCACGGTCTCCATGGCTTCTGCTTCTGTGCAGGAAGGCTGAGCAGCTGGCAAGCGGCCTGGCTCTTCAGGCTTCTTGCCACCTTAGAATCATCACAAATGGGGTTGTGATTCCTAATCCTGGGAACAGGACCGTGATGACCAGCCTTGCAAATCAACTGGGGTGACTCAGAAGCGAAGGCCGTGTCTGCACTATGCATTTAAAACAGTTTCATGCCACTTTCAAGAGCCATGGCTTCCTCTGAAGAATCCTGGTAACTGTAGTTTGTAAAGTGTGCTGAGAAATGCTTTTTTTTTTTCTTTTAAAAAAATGTTTATGGGTTGAAATATACTCGGAGTCCTGTAGTTATTTCATGCTCTTTATTGCAGCTTGTAAAACAGTGATTGAATTGCCCCCCAAACCTCAGGCTTTTATATACATTGTTTACACAATGAGTCCCATCTGATTGGCTGATTCTGCTTCCTTCCTGGAGCCTGATTAGTCTTTTCCTGCAGGCCAATCAGTTGTTGCATTCTACAATCCTACCAGCCTAATAGGCTGATTAACTTCTTCCTGGAGCCTAATTGGTCTTCTCCTGCAAGCCAATCAGTTGTTGCATTCTACTTGCCTATTGCTCTAGGATCCAAGGTTAGTACATAACAGGGGTACTCTCATTTTGATTAAAGAAAATCACCATTTTATAGTTCAAATTGGGGGAAATAAATACAGTAAATGGACAAAAGTAAAAAGAACATGCATTACATCATAATACACAGCTGACAGCTCACAGTAACTTCCACATTGGCATGAGGTTGTATATACTAACATTTTCCTGACTTTCATCAGTAAAAAACCACACATCCACATTCCACACTGCTTCACACATTAAACGCCCGCTTCCATCTGAGACTCAGGAAACACTGGGAAAGGAAATGAGGCCGCCATCGGGGTAGCAACGGAACTGATGATTCACCATGCTCCCTACTAGATGGAATTTTAAAATTTTGTTTAGACCATGCTCCCATTAGATTCACAAATTGTTTAGGGGTATGTGTACCCCTGCGTCCCCCCCCCCCCAGAAAAGAAGCACTGGTGCTGAGAGGTGTTAGGAGACCCCCATTTCCTCTCACACAGCCACAATTCCTAGAGTGGTTTCAACAATGAATCCCTCTTCCCAAGAAACACTGGGAACTGTAGCTCTGAAAGGAGAATTGTGCTTTCCTAACAACTCTCAGGGACGCAGGTGGTGCTGTGGGCTAAACCACAGAGCCCAGGGCTTGCCGATCAGAAGGTCGGCAGTTTGAATCCCCGTGATGGGGTGAGCTCCCGTTGCTCGGTCTCTGCTGCTGCCGACCTAGCAGTTCAAATGTGCAAGTAGATAAATAGGTACCACTCCAGCGGGAAGGTAAACGGCGTTTTCGTGCACTGCTCTGGTTTGCCAGAAGTGGCTTTGTCATGCTGGCCACATGACCCAGAAGCTATACGCCGGCTCCCTCGGCCAGTAAAGTGAGATGAGCACCACACCCCAGAGTTGTCCACGACTGGACCTAATGGTCAGGGGTCCCTTTACCTTTAACAACTCTCATCTCCCTTATAATAGACCAGCAACATTTAGAAATCACAGGATCCCCATTCCTCCGCTAGGGACAAAGAGCAAGGCGGAACCATCTCTTACATTAGAGATGGGGCAACTGTGGCCCTCCAGATGTTCTTGGATTCTTGATGCCCATCAACGCCAGCCAGCATGGTGAATAGTCAGGGAAGATGGGAGATGGAGTCCATCAACTTATGAAGGATCACAGGTTAGCCTCCTCTGCTTTGCAACTTAGAAACGTGGTAGGAATAAAGTCGTGTGTGTTGTTGTCTTTCAAAGGACAGAACTATCCTCTCGCATCTCTTCAGATCTACCGATCCAGCAATCCCACAGTCTGGACCCCAAGGAACCAGCATGTCCACCAGCCAATGGAATGAAAGGCAACAGAGGTTATCCTGCTGAGAAGATGATCTCGGCTGAAGGGGAAAGCAATACCCAGGGGCGGAGGACGGCTGCTTTCTTGTGGTTGTTTGAGGTTCAGTGAAAAACACGTGCTTCCCTTTTGTATCCTGGCTGTAAAGTGGGTGAGGTTATCAAACACAAGGAGAGGTCCTAGTTGAATTGTAAATGAAGCTGGCAGTACCCAACCAAAGCCCTTTGTAAGAAGAACAGAGGATGTCAGAAAGAGCCGGCTCTCACCAGTGCTGTGTGCGTATGAATATGGGTCTTAAGAGAATGCATGAAAGTTTACCTCAGACCCACGGAGAATCTGACTGTCACAAGGATAGCTTTGATGTGGTAATTGTGAATGAGTTGGTGCATGGATTATTTTTTTTTTTTTTAATACTTTTTATTGAGTTTTCAGTTTTATACATTTCAAAATAAACATTTTGCAAACTTTCAAATATCCAGTGACTTCCCTTGCTCTTTTTCCATTGTTCACACGACATATCATACATTCCTGTATATTTTACTATAACCATTCAAATCAATTTTCAACTTTTACATCAATCAAATATTGTTTACTCTGTTGAATTTATCTTAATGCCGCCAGTGTTTTCAGCTGTGTACAATTCTTTTCCATATATTCAATAAATATTTTCCACTCTTCTTTAAATGCACGTTCTTCTTGCTCTCTTATTCTATGTGTTAAGCCTGCAAATTCTGCATATTCTAACATCTTAAGTTGCCAGTCCTCTTTACATGGGACCTCCCTCACTTTCCATTTTGGGGCTAAGAGAACGCGGGCTGCTCTTGTTGCATACATAAATAAACTTTTTCTGGCACCTGAGGATTTCTGTCTGGGTTATTCCCAACAAAAATGTCTCTGGTTTTTTGGGGAAGGTAAATTTAAACATTTTTTTTCCAACTCATTATAAGTCATTCCCCAATATTCTTTTACCTTTCTGCATGTCCACCACATATGAAAAAAGTTCCTCCCATTTCTTTACATTTCCAACACGTATCTGATTCTGCTTTATACACCTTAGCCAACCTACTCGGAGTTAAATACCGTCCATGAATCATTTTCAGATAGTTCTCTTTCAGAGAATAACACACAGTAAATTTCAAATCACTTTTCCAAAGTTTCTCCCAGAGGTGTATGTCTATACAGTGGTACCTCGGGTTACATACGCTTCAGGTTACATACGCTTCAGGTTACAGACTCCGCTTACCCAGAAATAGTGCTTCAGGTTAAGAACTTTGCTTCAGGATGAGAACAGAAATTGTGCTCTGGTGGCGCGGCGGCAGCAGGAGGCTCCATTAGCTAAAGTGGTGCTTCAGGTTAAGAACAGTTTCAGGTTAAGAACAGACCTCCAGAACGAATTAAGTTCTTAACCCGAGGTACCACTGTATTGTGTCCTATATCTATTGCCCAGTGTGTCATTGATGCTTTAACTAGCTCGTCTTTTGTTTCCCATTCTAATAAAAAATTATACATTTTGGATAGGAGTTCATCCTTATTTTGTAACAGTTCCTGTTTAAAATTGTGAACTTTGGTCCAAATCCGCCCTTCTTTTTGTCTACCTTACACATATTGTATATCTGATGGTGCATACATTCTAGATACAGCTTCATTTATTGTATTTTTTACATTTTGCTAGAAGTGTTCACAGTCCTGTTTACTGTGCCTTTACAGTGCTGTGGGTTTTTAAATTTCTGTGTCCACACTGTGTTATCCAAATTGTGAACATGGCCTAAGGCTGTTTCCTGATGACAACACATTGCAGGAGATAGTGATAGCCCCCAGCTTTCAAGGAGGATTCAGACAAATTCACGGAGGAGAAGACAATTGATAGCTACAATTACTAGCCACGATGACTATGCTCTGTCCCTTTGGAATGCGGGTGGCGCTGTGGTCTAAACCACTGAGTCTCTTGGACTTGCTGATCGGAAGGTCAGCGATTCAAATCCCCGCAATGGGCTGAGCTCCCGTTGCTCTGTCCCAGCTCCTGCCAACCTAGCAGTTCAAAAGCACACCAGTGCAAGCAGATAAATAGGTACCACTGCGGCGGGAAGGTAAACGGCGTTTCCTTGCACTCTGACTTTTGTCACAGTGTTCCATTGTGCCAGAAGTGGTTTAGTCCTGCTGCCCACATGACCCGGAAAGCTGTCTGTGGACAAATGCCAGCTCCCTCGACCTGAAAGCAAGATGAGCGTTGCAACCCCATAGTCGCCTGTGACTGTATTTAACCATCCAGGGGTCCTTTACCTTTGCCTTTTTTTTACCTGCTCTGTCCCTTTAGCCCTGCACCCCATCTGCTTTGGATAGGCCCCCAAGCCTCCAGCACAGATTAGGTGGGGCATGGTGGGAGCACTGTTGTGGGGAGGGAAAGAAGGGGAAGTTCAAATTTTGAATTTTTATGCTGTGAACCACCCTGGGAGCTTCAGGTGAAGGGTGGTATAGAAATTTATATAAATAAATTGTGTGTTTATTTATAATAGGGACGTGGGTGGCGCTGTGGGTTAAACCACAGAGCCTAGGGCTTGCCGATCAGAAGGTCAGCGGTTTGAATCCCCGTGACGGGATGAGCTCCCGTTGCTCAGTCCCGGCTCCTGCCAACCTAGCAGTTCGAAAGGACGTCAAAGTGCAAGTAGATAAATAGGTACCGCTCCGGCGGAAGGTAAACGGTGTTTCTGTGTGCTGCTCTGGTTCGCCAGAAGCGGCTTAGTCATGCTGGCCACATGACTTGGAAGCTGTACGGCGGCTCCCTCGGCCAGTAAAGCAAGATGAGTGCCGCAACCCCAGAGTCATCCGCGACTGGACCTAACGGTCCGGGGTCCCTTTACCTTTACCTTTTATTTATAATGAATGTATTGTTGGGTCTCACCCATTAACAGCAGTAGTGTGTACACACACACACACACACACACACATCCAAAAATTATCATGATCATGACAAAATACAAAGAATCACTCAACATCCATGCCACATAGCCTTCATAACAGTAGCCTTTGATAGGCATCCTCTGTGGGTTGGTCTAATCCAGAGGAGGGGAATCTCATGCTCTGGTGGGCTGGGAATCAAATGTGGCCCCAGGCCTCTCTATCAGTCTCACAGAACCTTCCCCAGTCCACATCTTGCTTCACCCTCAAAATGTTTTGGCTCAGCTGGAATGAACCCTTAAATTCTGATAATACCACTCTCCGTGGAGGATGAGGTGGGGTGACTGCATGTAGAAACTAGCTTGCTGCACCAAGATGGATTTTACATTAATTGCTCTATCCATTCCCCCCCTTTTTATTTTTTTGCCTCCCACCACTGGTTTGTGGCTTTTGGAAGGTTGCCCAGCAGGGAATGCAGACTCCAGTCCGAAAAAGTTTTCCCACCCAATGCCCTTTCAGAGCTATCTGTTGCTCCATCATGTGGCACTGAGTTCCACAGTTTTAGCTGTGCACCATTGCAAAGAAGCACCCCGGATGTCATGGACTGGTTAGAGGCAGAGAAATGGTGGCAGGAACCAACTGGGGAACCCCCAATGGGAGAAGGCTGGGGATTGGTGGTGGGATGTTAATGAGTGGTCAGAGGGAGAAGACTGGGAAGAGGAGGTGTCGGAAGCTGAAGTGGTAACAGGGCTTAGTGAGTGGGGAGAGTTTGTGGCAGAAAGAAGTCCAGAGTCAGAGGCAGAAGCAGGGGAGGAGGGAGGCCAAGAGGCTGGTGCAGAGTCAAAGGTGTTTCCCCCTCCTGCTGCTACAAGCTCCTTTCTCCTCTGGCCTCCCAGAACCAGTAGAGGCATGAAGTGGGAGGAGCAAAGACAGATATGCAGCCTTAGTCTTCACTTGCTTGGGGGGGGACCCTGGAGAGGAAATAACATAGCCACCTGTGGAGAGGCAGGGACCTTTAGTCTCAGCAACTGATCCATGTGGCAAGACCTATCAGGGATGAGTTCCTGTGCTCACTGGGCCTGACACTCTTCCAAGTCTGTGCATATCCTGTCCTTGCTAATAAAGTGTTAACTTCAATGTGCACAGTGTGATTTACTGCGGGCTTGTTCCTGTCACTGAATCTTCCCACAAAATCTGCTTCATTGGTTGACATACACACACACACCCTTGTCTTCTACTGTTATGAGAGAGAGAGAAGCCGCTGCCTTGTTCTGGGTCATGGATTAACGCCACGCCCCTCCTCGTCCTTCCCCAAAGATGCCAAGCGACAAACAATGGGCAAAATTGTCTTTCCGATTTGCCAGGGGTTGACAAAGAGCCACTCGACCTGCCGCTGAGCCATTAGTTGCAAAACAGTCAGAGAGGACTCTTTTGCTCTTTTGCTCAGACATATTATCTAAGCCCTTTAGGGGACGCCTGGGGAGCTGGAGCAAGTATCTATTCTCTGAGAGTCGCTTTTTTGTTCTGATTTTGCTTTAGGTTTCTTTTCTTTTCTTCTCTTCCCTCTCCCCACCCTCCCCTTCCCAAACCTCCAAGTCGAGTTCATCTTTATTCATAAAGCATGCCATGTCGCTTTAAGAAACAGCTACCTTAAGCGGCAGATCCTAAAGAACCAGAGACCAAGGAGCAATCAAGTAAGGACTTGCACAGATAATATTTGCTTTTTTTGCATCCTGTCTCCTTCCCTATCCCTAAAAGATCAGGGTGCCACCCCTGCCACCTCATCATCACAAGAACCCTGTGAAGTAGATTAGGCTGAGAAATAGGGACCCAGTGAGCTTGGCTTATTACAATTATACCCCACTTTTACTACAATGAGCCCAAGAGTTAGGGCAAATAATAATAATAATAATAATAATAATAATAATAATAATAATACTCTGGGCAGCTTCCACAAAATATTAAAATACAACAATTCATCAAATATTATAAGCTTTCCTAAACAGGGCTGTCTTCAGATGTCTTCTAAAAGTCAGATAGTTGTTTATCTCTTTGACATCCGATGGGAGGGCCTTCCACAGGAAGGGTGCCACTACCGAGAAGGCCCTCTGCCTGGTTCCCTGTAACTTCGCTTCTGGCAGTGAGGGAACCGCCAGAAGTCCCTCGGCACTGGACCTCAGTGTCTGGGCAGAACGGTGGGGGTGGAGACGCTCCTTCAGGTATACTGGGCCGAGGCCGTTTTAAAGGTCAGCACCAACACTTTGAATTGTGCTTGGAAACGTACTGGGAACCAATGTAGGCCTTTCAGGACCGTCAGTTATGTGGTCTTGGTGGCCACTCCCAGTCACCAGTCTAGCTGCCACATTCTGGATTAGTTGTAGTTTCCGGGTCACCTTCAAAGTAACCCCATGTAGAGAGCATTGCAGTAGTCCAAGCGGGAGATAACTAGAGAATGCAGCACTCTGGCAAGACAGTCCGCAGGCAGGTAGGGTCTCAGCCTGCGTACCAGATGGAGCTGGTAGACAGCTGCCCTGGATACAGAATTGACCAGCACCTCCATGGACAGCTGTGAGTCCAAAATGACTCCCAGGCTGCGCACCTGGTCCTTCACATGCATTCCTTCTCAGAATTTCATTTTCACAACAACCTTATGAGATAAGTTAGGCTGAGAAATAGTGATCGCCCAGAAAGCTTCACAGCTGGGAAAGGCTTGAACTCTGCTCTTTCCTCTCCTAGTCCAATTCTCTCACCTTCACACTATATTGGCTCTGTGTGATGATGAACTGGCCAGGTGAATCGTCTCCAGGTCCCACAATCTCCCCAGATCTTTCACTGTCCCAGGTGTTGGACTTTAATGAAGAGGGGCAGGTGTGGGGGACGCCCACATTTTCTAAATCAGCCAAATATAAGGACTCAAATATTTGTTGTTTAGTCGTTTAGTCGTGTCCGACTCTTCGTGACCCCATGGACCAGAGCACGCCAGGCACTCCTGTCTTCCATTGCCGCCCGCAGTTTGGTCAAACTCCTGCTGGTAGCTTCTATGACACTGCCCAACCATCTCGTCCTCTGTCGTCCCCTTCTCCTTGTGCCCTCAGTCTTTCCCAACATCAGGGTCTTTTCCAGGGAGTCTTCTCTTCTCATGAGGTGGCCAAAGTATTGGAGCCTCAGCTTCAGGATCTGTCCTTCCAGTGAACACTCAGGGCTGATTTCCTTAAGAATGGATAGGTTTGATCTTCTTGCAGTCCATGGGACTCTCAAGAGTCTCCTCCAGCACCACAATTCAAAAGCATCAATTCTTCGGCGATCAGCCTTCTTTATGGTCCAGCTTTCACTTCCATACATCACTACTGGGAAAACCATAGCTTTAACTATACGGACCTTTGTTGGCAAGGTGATGTCTCTGCTTTTGAAGATGCTGTCTAGGTTTGTCATTGCTTTTCTCCCAAGAAGCAGGCGCCTTTTAATTTCGTGGCTGCTGTCACCATTACACAGCTCAAATAGTTGCAGTGGCAAGGGATCAGTACCAAGGACAGCTCACAGAGAGGTTCATAGCATGGCTAAAACAGCCTGAGATGTTGCTTCAGCACTTGTCAGTTGCCAATTGAGGACTGAAATTTTACTGTGGGGAAGAGAGTGGTTTTAACTGGACGTTCCTGGATAAGACATGTTCACAGGTAAAATGATACTGTTCTGAGTAATGTCAGGAAGCCTCGTGCGCAGAGTAGACCCACTGAAATTGCAATAGACCTAAATAACTTGAGTCTAATGATTTTGATGGGTCTGCTCTGCACATGACTAACATCATAGCTGTCATAATGCATAGGGGGTTTTTTAAATAGAAAAAGAAAATTACTTGGCTTGTTTGTTTTAGATTGAGTGCATCTTGGTTGCTGCTTGATGCAATATTAATTGCCTTCCTTGTTTTCTCTTTGCTGGAGACAACCGCCGCATTCCACAGAACAAGCCATTAGAGTATCCGAGGAACAGAAGTCATTCAGTTTATTGTAATGGTATATTTCTCACTTCCTTTTCCAACAACGATCCAAAAACAGCAACGAGTTCATAATTCCCTTAATGAGCTTGAGTATTGCTCTGGTACCATGGTGAGTTTGCAAGCACTTGTGGCTGGCAAATGCCTAACATTTTGCAGCTCTTTGTAGGGTGATTAGAGCCCTTAAGAAGGAGATATGGAAATGGTAGGCCAAAGCTGGGAAGGACTCTCTTACTTAAAAGAGAGAAAGAGAGACAAGACAACAGGACTTGGTCTCAGCATATAATTAAACTGCAGAACCTACTGTATTCTTGTGAAACATGGACCACTTATAAACGCCATCTCCAACTCCTCGAAAGAGTCCATCAATGGTGTCTCCCAAAAAAATTACACATCACTTGGGAAGACAGGTGAACTAATACCAGTGTACTGGAAGAAGCAAAGATCACAGTGTCAAAGCAATGATTCTTCAACATCAACTTTGTTGAACTGGTCATGTTGTGCAGATGCCTGATGATCGTCTTCCAAAGCAACTACTCTATTCCGAACTTAAAAGTCAAGACCCGAACCGGTGGATTCAAGTTAGAAGAAAGGAGATTCTGACTCAACATCAGGGAGAACTTTCTGACAGTAAGAGCTGTTTGGCAGTGGAACGGGCTCCCTCGGAAGGTGGTGGACTCTCCTTCCTTGGAGGTTTTTAAGCAGAGTTTGATTGGCCATCTGCCATAGATGCTTTAGCTGAGACTTTTGCATTGCAGGGGGTTGGACTAGAGAACCCCTGAGGTCCCTTCCAGCTCTACAATTCTACAATTCTATTGTGGACGATCAGCCACAGATGCATTTGAGCAGACATGGTGGGGCAGAGGCGCTTACCTGACCTCCCAGCAGGTGAGTCCTTGCTGCTTCCTAGAAGGGAGAAGGATGAAGCAGCATCAAGGTCGGTGCACTGCAGATGTGCTGCTCCTGCTGATGTGTTTGCGCCACCCTCCCTGCCACCTCACCCCTCCGGATAACTAGCAGCGACTCACCTGACTAGAGGTCAGACCAGAGCCTTCCACTCCATCTCTTGCAGCTTTTAAGTAACTCATCTCAGGCCTCAGAACTTATCAAAAGCTTTAAATGAAGCCATTTAAAGATATGATGATTGATTGGTTGGTTTTATTTTTTTGCAAACAGCAGTCTGAAGAGTTTGAAATGGCGTCTTGCATCAAAACTGATTCTACGGCTAATGCAAGATGGATTGATGTATAATTACTGTCAATAAGCATTTGCATTGCAATTTACAAGAGGGACCTGCAGTACAATAGTTCAATGTGGGGCTCCCCTGTTGAGGTTTCCAGAAAGGCAGCTATGCTCCAAACCATCCCAAAAACAAATGCTCAGCATTCCGCTAAGTCCTCGTTGGGTTTTCTGGGGGCCACCAGGTGGCGCATTGGAAGATGGCCGACAATAACATCTCTCCGACCCACACGAGGTGATTAAGAGGCTGCTATGGGAAGTATGCAGTCTTCCCGACCCCTCAAGGAGATGGGGGGGACTGCCTTGCCAGCGGTGTCCATAATGCACCCCCGGATTTGAAAGAAGGGGGTGCCGGTCACTTGGCACTAGCCCTCGGTGAAGTCGGCTCTTCCTGACGCTGTCTCCAATCAGCGTGTGCTGGTTCGCTTTAGCTCGAAAATATAATTGGAAATATATAATTGGAAAGAAGCTAAAGCACATACACCAAGCAAGGTCCGGGAGATATGACTGCTGATTAATGGATCTCTGTGACCGGAGCGATGGACGGGACAAATAAATCAAGTGATGAATCACCATTAAGAGACTGGTACGTTTGAAGTGAAACGAAGGGGGGTGGAGGAAAAAACTTTTCTTTCTTTGCCTTATGTGAGTATAAATAACCCTCCACCCCAAAGAAAGAAGAATCGTTGCATTTTATTAATCACAAGCAGGAATTTAAGAGCTGTGTGGAGTGAATTATTGATCAAAGAGAGGATTGATAAACACCGGAGAACGGAGGAGAGATTTATGACGCAGTTTTAAAATGGCGTCTCGCTAAGACAGGCTTGTCTAAGAAAGACGGGGGGAGGAGGACCAGGATCATCGGAATGTGAATGATGAATGGAATGTGATCTAAACCTGGCAGAGCCCTCGGATATACTTGGCAAGCCTGGGAAAATTAATGGACAGACCAAGGATAATTTTTTTACGGAGGTGTAGAATGGTGTCTGTCCCTATGTGATATGATTCTTGGAGAGTGTAAAACCCACACAAAGGATGTTTGTTTCCAACCCGCTTGTGAAGATTATCAGAGATCGCAAAGAAAGGAATATATGATAACAACAAGAAGATGAAGAAAGTAATAAAGAGACTATCTGGACAGAACTGGATAGAACTGTCTAATAAAAGCAGCAATATAAGTGATGTTTGGACCCCCGTTCGGAGCTTGGAGTATGGGCACCCCCAACAAAATTTTAAAATCTGGCTGTATAATTTGGAACCAATGTGATTTGGAAATAATGAGATTTGATTGGCCTGTTAATAAAAATTATATATATATTTTTTAAAAGTCCTCGTTGGGTTTTCTAAAAGTTTGTGTACTTCTGCAAATCCTGGACTTTCCCAAGCATGCTGGTACCTGCTCCTTGTTTTTCAGTGGGACCGTTTGGGCTATGCAGTGGTTGTTACTCTGCGTATGAGTTCATCATTAGAAGAGTAAAGGTAAGGGGACCCCTGACCATTAGGTCCAGTCGTGACCGACTCTGGGGTTGCAGCGCTCATCTCACTTTATTGGCCAAGGGAGCCGGCGTACAGCTTCCGGGTCATGTGGCCAGCATGACTAAGCCGCTTCTGGCGAACCAGAGCAGCGCACAGAAATGCCGTTTACCTTCCCATCGGAGCGGTACCTATTTATCTACTTGCACTTTGATGTGCTTTCGAACTGCTAGGTTGGCAGCAGCAGGGACCGAACAACAGGAGCTCACCCCCTCATGGGGATTCGAACCGCCGACCTTCTAATCGGCAAGTCCTAGGCTCTGTGGTTTAACCCACAGCGTCACCCGCGTCCCATTAGAAGGGTGCTTTATCTTAATATTGCTGCACACCAGCCGAATCTCTGAGCGGTGTAACATTCCCAAGGTTTCAGGCACTTTTCCAGGGTCTGGGTTAGTTTGTTCCAGCAAGGCAGTTCCTATGAATGACATGCACGAGACGTGTCCTTCTCGAAGCCTATCAGTGACCTCAATAACTGCTTTTATTTTAATTTGAATAGCATTTCTAGGGTCTGTTGGGTCCCAATATCATCATATTGCAAAATTACCCAGCTCCTCTTGAGGGTCACTTTGATCCACACAAGAGTCTGCAGATACTTTCTCGTGTTACTAAGGTCTTCCCATGGGAAGCAAGATGAATGCTTTGTGAGTTTGACTGACCCAAATTGGTCTCTTTATGCTACTTATGGATATAGCAAAGCTATGTACGGGGTAGCAAAGCCTTGAATTGACTGAATCTCCTTCAAGGAGACATAAGAAATGGAGCAGGCTGAGTCAGCAGAATGGTGAGGTCTTTGGAACTCGGGTCTCAGTGGCTTCTATATCATTGGAACGATAGTGGATGGAAATAAACAACAACAACAAAATCCTTTTTCCAAAATGGGCAAAGGACACAACTGAACGTCTTGACTTCATTTTTGAGAAGAAGGAAGCCCAAGGCTATGTGCTTGTCAGGAATGAGCCAGCTCCAAGTGAAGGTTTGCAGCCAACTGCAGAAAGCAGCCAGGAACAGAGAGGCTTAGATGTTAGTCAGGCAGGGGAGAGCCGGCTGCAGCAGATTTCGGCTCTTCCTGACCTTGACGGGCAGGCTGATAAAACAGTAGCTGAGAGCAGGCTAGAACACAGCCAAAGCTGGGCGGAAGCACAAATAGGCATGAATAGATTCAGAGGTAGCATCTCAGATCAGGAAGGGGTTGGAGCTGATCCACTAAGTTCGAAGAGTAAGCGAATGGTAGGGCTGCAAGATAGGAAGCAAAACAAGAGACGTAAAGGTCGTAAATTCAGTATCTTCTGTCAATGCCGGAAGAAGTCTTCAGAAGGGTTATCTTAAGTAATGATGCCAGAGGCTTTGTCAGAGCCATCCGGAACTATCTGTTTTTGCAATAAATCCTCCTTTTTCATTACCTATGCTTACAGTGTTATCAAGCTGAGAATCTGAACTCCTGACAGTGCTAAAGCATCTTTCCACAGCTTAGTGCCCTCAAGATGTTTTGGGCTATAACTCACATCAATATCAGCCAGTATAGCCAATGGTCAAGGATGATGGAAGTTGCACTGGGTTGAGGAAGTCTGGGCAAAAGACCTCGCTGAATCTAAGCAGGGCTGGGTGTGGCCAATGCTTGGAAAGGAGTCTGTCTGAAACCCTGCCTATGCTACCTTGAGTTCCATGGGAGAAAGTGTGGATATAAATGTAATAATCAGGAGGCAGCAGGAAATATCTGACGCACAATCCTAAAATGAACCAGTGGGGAATTGGGAGAGGCTTGTTGTTTTTTTAAGGGATGTATTCTTCCCTTATCTCTTTCTTCAAGCTGGCTTGCAAAATATCAAAAAAGACAGTGTGCAGTGTGCTTTTTTTTTTTTTAAATCATTTTTGCACCGTAACAATTATATGTGTCTATTAAAAGCGTATAATTTTCCCAAACACCACTATCTGGGCTTCAGAGCAGGATCAGTGGCTTCTAAGCAGACATACTGCTTAAAAATAGGAAACGCCCAACATATAGTGGGTTGCACCGAATGTTAGTTATATTCAGGGTAAGCCCAGATATGGGAGAGACATGTTTTGTTGCAGCTGGGGAAGATGAAGGCGCCCAGTTGTCCGTTTCTTCTCTCTGAGCTCTTCCCAGCCATCATTCCTCCTCTGGTCACTGCTGTGGATACATGGCCTGGCTGTCTGTCTCCAGGCACTGCATTCGTCTACAAGGGATTCCCACGCAGGTACTATTACTTCCCTTGACTGGGGCTCTATACTTCTGTTGATGCAGTCTAGAATATCAGCTTTTTTTGCTTCTGCACCACACTGTGAATTCATATCAAGCTTGTGGTCTGCTAAGATCCCCCCAGATCCTTTTCTCATGTACCGCTGGGAAACCTGGTGTCCCCCCATCATATATGTATTCAGCTGATTATTCCTCCCTAATTGTAGAACCTTACATTTGCCCTTATGAAATTCATTTTGTTAGTTTGGGCCCAGTTCTCCAGTCTGTTGAGATCATCTTGAATCTTGTCTTCTGCAGTATTAGCTACCCCTCCCAGTTTGGTGTTACCTGCAAATTTGATGAGCAATCCCTTTATTCCTTCGCCCACAAACAACAACGGGCCCAAGACAAAACACTGTGGCACCCCACTTGTCACTTTTCCCCAGGATAACAAGGAACCATTAGTGAGCACTCTTTGATTTCAGTCAGTCAGCCAGCTACAAATCCACCAATAATAATAATAATAATAATAATAATAATAATAATAATAATTTATTATTTATACCCCGCCCATCTCTGGGCAACTTCCAACAGAATATTAAAATACAATAACCTATTAAACATTAAAAGCTTCCCTGAACAGGGCTGCCTTCAGATGTCTTCTAAAAGTCTGGTAGTTGTTTTTCTCTTTGACATCTGGTGGGGGGGCGTTCCACAGGGCGGGTGCCACTACCGAGAAGGCCCTCTGCCTGGTTCCCTGTAACTTGGCTTCTCGCAGTGAGGAAACTGACAGAAGGCCCTCAGCGCTGGACCTCAGTGTCTGGGCAGACACCTCACCCAGCCTACATTTTACCAGCTCCTCCACAATAATATCATGGGGGACATTCTCAAAAGCCTTACTGAAATCAAGATACACTACATCCGTAGCATTCTCCTGATCCACCAGCTGGTGACTTTATCAAAGAAAAAGAAACTTTATTAAAAAAAAAAAGTTCACCACACAGTATCTGATTCTGCTAGCTTTCTGTTTTGGTGTGTGTGTGTGTGTGTGTGTGTGTGTGTGTGTGTCCCCATTGTCCAGGTGTGTGCTCCACTTTCTGGGTCTATTTTTCTGCCTTTCATTTTAAGAATAGAAGCGTCTCCAGATGGACGGGGTATAAATAATAAATTATTATTACTATTATACTCAGGGCCTGAGTCTCCCCCTCCCTGCATTAAAGTCTCCCCATTCCTCTCCCCACCTGAATGCTTTATTCGCTGCTCCAGCATGCAGAAGACTCAGAGATACCAGTGTTCTTTGAAAGCAATATTTTACACATGATTTGAAATTGTAAGGGTCTGTGTCAGGGATGGGGGCCCTATGACGCCCAAGACATGGGCGTAACCAGGATTTATGTTGGAGGGGCAAGACACTCACCTGTCATCGTCCTCTGACTCTATCACTCAGCCAGGTTGCCAGTTGTGTTGCTAGAATGCACTGCAACATCATGCAAGTAACCTAAGCGAGCATTTCTATTTAAAATATTCTGATTATTTCTACTCTTAGTTAAGTATTTTTATTTGCTTATTTGATTTAGGGGGGAGCAGCTGCCCCCCTGGCTATGTCCCAGATAATAATTATAATAATAATAATTTTTTTATGCCCCGCCCATCTGGCTGGGTTTCCCCAGCCACTCTGGGTGGCTTCCAACAGAATATTAAAACCATGATAAAACATCAAACAGTAAAAACTTTCCTAAACAGGGCTGCCTTCAGATGTCTTCTAAAAGTCAGATAGTTATTTATTTCCTCATCTGATGGGAGGGTGTTCCACAGGGCAGGCGTCACTACTGAGAAGGCCCTCTGCCTAGTTCCCTGTAACCTCACTTCTTCCAATGAGGGAACCCTCAGAAGGCCCTCGGAGCTGGACCTCAGTGTCTGGGCTGAAAGATGAGGATGGAAACGCTCCTTCAGGTATACTGGGCTGAGGCTGTTTAGGGCTTTAAAGGTCAGCAACAAGACTTTGAATTGGTATTGTTGGACTACAGATTCCAACATAGAATCATAGAATCATAGAGTTGGAAGAGACCACAAGGGCCATCGAGTCCAACCCCTGCCAAGCAGGAAACACCATCAGAGCACTCCTGACATATGGTTGTCAAGCCTCTGCTTAAAGACCTCCAAAGAAGGAGACTCCACCACACTCCTTGGCAGCAAATTCCACTGTCGAACAGCTCTTACTGTCAGGAAGTTCTTCCTAATGTTTAGGTGGAATCTTCTTTCTTGTAGTTTGGATCCATTGCTCCGTGTCCGCTTCTCTGGAGCAACAGAAAACAACCTTTCTCCCTCCTCTATGTGACATCCTTTTATATATTTGAACATGGCTATCATATCACCCCTTAACCTCCTCTTCTCCAGGCTAAACATGCCCAGCTCCCTTAGCCGTTCCTCATAAGGCATCGTTTCCAGGCCTTTGACCATTTTGGTTGCCCTCCTCTGGACACGTTCCAGTTTGTCAGTGTCCTTCTTGAACTGTGGTGCCCAGAACTGGACACAGTACTCCAGGTGAGGTCTGACCAGAGCAGAATACAGTGGCACTATTACTTCCCTTGATCTAGATGCTATACTGCTATTGATGAGGCCCAGAATTGCATTGGCTTTTTTAGCTGCCGCGTCACACTGTTGGCTCATGTCAAGTTTGTGGTCAACCAAGACTCCTAGATCCTTTTCACATGTTCTGCTCTCAAGCCAGGTGTCCCCCATCTTGTATTTGTGCCTCTCATTTTTTTTGCCCAAGTGCAATACTTTACATTTCTCCCTGTTAAAATTCATCTTGTTTGTTTTGGCCCAGTTCTCTAATCTGTCAAGGTCGTTTTGAAGTGTGATCCTGTCCTCTGGGGTGTTAGCCACCCCTCCCAGTTTGGTGTCATCTGCAAATTTGATCAGGATGCCTTGAGTCCATCATCCAAGTCGTTGATAAAGATGTTGAAGAAGACCGGGCCCAAGACAGAACCCTGTGGCACCCCACTAGTCACTCTTCTCCAGGATGAAGAGGAACCATTGATGAGCACCCTTTGGGTTCGGTCAGTCAGCCAGTTACAAATCCACTGAGTGGTAGCATAGTCAAGACCGCATTTTACCAGCTGCCCCTGGCTGATAATATAATAATAATAATAATTTATTATTTATACCCCGCCCATCTGGCTGGGCTTCCCCGGCCACTCTGGGCGGCTTCCAAAAGAATATTAAAATACTATAATACATCAAACATTAAAAGCTTCCCGAAACAGGGCTGCCTTCAGATGTCTTCTAAAAGCCTGGTAGTTGTTGTTCTCTTTGACATCTGGTGGGAGGGTGTTCCACAGGGAAGGCGCCACTACCGAGAAGGCCCTCTGCCTGGTTCCCTGTAACTTGGCTTCTCGCAGTGAGGGAACCGCCAGAAGGCCCTCAGTGCTGGACCTCAGTGTCCGGGTAAAACGATGGGGGTGGAGACGCTCCTTCAGATATACTGGACCAAGGCCGTTTAGGGCTTTAAAGGTCAGCACCAACACTTTGAATTGTGCTCGGAATTGTGATGACCACACTGGCTTGCAGTTGGAGTCAGAAGCAGGGATAGCCAACGTGGTGACGTCCAGATGTTGGTCCCATCAGCCCTGACTAGCATGGCCGAAGGCTAGTGGTGATGGGAGATGGAGGCCAGAAACATCTGGATGACATCAGGTTCCCCTTCCCCATCCAGTGCTGAAGAAAAGAGGAGTTGGGGAAATAAATAGGTTTCTGTGTAATAAGCACACATATGCGCTCCAGGAAAATCTAATTCCATCCTTAGTCACGGAGGAAGTAAGTGTTATGAGTCTCCTATCAAATTGCCAAAGGCCTTGGTGGATGAAGTGACTCATTCTGAACAAAGCATGGCACTAACAAGTTGTACTTGCCCTCCGAGAAAATAAATATACATGCCAGAATGTAGAAAAAGGCACAGGGACCAAAATAGCCGTCAACCAGCCTTTATTTCCAGTCAAGTGGTTAGAGTGCTGGACTAGGAAACAGGATGACCAGGGTTCAAAACACTACTCAGTCATGGAGCTCACTGGGTAACTTTGGGCCAGTCACTGTTTCTTAGACTGAGCTACCTCACAGGGTTGTTTGACGATAACATGGGGAGGGGAACCCATGTAGGCTGCTGTCAGGGAACTGACATCGGAGCCTGAGGCGGAGGGAAGGCTCTCAAATGATGCTGGAGAAGGGCCAAGCAGGGAGAGAGGCAGTTCAGCAGAGGGGGAAGCAAATCAATGTTACACCAGGGATAAAGGGGGGCAGATGGGGGAATCGGCGAGAGGGCTCCAGGACTCTTCACTGGACACCAGCAGGGAGAGCACGGGTCCTCCGCTACCCACGCCCTCCCTGCGCAGAAGACTTCCACGCAGGGAGAGTAGGAGGAGACTGGGCGTCAAACAACTTTTATGTTGGAAGAGGTTTAAGAAACGCCCACTGACGGATTCTGCTAGCGACTGAGGCAGCCACGAATTGAAGGGCTGTCCAGACAGAAAGGTTTAACAAGGCAACATAGCCAGGAGAGGCGGCAACTTACGCACGAGCAACCCCATACTCATTATAGCTGCCACCTTGAGTTCCTTAGAGGAAAGGTGGAAACCTAATAAATAAACAGATCATTCCAAAATGATTTTATTAGTTGAGTTTGCACCATATATATATATACATACATACACAGTGGTACCTCGGGTTACATACACTTCAGGTTACATACGCTTCAGGTTACAGACTCCGCTAACCTAGAAATATTACCTCAGGTTAAGAACTTTGCTTCAGGATGAGAACAGAAATCGTGCTCCGGCAGTGCGGCAGCAGCGGGAGGCCCCATTAGCTAAAGTGGTGCTTCAGGTTAAGAACAGTTTCAGGTTAAGAACGGACCTCCAGAATGAATTAAGTTCTTAACCCGAGGTACCACTGTGTGTGTGTGTGTGTGTGTGTGTGTGTGTGTGTGTAATTAAGCCACCATTCCTTCAGTCTTGAAAAGCCCCATGGGGGAAAAAAAAGAGGGCAAATAGTCTGCAAATGGCCAGACTCTGCGTTGCGATCCGCCGCCTGCCCGAAATAAACTCTGGGTGTCAGGATGATAAAACCATTGTGGGCTCTCAGAAGGGAGGTTGTCACAGCAAGAAGGCGCCCGTAATTAATAGAGCTGCCACACAGCTCCCAGGAAGGCTAAGAATAAAACACTCCCTCCGAGGGACCCAAAAAGTTTTGAAAAATCTCCTCTTTGGCTTAATTATATTACAAGGGACGACACACATTGGGAGGGGGGCAAGGATGGAAACGGGTAATGTGTGTGCAAGGGAGAGTTGCAAAAGGCAAGGCAGAAAAGTGGGAGGGAGGAAAAAATGAGACGAAGGTGAAAATGGGGGTACAAAGGGGGTTGCATAAAGTATAATTAAAGCTATGGTTTTCCCAGTAGTGATGTATGGAAGTGAGAGCTGGACCATAAAGAAGGCTGATCGCCGAAGAATTGATGCTTTTGAATTATGGTGCTGGAGGAGACTCTTGAGAGTCCCATGGACTGCAAGAAGATCAAACCTATCCATTCTGAAGGAAATCAGCCCTGAGTGTTCACTGGAAGGACAGATCCTGAAGCTGAGGCTCCAATACTTTGGCCACCTCATGAGAAGAGAAGACTCTCTGGAAAAGACCCTGATGTTGGGAAAGATGGAGGGCACAAGGAGAAGGGGACGACAGAGGATGAGATGGTTGGACAGTGTTCTCAAAGCTACTAACATGAGTTTGACCAAACTGCGGGAGGCAGTGGGAGACAGGAGTGCCTGGCGTGCTCTGGTCCATGGGGTCACGAAGAGTCGGACACGACTAAACAACAACATGGGTCATTAAAGGAACAAAGGAAGTGGCTCAATGGCAGAGGTGAAATGGGTGGGGGTGCCCTCCCTCAACTCACTGGTAGTTAAAAAGATAAAGGCCAGAGTTGGAGAGTTGAGTTAGGTGAGGTAGAAGCTAGAAGTTGCAAGGCTGGGCAGCTGGGAAGTTTCATTAATGTGTGACCCTGGAATTCTTGGTCCCCCTCCAAACTGATGCCAAAGTTTAGTGATAGTTTAGTGCTGTTTTGTGCCGTGAACCCCACATTTCGCGCCACCACCCCCAAACCAAGAAACTGACACAGCAGATCAAGGTCACAATGCCCCCCCAAAAAACCCAACCTTGTTTGATTGTCCCCGAACAGGAGTCAAAGTTTTGAGCTAGCTTTGTGCTATGGACCCCACGTTTTGTGCCACCAACCCCCAAACTGAGTAACTGTCACTCAAACTGGGGTCACAAGTAAATGACCAAATACCCAACCTTGTCAATCAGTTTGTCAACCCCTCCCTATAACCCTGGCCAGAGTGAGGACCACCCCCCTTTATGCAAATGTGGCCTTTGATTATTTGGCTTTGCACCCCCCAAAGTGCCTCCCCCAAAGGGACTTTCGAGAGCTGCCACAGCACACCTAGCTAGGGCAGCAGGCTTTTTCAATGCTGCCTGCCTGCCCAGGGTCTTGGTCCCTGCTCTGCTTTCACCACTCCTGGTGTTCAGTCCCTTCAGAGCCCAGCAAATGGGATGAGCAGGATAAGCAGGATAGCTAGACATCTGGACCAGCTAGATTAGCAACCTGAGATGTGGGCTCAGGAGGAGATGATGGGGAACAAGCTATCCTAACAGGGTCTCAAGAATAGATCCACATAGTGTATTCACCAATATTTTTAACTCGCTTCCTGAGGGGACTTCCTGAAAGCAAAACATTATAAATAGGACTGAGGCAAAACAACTTACTAGCTTTCATTTCCATTTGAGTGAGGGTCTAAAACAGGGAGGTCCAACTTTTCATACCAGGTGGGCTTCAAGAGTTCTTCAACATGGAACCGGTGGGTCACACACTGCCTTGTCTCACTTGGGGGTTGAGGGAAGCGGGGCCAAAATTTGGTGCCCCTCTCAGGCGTTTTTATCTGTTTACAATTTATCTGTAAATATTCAATAAACAATTTCCATTCTTTTATAAAAAGTTTGTTATCTTGATTTCTTATTCTTCCGGTAAGTTTCGCCATTTCTGCATATTCCATAAGTTTTTGTATCCATTCTTTCTTTACTGGGATTTCTGCTTCTTTCCATTTTGGGGCAAGTAATATTCTTGCTGCTGTAGTCACATACATGAATAAATTTCTATACAATTTAGGTAGTAATATCCCTATAATTCCCAAGAGAAAGGCTTCTGGTGTTTTTTGTTTTGTTTTGTGTTTTGTTTTGTTTTTACGAATGTTATTTTAAACATCCTTTAAAACTCCAGTGAAAACTTTTGGCCAAATTCGGAGGCAAAACAGAATGAGCCAGAGGGGTATGATGGATGTGGCCAGGGCTGAACGGGGCCGTTTGTCCTACCCACCTGCTAAAATTGGCCTGGGAGTGAAGGGACAGATAACTATCTGCCCTCCTGGGCTAAAAAAATTGTCCCACCCCTGGGCTACAGAACCAATGTTTGTGACCTAAAAAATTACTTTCGAAACTGGGAGCTGCTTGGACCTGAGTGTGTCTGGAAGTTTCACTCTTGGATTTATGATGCCTTTTTCTCCTCAACCCAGATCCGTGTGGGGTTGTTGCAGCTATTCTGCCGGAAAGCTCTCTGCACATGCTTGAAGGTGCTTTAGTCATTACTTGTCTTGTATCAGAGGTCCACCACTGCAGACAGGTGATGCCGTTGCTAAACCCACGGCTTGCTTCCAGCCATTAATTTCTGCTACTGAAAGAGGTCTGTGGGGAGAGATGAGAGAGAGAAAGAAAACTCATTTGCTTCACCAAATGAATATCAGATTTGAATGTTGCTGATTGTCTGCTGTGTGGCAGCTGGGAGACCTGAGTGAATATTGGACTTCATACCTCAGTGCTCTTTCTGAAAGACATCCACTTCCTTGCACTCAAAGGGAGTTGAAATGTCTCCACTTCCTTGCATACTTCTTGGCACAAATGCCTATTAGGCTGCTGTTGCAAGTCCAGTTTAAAGGTACAGAACCATCAGAAGGGAGAGTCTTGAAGTTGCAGACTGAGCAGACAGAAAAACAGGCCAGCTTGTCACTGTTTTCCCCACTAGGGTGTGATGTGTGCACTTCTCTTAAATTATCATAATTATTCCCATGTTTGCATCTATGCACACAAGTTCCTATATGCAAATTTTATGTCCTTTTTTTTTTTTTTGCAGAAGGAGGTGATGTATTTCCTCCTTTAAAAAAAAGTGACCCCTTATTTGCAGAAAAAGCAGCATTAAATGCTGCAGTCACACTTTCCTAGGAATAAGGTCCTACTGGATATTGTGGGACCAGATCCTGAGTCAATATACATACACAGGGTGGGACTGCCAAGGCCTAAGACAGATGGTTTGAGGACCCAATGACCTGTGGAAAAAGCCAAACCCAACATAACCCACCCAGCTGCTTACGGAAGTCTCCTGGGTGCTTCCTTACGAATCTCCCTGGAAATGAATACCCAATACCCCGAGTTTAATTGCTCCTAACAATATCTCAGCTGACACGGTTGTGCCAGTTCCGGCTGTAAAAGTCCCAAGCCGGAACGTTATGAGTCAAGGGTTCTCGACCCCTCAAGAGGCCTGCAGGCAGAGTATCTCCTTTCACTGCTACTATATGAAGCATCTTGGCTTTTAAGCACTTCCCTTGTTGTCATATATCAAAAAGAGGGCCCCAGGGAAACTGAGGAAGGATGAAATCTCAGCAGGATGCCACTCTGTCAGAATAAGCAGAAAATCAGGGTTACTTCGTCACCTTTGCTGAGAGATCGCCTGTCTTTGGCCTTCCCTCAACTATCACCTAGCCCTACCATCAGACTGCCTGGACTGCTTATACCTCAGCCGGTCATTATTGTGGGAATGTTCAGGGATGCAGAAGAGGATATATTGTTTGATTATAGCCTTTCCAACTTGTGTTAACAAGTTCACAATTTAGCAGAGTAACATTCCCCTTTTTAAACTCACAGCGGATGCGTTTGTTCAGGCTCGCTAAAGCCTCTATAATAACTGTTCTGGTATTTCCCCCTTATTCCCTCATAAAAGATAAGACACAACACAGTCTTCTATAAAAGTATAAAAAGAGTTTACTCACATTCTGTTCATAGTCAGATCCCAGAAGGCAGACTTAGCTTAGAAAAGTAACATACACCTGGAAACTATCTCATAAGGAGACAGTCCCTTTGTCCTCTCTTGGCTGGAGGCCAAGAAAACATCCTTGGCAAAGCAGATGTTGCTTCTTTGATGCATGTAGTCAAAGAGAGAGAGATGGCTGCCCTGCCCTGTGCTTTTGTAGTTACCTGCACAGGTGAGGCCACACCCACCTCTAGTTACATGCAGAGGAAGTCTGTCCCAGCCCAGAAGGAAACAGGAAGTTTACCTGCTGGCTGGACAAACATTCTTCCCCATGTGTAAACATGTTCACTCTAGGAATGTTGTACTTGACTGCTCTTGTGTTTCACATCCCACAATTATTTCCACTGCAATGTCAAGAGCCGATGCCTGTGTTTGCCATTATTATTATTATTATTATTATTATTATTAGTGGTGGGCAGGGCCAGAGACAAAATGGGTTGAGCAACAGATGTAAATGGTGTCTTTGGAAAGTAGGATATAGTTTCTCCACACACAGCTCACTATCCTGCACCCTAGAAGCAGTACTGGGGGCCACGGGGTGATTTCCCCAGGCGCAAAATTGTTAGGGGGCTCAAAATGTCAACCCCTGTTGCTGTCTCAATATGGCTGCCCGCTTCCGTCGCTGGGCTCCATTGAAAACGGCTTCTCCACATGAATCAGGACGTGACCTCTCCAGACAATGAAACAACTCTTCTTTTCTTATCTCTGTGGCTGTGATCTCCTGGCAGTTTGGCTGGGATGTGAGCTGAGAGATGTGAGAAAACACAACAAGCTGGAGCAGAGGGTCAGAGAGCCATGGCTGATTTCTGCTGGCATCCAAGATGGTGGCCATGGAAGAAGCAAGAACCTCCTGGAGTTGAAATAAAAAAAATTAAGGTCTTATACATATATAAGAAATGTTCATAAATGTACCAAGCAAACACGTACATAAACATATAAACCACATGTCTGAAGCAGCACAGGAAAACAGCCATCAAGTCATTTTGGCTCCCAAACTGACCAAATGTTTTCTCTGCAAAGTCAAAGGAAAATGGAAAAGCCTCCCCATTGTCTTTTCCTTCACAAATCCTGTCTTAAAGGTATGTCTGGGTATGAATAGGGTGAGCCTGTGACCTGGCTCAGGAACTAAGTATTTGTCACTACAAAACACTGGCCAGGCTCCCCAGGGTATCCAATCAAGTAAGCATTAATAGGTAATCTGCCAGACAGGAGATGAACAACGCACTCAGATTTCTGCTGTAGACCGCCCTTTCTGTGATGTAGGTATGATGTGTCTGGGGGTGGTCTTAAACTCCAGGGCAGGCAGTTTAAAATGTCTATATAAGGGCGGGCACACCTTGGTTCTGGGTCCTCCTTCTCCTGCGTGTGAAGGGGGCACCCTGTTGCAACAGTTCAATAAAGATCAGGCTTACTAGCTGCTTTGCTTCTCTCAATATTCTCTGGTTGGCCTCTGTTCTTTTCTCCGACCGATGGAGAACCTACAAAGGACTCTATAAGGGCTCTTGTGTCCCCCATAAGGGAATAAGGGCAGATTTTCGTTTATTACAGAGTGTAATGCTGGGAGCCTCTCCGTCATAGGCTCAGGTTGTATATAAGTATAAACCATATATCCTAAAGACACCACCGTCTCCGCTGTGCCTCATTTCCAAAAGGAAACAGGAACCCTGTATCAGCTCCCAGAATCCCTGGAATCTCACACTGCTCAGAGATTGGGATGACAGGCAATTTTGATTTGACACTGAATGGCTAGAGCCAGTATGGCATAATGGTTAGAGTGTCGGACTAGGACCTGTGAGATCAGGGTTCAAATCCCCACTCAGCCATGAAGCTCATTGGGCAACCTTAGGCCAACCACTGTCTCTGAGCCTAGCCTACCTCTCAGGGTTCTTGTGAGGATAAAATGGGGGGGGCAGGGAACCATGGACGCCACCTCGAGGTCCTTGGAAGAAAAGATGGGATGAAAATGCAATAAATAAGGTAACGAATTAGTTCTCTTTGCTTTGAATCTTCCTTCTTTTTTCTCCTTTTGTGCCCAGGACAAGATTTCCTCAAGGGCCGCTCACTTGTTTTCAGTAACGCGAATATTGCCAAACAAATTTAACATGTCTGCAAACTGTGGTTTCGGCTTTCTCTGACACGGACGGAATTGACGTGCCAAATTACGCCACTTGAACGCAGCCCCCAATGTGCAAATCCTCTGCCGCGCTTGCAAATGAAGCATTGTCTACTGAAGACAACAGCTCATTAATTTCCGAGATAGGTTCAAATGCAAAGTGGAGAATTTCACAGCAGGGCTGTCAGTTATAAGAAAGCAACACACACACACACTCTTTCCACCTCGCCCTGAGAAAATGTGCCATTCCTGGACCGCATTGGAAAGGTTGTACAGTGGTACCTCGGGTTAAGTACTTAATTCGTTCCAGAGGTCTGTACTTAACCTGAAACTGTTCTTAACCTGAAGCACCACTTTAGCTAATGGGGCCTCCTGCTGCTGCTGCTGCTGCGCCGCCGGAGCATGATTTCTGTTCTCATCCTGAAGCAAAGTTCTTAACCTGAAGCACTATTTCTGGGTTAGCGGAGTCTGTAACCTGAAGCATATGTAACCTGAAGCATATGTAACCTGAAGCATATGTAACCCGAGGTACCACTGTAGCTGTACCCTTTATAGTCATAAGCTGGAAGTTCAAAAGACATTGGGGAAACCTATGATTTAAATAGAGATCCCTTTAAAATCAAAAGGGACAGAATGGGGACATTGGCAAGAATAATGTTAACCGGAACACCTTCCTCGTTCTCTTGGAACGGCAAGGACCTGAGAGTTGCCGCAACGTTCTGGCAAGCCCCCCAAAACAAACCCCGGTGTTATCAAAGTACTGGGGGTGAAGAAGAAAAACGAACCATCTACCCACCCCTCAGCCTGAAGCATGGACAGTTCTAAACATGTGTTTGTGTAATTAACAAGAATAAGCTGTTTAAAGGGGATTACGCCTCCTTAAAGCCACAGCCATATGCCGACTGAGGGGAAAAGGTGCATTTCAGTTAATATCAGATCGCTCTGGAGCTGGGAGCAAGAGGGGGCAAGCAGGCCACAAGACCCTGCTCTTTCTGCTGTGGAACTTGGTCGCCGGCCCAATGAAAATGGATTGGATATAATGGCCTGTAACCCCGGAATCTGAAAGTGCACACTTAATAATTTTATTAATTACCATGGGGCAGGGCTTAGTGTGGTTTACAGTAATTATGTGAAACTCCAGGCTCTGCTCCCCGAGGGCAGGGAGGGGATAAACTGGGGCCCTGTGTAACAAGGGAAAAGTTGAAGGCAGCTCTAGGAAGTGTAGCCAACTCCTGTTTTTTGACACCCGTGCTCCCGTTCTTGAGCTGTGGACACTAGCGGGTGCCAAAGGTGGCCCCCACTTCAAAAAGCTTCCACTGCTGATTTATGCACAAATCAAATGGCATCATAAAAATCGCCTCTTTTTTACCTGTTGTTGTTGTCATTATTTTTATATCCCACCAAGGAACTCAAGGTGAGTGAGTTGTGCCCTGCATGTTTAGATCCCTGAAAGAAAGGGGATTTAAATAATAATAATTTTATAAGTTGTGTGCCTTTGTTTCTCAATTTTAGGGTTGCCTTGTTTCAAAAGGAAAACCCCCATGTTGTTGAGCTTTTTTTACAAAAATGCAAAAAATACGCAATTTTTTGCATTGTGACTTGCAGTTATTTTTATTGATCATAGATTAGTAATTATTTATTGTAATTGTTTAGAGTGAATTTCTGTTTATTGTTTGCTGATGTTTTGAGAGTTAATTTTATTGTGTACTATTATGTTCCAATAGATAATTGAATATTACTTTATCTGATATATATAAGTCATTCCATTTTAAAGTTATGGTTTATTTTGACTTTTTGCATTGGATCAGATTATTAAGAGGTGTGTGTTCTTTGTTGTATATTCTGTTGTTGTAAACCGACTAGTGTATAGTGATATAGAAAGGTGGTATAAAAATTAAAAGTGAAATGAAAGAAATGGCATACATTATTCCCTCTGTCTCCATCTTATTCTTACAACAACCCTGTGAGGTAGGTAAGATTGAAATACAGTAACTGGCCCAAAGGTCACTAGCTTCAGGGCTGAGTGGCTATTTGAACCCTTGTCTCCCAGGCCGTAGTCCAGGCTAGCAGGCTAACCACTATTGCCGCACTTCATCCCTGAGACAAATCTCATTTCCCGGTAGCTGTCACTCACTTTGTGCAACAGGGAAAGGAGCACACTTTTGTCCTAATGAAGAAACTAATTAACTTTGGTTGGTTTTGTTTAACTTTTTTTTCCCCTTACCCGGAAGATCTCTGTTCCCCTGCGACTTCCTTCCTACCAGATGGCAACAAGCATTTTTCTCTTTATAATTAAGGGCAACATCCTCAAACCGCTTTGGAAGACGATTGTCACCTCTTCTGCTAGATCTCAATGTTTCTTATGTGTCCATCATCGCAAGGCACGGCACTCCCTTTGGTAAAAGAAATCACACCCCTTCTGGGCATTAGGGAACTGATAACACTTAGAAAGTTGGCATGATATGAGTCGGTCATCTGTGTGGGGAAATGGAGGGACTGTTTTCAAACTGAGGGCCATAATCCCTTCTGGGCAACATTCTGAGGGCCACATGGTGGTGATGGGCGGAGCCAGGGGCAAAAATGGGCAGAGCAATGAATATTCATTTCACTTTGGCCCCTAGGTTTGCCCATCTTCCACCCCTGATCTATGTGATTATTTGTTTATTTGCAGACCACTTTTCGTTTCAAAGTAGTTCCGAGGCAATATTGTGGGCTCTGACCAGCTCTCTTCGATATTTGGGCAGGTTTTGGTTTTTGGCAGAATTTGGACCACAACTTTATTGATTACAGAAAGTGACTTGTTGCATAGGCTCTGGTTCGACTAGCTCCCTGTCATGCAGGTAGCGCTGACCCAGGGTTCCAGCATATGTCAGCCAAGGGTGAACACCTGGATAAGCAGAAAGCTGGGAACGGGCTAACTCCGCCACCCAAATGTCCCCGGGACTCAGGCACGGGCACAACCCCCTCTCACGGGTTGACCAAACCATCAAGTCCCTGGATTCCTTTAATGGAATACCCTTCACATAGGGATGGCGAGAGCATTCTCCCATCCCTATCACCTGAACCAGTGCATATCCGCAACCTTACAAGTTGTGAGGATTTGCTATGCGGCAGGCAAAACCCAAATGGCAACAGCCAATCAGCCAAGTGGGGGAAATTCCTTCTGTGCCCCTGTCCCAACGACAGACGGCACATGATGGCACAGCAAGGTCAAGTGCAAAGCCCTAAAAGTAGGGAGAGGTGGGCGGGTGTTCCAAATGCACGCGCCAAAAGAAAAAGCTCTGGGTCACGTGCATGGGCATAAATAGGTCCCTCGAACCATTTAGACTGCGTCCCATTGGCCAGATTGCACCCAGCTTCGAGGGACCTACCAATCGGGTGTTGTGGTTGTCCAAACGTACCCACCCACAACACAGGGTGTCGGTTGTCCTTAAATACGTGCCCTCTTTAAGGGAGGACCCGATTTGTCAGATTGTTCTGTTTTGCAACGCAGGGGATTTTTTTTGTTGCATGGTGTCTTTGTTTGACGATCCAAGTAAGCCCGAGGATTTTCCTATGACACTGTGGTTCACATGAGCTCTTGACTCCCTTGAACATAGGAACACAGGACGCTGCCTTACAAGGAGTCGAGACTATTGGTCCATCTGTCTCAGTACTGTCCACACTGACTGGCAGCAGCTTTCCAGAATTCCAGGCAGGAGCATCTCCCAGAGTTACCTGGAGATGCCAAGGAGCAAATCTGTGATCTTCTGCTTGCTCTACCATGGAGCTATGGGCCTTCCGTGAAATAGTGAATGGCATGGGATCGTTCTCTTCCAAGCAGAACTCCTTCTCTTTCACAGAATACCGAACAATAAACTCAGGGCGCACAATGACGAATAGCAATTACGTGCCCTTAGCAGGCTATTAGTCTCTCCCCCCCCCCCACACACACACATCATGTACGTGTTTGAGGAGATTATCCACGATTTAGGATTACCGCTGTTGTTCTCGACATTTAATTCTGCCTTCCATGCACCTATGCGAGGGAGGCCTTTCCGCTTCCCTGCCCCACACGCAATCTGGATTTTCTTGATGCTACTGTTGACATTACGATTATTTTATTTTTTTTAAAAAGCATAACCCTAACCCTCCATTGGCACAGATACAGGACCCCAAATGAGCGCAACCATGCTGTAAAATAACGGCGCAACCTCGAAAAATATATGCCACCACACAAATAACAGCCGCTAAAAAAAAAAAGGACAATGGGCTAGACAATAATCAGCTTACCAAAAAAAATTGAAATGGGAGGTCAAAGAAACAAGCTGTAACTGGAGACTGAGATGATGACAACTTGGGCAAAAGCAGTATCTGTGGGGAAGGATGTGTACATTTGGTTCCCTCAGAACTGTGGGGGTGTCTAAGGCTCCAATTGGTTTCACTCATTCAAATCATTCCAGGGAGTTTCCTGGCTTACAATAGCTAATGTTACTCTAGACTGCATCAGCAGAAGCATCGCATCCAGATCAAGGGAAGTACAGTGGTACCTTGGGTTAAGAACTTAATTCGTTCCGGAGGTCCATTCTTAACCTCAAAATGTTCTTAACCTGAAGCACCGCTTTAGCTAATGGGGCCTCCAGCTGCCGCCGCCCTTCCACCACCCGATTTCTGTTCTCATCCTGAAGCAAAGTTATTAACCTGAGGTAATATTTCTGGGTTAGCGGAGTCTGTAACCTGAAGTGTCTGTAACCTGAAGCGTCTGTAACCCGAGGTACCACTGTACATTCCTGAAAGCCTGGGCCACTCTCACTCCCAACGTGATTGGCAGTCTAAACTTCCAAGCTGCGAATCACGACTCCGAGTTCAAGGGCCAATGGCAGAGGCCCAAATCCTGAAATGTTCTGTGATTGGACATCATGTATGAAATCAGAACGCCACCGCCACGCGATTTCTGTGCTCATCCTGAGGTAAAGTTCTTAACCCGAGGTACTACCAGGTTAGTGGAGTCTGTAACCCGAAGCGTTTGTAACCTGAGGTGTTTGTAACCTGAGGCACCACTGTAATATTGCCACTTTATTCTGCCTTGGTCAGACTACACCTGGAATTTTTTGTCCAGTTCTTGCAGCCACAATTTAAGGCGAATGTTGACAAGCTGGAAGGTGTGCAGAGAAGTGAGACCAGGATGATCCAGGGTCTGGAAACCAAAACTTGAGGGAGCTGGTTATGTTTAGCCTGGGTAAGAGGAGACTTGAGAGGAGATATGATTGCCATCTTTGAATATCTAAAGGGCTGTCACATGGAAGATGGAGAATGCTGAACCATTGGCTTCAAGTTGCAAGGAAGCAGATTCCACCAGGACGAACGTTCTGACAGTAAGAGCTGTTTGACCTTGGAACAGACTCAGGAGGCCAGGCCTAGCTGTCAGGGCAGAGGAGGAGTGGTGGAGACCCCAGCCTGACCCTTCCAGAAAAGAAGGAGACAGTTCAGAATTACAACAGGGGTTTGAGGGAGGTCGCAGCTCAGAGGCAAATGAGAAGGAAAGCTGGGAAATAATGGGAGAGGAAGAGGAGGAGAAGGAAGAGGAGGAGAAGGAAGAGGAAGAGGAAGAGGAAGAGGAAGAAGAAGAAGAAGAAGAAGAAGAAGAAGAAGAAGAAGAAGAGCAACAGCTGATGGACTCTGTGTCTTTAGAAAGCATTCCAGACACACACCCTCTCCCAGAACCCAGCAGTCATTGAAAGTAGGAGAGCAAAGACCTCAAAGGCAGAGGGCACGTAGCAGCTCCCGTAGCTATGACTCATGAGGAAGTGGGAGAGAAGGAGGGGGTGGAGATTCACTCGGAGCAACGCCATTATTCTGAGAGGCTGCATTCCCAAGCCTCTCTCTGTGAATATTGAATAAAAGCAGATGGTAAGGACTTTTCCTTGTCTTGTCCGTTCTTGGCAGCCTGCTGTGGGGGTTGGTACGTCTGCCGCCTGACTGAAGCTTTCCCACAGTCGCTGAAGCCATTTCTCTGCATCTAGCCATTCCATTACACTAATAAAGAGATTGGAGGAGCCCTTGAACACATACAACTCATGTTCAGCTTTTGCCTCCAGCACAGCTGGCTGCATCTATCGTTCTGGATATCGATGTTGGTCCAGCACGCACGATGCTTGGACAGTGTTGTATGGACACGGGAGAGGTTGGGAGAGGGAAATGACTCAAGCACCAGCAAGCCGAGTCGCCAGCTTTCCGAGCTAAATACACAAAGATGCAACAGGCAGCTACAGAGACATCTCCAGAACAATGGGGAGATTTGGCAGATAACATGACTGCATCGCAGATACCACGAGACAGCTGGGAGCGCATTAAAAAAAACCCCCACACATGCACCAGAAGGACTCATCTCCAGTACAGCCCACCTGCCGCCCTATGTCTCCAATGTCTTAATTTACGTATTCAATAAAGGCGTATTAAAGCTGGTCTCACTCTCCTGAGGTCTCTGTGGGCTCTCAGCGGAGCAGTCTCCCCTCCTCTGTCATGCCGTTCTATCAAAATTACACAAGCAATTAAGTCGTAATTAGCCTCTTTTGGCAAAAAGGCATCTGAGACTTAAGCTTACACGGTTGCTCTTAATGACTGCTCGACACCGGCACTGTGGAAAATTAATCATGCATTTGGCTTAATTAATTAGCTGATCCCTTTGCCAGCAACAGGGTGGGTGTGGAAGCGATACCAGATACCACGTGATCCCGGATAGAGCTGCCTGGAAGGCACATGGAGGTTTCATGTGGTCTAGCGTCATCATTATTACTTATTAAACTTGTACATCTCCCTATACCCATAGATCTTATGGCGGTTCACAACACACTTTTGGTATGTGGAGTGTTTTGTTGCTAGGTGCCCATTCTGAGATTTTTCACTATGCAATTTCTTTTCAGAGCAAGGATCTGTTTATGGAAAGCTGGGATCTACTGATGGACCTCTGGCCGATTTGGGGCGTAGAAACAAGGGTCAGTTCATTTCTGAAGTAGGAGGATTAGCAAAGAATGTAAGACATTGCTGCATAAACCCAACATTATATTCTAGAATCAATGGAGACTGCCTGCTAGCTTTTTCTATGTAGTCCGCACACAATCCAGATCTATGGTCATTGTTGTTGTTGTTACTGCCCCTGGAAAGCATTTCTTGAGAAATTGGTTTCATTCCTAACTTAGGTCCCATTTATCTGTGAGATCACCTTACCCCCATATATGCCCACTCAGCCACTTTGATCTGTGGAACTGGCACTGTTCCAGCTGCCTGTTCCACATTTGTAAGAAATCAATCTTTTAGGGTGACAGCACTCAGGATTCTATGGAATTCCCTGCTTACTGACATCAGTCAGGCACATTCGCTGTACCCCTTTCAGTGTCTGCTAAAAACATTTTTGTTTAGATAAGCCTAGATGTAGTGCGCTTTAGTCTGTTTTTAGTTTATCGCTAGTTTTAATTTTTAAAAATGTTTTAGTCGTTTTCAGCAGGCTTTGCCAATGACTTATAATCACAGAAGTCCGCTCATGTTCCCCGGTGAGCAGTGACCCAGCTGGAGAGCAGAGGGATGCCGCCCGTGTCATCGGGACTCCCAGCTGCGTCATGCCCCCAGCTGACCAATCGGCACAGCCGAGGGTGTGGCTGCTTGCCATTTAAACTGTGGCGTCCTCCTTTCACCACTTTGCCGGATCTCCCAGCCCACCCGCCCTCTTTTTATGTGTTGCTATGACAGCAGCCTTGCCATGGACTAATGTCGGCCGCCATATTGGTGGGGCCAGGTAGGAATTTTTCCACTTGGCAAATTGGCACCAGCCATTTGGTTTTCACCTACCTTGTAGCAATCGTCACAACTTTGCAAGGTTAGGCATTGGGTAAGCCTTTGTTATGGGAGGGGTGGTTGTAGCTTCCTCCTGCCCCTCCTCAGTAAGAGTATTCTGTTAAAGGGATCTAGGGGTGTGGATCCTGTCTGTCTATTTTATCCCATTAACCTAAATATTTGTGTCCATGTGTTTATTATCTAAGGGAACTGTGGGCCCTGGGGCCTCGCCACGCAATAGTAGAGTTGCTTTATACTTTTTGTAAATCACTGGGGGGGTGGGGGTATTTTGCAATCAAACGGTGTATATATTTTATGAAACGAAGAAACTAGGTTTTCACCTGTGAGTTCAGGAGCTTGGATCCTGGATCCTGGGTTAAGTGGGACCATGGGTTTGATCCAATAAGATTGTTTTTATGTTCATAGAACACATTGCCAAAGCACCTGAATGAAGTCTCTTTAATCAAATAACATTTTCAAAGGAATGGCTTTGTCAGTTGAGCCATAGATGAAAACATATGCCAAGATGAAAGAAGATGTTGGGCTGATATTTCATCTTCCCCTTTCTTTAGCTGTTATCTAAAAAGAAAAAGAAGAAAAAAAACACTTATCCACCAGTGCTACCACCCCCGTAATCCAGACATTTTCTTTAATGAGGTTCACATTTAGAAGTGACAACAATGGATCTCTTTGAGCAGCCCTGTTTGTTTGTTGAGGCCAAGGACCTTGGGACGAGAGCAAACCGCAGAATATAAATTACATTTCTCTGAGATTCGCTAAATAAAACATGCAGTTGGGGGGATAAGAGGGGAGTTTGTTAAATATTTCAGAGCATCTCCTCCTTCGAAGGTCCTCTTGCTCCCTCACTCCTTGTGTACCAATGTGCAAAATGTTTTCATACTCAAACGCCTGTTAGATTTATTTTAAAACAGCATTTTCTCCCCCACCCAACCCCCAAAAAAACCTCATGGAAAGCATGCCACTTAACTCTGTATCAAGAGCCTTACAAGGAATCAATTGTGCCCAAATTAAACAATGTTTGATACACCATGAGCTACGACAGAACCCATTTACTAATCAATATTGGGACTGAGAGCTAAGCTGTCTTTCCTGGAGATATTTTTACAACTCTATGAGGCAAATTTTGCTTTTATTGTTGGAATCGAATCATGGGGAGAAACAGGAGATTCTTTCCCTTATTTGTCAGGCAAGATGCTCCATTATTTACACCGCATTTGTAGAGAACAAAGCCAAAGAGAGCTTATCTTCCTTCTTAATGAAAGGTTCTCCTTCCTTTTAAGAGCAAACATGCACTCTTCAAATATTTCCTTTGATTGCGTTTCATCTGTAAGCGCTAAATATAACAAAAGCGCAGGGCGGTTTTCGTTCACAGGTTTCTCTGCAAATGGCTCTCAGGCATTTTTGAGCAGCGGGTGTCCTTGCTAGGCAGGCTGGGTCAACAGGTGAGCCCCTCTGAGGTTCCTGATTTGAGTGAGAAGTTCTAGAATGTGGAACCTGGAAGGCAACCATTAAAGACTTCTGATCTGTTGACAAGGCAAAGACAGAAAGCCACTCCTAGTCTTTAAAGCATGAATGGGGAGAGGACAAGCGCAGGATCTAAATGTGACTCTCGGAACGCTCCTTAGGCCACGCCTTCTCTAGGGCTGGATTACATATTGATATATCATTCAAAGCCGGATTGAAGTCCATGTTGTGATATTGGTTTCCTAATTCCTGACCTAGCAATATATCACAAATCATTATGTGTGTGCAGTGCCGGATTTACGTATAAGCAAAACAAGCTATAGCTTAGGGCCCCATTCTCTTGGGGGCCCCCAAAAAAATTAAAGGAAAAGAAAACCTGGATGTACATTTCCAAAATAAAAGATATAAAACAAATAAAATAAAACCTACATACAGAGACTGCGTGTTGTGTTGTGTTGTGTTGTGTTGTGTTGTGTTGTGTTGTGTTGTTGTGTTGTGTTGTGTTGTGTTGGCTCCTATGGAGTAAGTAGTGGGCCCCGCAAATTGTTATTTGCACATTTGTTATGCACTTTAGATACCTATTAGGTCCATAAATTACCATATAGCATATATTCAAAACAAAAAAGAGCGACAATTTGTTGTTCAAAAAGGACAGCTGGACATATACACGGCCCCATTACTTTTAGTAGCTTAGGGCCTCATCAAACCTAAATCTGGCCGTGTGTATGTGTTTGTGCGCACTATGTCTCCCAGCTTCATCTGGTACGCAGGCTGAGACCCCACCTGCCCGTGGACTGTCTTGCCAGAGTGGTGGGTGTTCTGGTTATCCCCCGCTTGGACTACTGCAATGCACTCTATGTGGGGCTACCTTTGAAGGTGACCCAGAAACTGCAATTAATCCAGAATGTGGTAGCTAGACTGGTGACTGGGAGTAGCCGCCGGGACCATATACAGTAACACTGGTCCTGAGAGACCTGCATTGGCTCCCAGTATGTTTCCGGGCACAATTCAAAGTGTTGGTGCTGACCTTTAAAGTCCTAAACAGCCTCAGTCCTGTATACCTGAAGGAGCGTTTCCACCCCCATCATTCAGCCTGGACACTGAGATCCAGCGCCGAGGGCCTTCTGGCGGTTCCCTCATTGCGAGAAATGAGGTTACACGGAACCAGGCAAAGGGCCTTCTCGGTAGTGGCACCCGCCCTGTGGAAGGCCCTCTCATCAGATGTAAAGGAAATAAGCAGCTATCCTAATTTTAAAAGACATCTGAAGGCAGCCCTGTTGAGGGAAGTTTTTAATATTTAATGCTGTACTGTTTTTAACACTCAATTGGGAGCTGCCCAGAGTGACAGGGGAAACTCAGCCAGATGCGCGGGATATAAATAATTAATAATAATAATAATAATAATATTACTATTACCATTTTATTATTATGCAAAAATTACAATGTGGGGGAAAACAGGAAGCCAGCCAATGCCTCTGCATAGCTCCATCCTTATTTCAGACACTGATATAATGCAAATCATGCTTTGAATTGTTCAACTATGGATAGCTCAGTTGGGGCAGCATGGGACTCTTGATCTTACGGCCGTGGGTTTGAGCCCCACAATGAACGAAAGATTCCTTCATTGCAGGGGGTTGGATGAGAATAATCCTCACAGTCCATTCCAGTACTATGATTTGTGCTTATATAAAGCTTTACATTGCATTTCTCCAACCAAACAAGGTTTACAGTAATGCATATAAATTAGCATGCATAAAAAGTGATGACTATTGGTGAAATAATGTAAAAAGTTGCATTATGCAAAAATCTGTACATTAGTCAAAACTGCTTATAAAAATGCACTAACATGCTGATGAATTTCCATGAGGGTTTTCATAAAATAAAAAAAAGCACCAAATTGCAGATTGCTGCAAAATGTGGAGAACTGAATTTAAGGCTGGAAAAGTTAGAAAGGGAGAGACCCTAAATTGGCAGGTCCTGTTCATTTCCCTGAATGAAAACTGCAGACTGCAAATGACTGGGAGGTGAAATAATACTTTTACCGTCAGCACTTTCCACTCCCCCACCCCTCCCCCCCAGCATTTCATTAAAGAAGACATATTGACTCTGATAAAGTTAAAGCCGCCGGTCTCTCTTAATTGTTCTTGACATTTCCTTTGGTGTGCCAAATGATGGATCACCCCAGGAACTCAAGTCTCAGATAGCTGGCAAGGGAAGTCAAGAAAGTCATCTGTTTGTTTTATTTCTGGTGGGGGTGGGATCCTTCCCACTCAAGGGCCCAGTTCCCAGAAGGGCCTCAGCTCTGATGGGTGAAAAATAAGGTTTGCATAGAGGGGAACAGATTTGTGGGCTGAGAGCCGGACTTACTGAATTCACATTTATTTGTAAGATTTCTTACCAGCCCATCACCGTAAGGTCACAGGTTGTCCTGGACTGGTTGGACGCAGAAGAATGGTGGGAGGTACCAGCTGGGGAACCCCCAAGGGAAGAAGGCTCAGAGCACGGGGATTGGTGGTGGGACAACCATGAGTGGTCAGAGAGAGAAGACTGGGAGGAGGAGGTGTCGGAAGCTGGAGGGGTAACAGGACTCAGTGAGCGGGGAGAGTCTGTGGCAGAGAGAAGGCCAGAATCGGAGGCAGAAGCTGGAGCAGGAGGGTGAGATGAGGGAGGCCGATAGGCAGAGCTGAATCTGGCTGGTGAAGTTTCTCAGGTGTCTCCCCTCCTGCTGCAACCAGCTTTCCTCTCCCAGAACCAGAAAAGGCATGAAAAGGGCCACAGAGAAGTTAGCAGGGGCAAGGGGGAAACTGCTCAGACCCGTGCTTTCTAGACACAGCACATGGAAGCATGGACAAGCCCTTAGTTTTCTTTATCTCTTCAACCAGCAGTCTTACCAGACTGAGTAACGGATGGCACTGTAGTCTAAACCACTGAGCCTCTTGGACAGGGGTCAGCAACCTAAGGCCCATGGGTCGGAAGCGACCTGAGGAGATCCTTTGACCAGCTCACGAGCAGCCCACGAACCAAGCTGCCCACTCGTGCACTGCGCTAAACCAGCACGGCATGGGGATTCGCTTCCGCAGCGCCAGAAATCACATCTACACAAATGCCAAAAATCACGGGGGTGCAATCCGGCCCATGGAGGGATCTCTGCGGAACCGATCCAGCCCAGGCAAGATAAACCTTGCTGACCCCTGCTCTTGGGCTTGTCGACCAGAAGGTCGGTGGTTCAAATCCCCACAATGGGATGAGCTCCCATTGCTCTGTCCCAGCTCCTGCCAACCTACCAGTTCAAAAGCACGCCAGTGCAAGTAGATAAATAGGTACCACTGTGGCAGGAAGGTAAATGGCGTTTCCATGTGCTCTGGTTTCCATCAGTGTTCTGTTGTGCTAGAAGTGGTTTAGTCATGCTGGCCACATGACCTGGAAAGCTGTCTGTGGACAAACGCCGGCTCCCTCGGCCTGAAAGCGAGATGAGCACCACAAGCCCATAGTCACCTTTGACTGGACTTAAGCGTCCAGGGGTCCTTTACCTCCCCCCCCATACCAAACTATTCATTTCTGCATACTGCTGCAATATATTTACTAAACTCCAACAACAGAACTACCAGAAGAATCCCCTTTGCAGATCTTAACAGGTTGTTAGGGATGGAAATTGCCTTTCAGGTACTCGGGGCCTAAGTCATTTAGGAATTTAAACACTCATGTGAGCGTCTTGAATCGACCTGGAAACACACTGGTGATTCTTATACGCACTTACCAAACAGAAGTTAAAGTCCTAGAATTACGGAATCATAGAGTTGTAGGGTTGGAAGGGACTTTGAGGGTCATCTAATCCAACCCCCTGCAATACAGGAATCTTCTTGCCCCAATGTGGAGCTCAGACTCATGGCCCTGAGATTAAGAGCCTCATGCTCAACGTTCCAGGGAGCACATGGCAGTGGTGGGCGGGGCCAGAGGCAAAAGTTGGAGGAACAGCACTTGTCAATTTTGCCTTGTAGACTAGATTCCACACTCACACGCCCCTCTCTATCCTCTATGCAAGGAAGGAAGAAGCATTATCAGAGTTGAAGGACACATTCCGGCCAGGCAAAAACTTAAGGAGGGTACAAAGAAGGTGTGGCCTAGAGAGAGGGGTGTGGCTATGGAGGGTGTTTGGCATGGGGAGAGAGTCCCAAGGGCCAAACAGAGAGGTTTGGAGGGCCGAATAGAGAAGAAGAAGAAGAGTTTGGATTTGATATCCCGCTTTATCACTACCCTAAGGAGTCTCAAAGCGGCTAACAATCTCCTTTCCCTTCCTCCCCCACAACAAACATTCTGTGAGGTGAGTGGGGCTGAGAGACTTCAGAGAAGTGTGACTGGCCCATGGTCACCCAGCAGCTGCAGGTGGAGGAACGGGGAAGCGAACCCGGTTCACCAGATTATGAGCCTACCTCTCTTAACCACTACACCACGCTGGCTCTCTAGACATCTAGAGACATCTAGAGATGTTTATCCCCTGGGTCTGAGATTCTTCATTCCTCCTTTAACATCTAAAACCAGCTTTTTGAGTTGCCTTGCCCTAGATATTATTGCAGCTGGCACAAAAGCCAAACATTGACAGCCAAAAGATTCCTCCCCCCACCTCACAGAGTTGGCTGTCAATTCTACTGCGCTGTCAGATTTGGGGGGGGGGGGGGGACCTGAAACAAAGTAAAAGAGCTTTTAATTTGGCGAGTGGAGATGGCAACGAAGCGAGGCACCTTGCCCAGTGATTGGCTTCCCTACGCGGAGAGCTGTCTGGTCTCCCCTTCCTCCTCTCTGTCTCTTCTTGTGTGGCCTTCAATCAGATTGGCTCTTTCTGACATGTGGTGACACCAGTCTAGAAGTCACCATCTGTTTTCCCCAGCGTAGGGCTCCCTCCCTTCCCCGGGCCCAGATCGACGTTTTAATTAACAAGGCCGTTTCACAGAGGCAAAACCTTTGCCGAACATGTAATTTAAAAATTGCAGAGGGCAGGAATGGAGAGAGAGGAGGAGGCAAATGGACACAGCTGCCCTTCTTCGAGCTCTCAAAGTGTTGCTATTGAAAATGAGACTTTGGCCCCATCTACATCATATATTTGAAGCACTCATAATACCACTTTAACATCGTCATGGCTTCCCGCAAAGAATCATGGGGGTTGTAGTTTGTTAAGGGTGCTGAGAGTTGTTAGGCAAACCCCTCACACAGATACAATTCCCAGCACCCTTAACAAACTACAGTTTACAGGGATCTTTGGGTTCAGATCCTCTGTCATTTTAATAAGACCCCACACATGCAAAGAGCCTGCACCCTCAGCAGTGTGGAGTGGTTAGAGCACAGGTGAGGAATGCAAGGCCTGGGGGCCAAATGCTGCCTTCTAGGCTGTCGATCTGGCCCGTGGGAATGTCCCAAGGACACACTCTCTCTCCACAAGCCCTTCACCGCCTCCTGGAATGATCTTGCCTGGCTGGATCGTGTCCTTGTCCTCTGATAATGCATCTTGCTTGCTTGGAAGGATGGAGGATAGAGAGAGGTGCTTACCTGTTCAGAGGAGGTCAGCTGAGATGATCAAGGGTCCAGAAACCAAGTCTTATGAGAAATGGTTGTTTGAGTGAGCTGGGTATGTTTAGCCTGGAAAAGAGGAGACTGAGAGGAGATAGGATAGCCATCTTCAACTATCTCAAGGGCTGTCACCTGGAAAATGGAACAAGCTTGTTTTCTCCTGCCCTGGAGGATAGGACCCAAACCGGTGGCTTCAAGTTACAAGAAAGGAAATTCTAACTAAACATCAGAAAGAACTTTCTGACAATAAGAGCTGTTCAACAGTGGAACGGTCTCCCTTGGGACTCTCCTTCCTTGGAGGTTTTTAAGCAGAGGTTGAATCAGGGACATCTTGCCCATAGAGGCAAGTGGCGCAGGGCGCCAGGGTGCCAAGTTCTGGAGGGCACCAGGGAAGAGGCAGAGGCTGGACACGGCACCTCCCGGCATCAGCTCACTGCCCTCATCTGCCTCTGCCATGCCACACTGAAGCAGCACCATGCCTGGAGCCTCCGCCTGCCGTGGCCACTGTGGCACAGGCGCCAGGGAAGAGGCAGAGGCTGGGTGCAGTGGCTCCCAGCATCAGCTCACCCGCCTCGCTGAAGCCTCCGCCTCTTCCCCACCAGAGGAGCCACCCTCCAGCCACTGCCCGCCTCCTCCAGCCCCGCAAAGCTGCAGACAGCACCGTAAAAAGGTCGCTAACTCTGGGAAACAGGTTGGAGGGGCGCCGGAGGGATCTTTTCACCACGGCGCCAGATATACTTAAGACGGCCCTGGGTTGAATGGCCATCTGTCATGGACGGTTTAGCTGAGATTCCTGCATTGCAGAGGGTTGGACTGGATGAACCTTGGGGTTCCTTCCAACTCTACAATTCTATGAGAGAGAGAGAGAGAGAGAGAGAGAGAGAGAGAGAGAGAGAGAGAGAGAGTAGCCTACTGTGCAAAGCCCAACTTTATACAGTGGTACCTCAGGTTACAGACGCTTCAAGTTACAGACGCTTCAGGTTACAGACTCTGCTAACCCTGAAATATTACCTTGGGTTAAGAACTTTGCTTCAGGATGAGAAAAGAAATCGCGCAGCGGCGGCAGCGGGAGGCCCCATTAGCTAAAGTGGTACCTCAGGTTAAGAACAGTTCCAGGTTAAGAACGGACCTCCGGAATGAATTAAGTTCTTAACCCGAGGTACCACCGTATTCTTTCCAGACCTACTTTTCCCACTGTTCCTGCCCAGCATAGGCATGTGACCCATAGAATATTAGCTGGAAGGCAGTGCAAACCCCCTTTTTTCTGAAAAAGGATTCCCACAAGTGCTGTAGAAATATTTGTGGACTAAAGAGCCCACTTCATCAGATCAGATGCATTTAGTGAAATGTTAATAGGTTGTGCTGTAGTAAGGTTGTTCCTCCTTAAGGTGCCGCGAGACTTTCCCAGCGTCCACGCTAATGTGTGGTTTTTTGCTTCTGGGTTGTGTGCCCTCCCTGGCTTGCATCTCTGGTGCACTTATTAAACCTTCTTCCAAGAGATGTAGGGAACTGATAATACTGGCTGGGGGGGGGGGGTCAGAGAGGAACCCATTTCATGCCCTTGAGAGCTCCCTCTCCATCTCCATCCCGCTGCCACTGAGCTCCAGCCAAATTGACTTAGCGCAAGGCAACTGCATGTTAAAGCCTGGTTAAAAATACAACGTAACTGGATTGCTATCGATGTTTTGTTTGGCAGGATGAATTCGGGAGACTTTACACAGCCGTCAGCAGAAAGACTCTTTTTTTTCTCTGCCAGAGATTTCAAAGCGTTTAAACAGAACCGGCCCAAGCATGAGGCGGATTGCAGAAGGTGGATCCAGAGGCAAAAACGGGCAGAGAAATGGACCTGTTACCTGTGCACAATAGGCAGCAATCTAGCCATGCTAAAAACAGAGATTTACTCACACACACACACACACACACCCCTCCATCTCACATCCAGGCAAATAAGAGGCAGCATCACTAGTCGAGGGCAAATTCCAGACAGGCAGAAACGCTCGAAGAGGTTGCAGAAGAGAATCAGCAAGGCGTGTAGCATGGGGAAGAGGGAGAACCAAGTAGAATCCCTAGGGCCAGATCTGAACCCCTGGAGGGCCGCATTTGAACCTCAAGCCTGAGTTTCCCTCCCTGTTCCCTACAGGATTACAGTGGTACCTTGGGTTACATATGCTTCAGGTTACAGACTCCGCCAACCCAGAAATGCTTCAGGTTAAGAACTTTGCTTCAGGGTGAGAACAGAAATCGGGCTCCGGTGGCGCGGCGGCAGCAGGAGGCCCCATTAGCTAAAGTGGTGCTTCAGGTTAAGAACAGTTTCAGGTTAAGAATGGACCTCTGGAACGAATTAAGTACTTAACCCGAGGTACCACTGTATTTATTTATTTATTTATTTATACATACATACATACATACATACATACATACCCCACCCATCTGGTTGCGTTGCCCCAGCTAATCTGGGCGGCTTCCAACACATATAAAAACATAATTAAACATTAGTAGTAACAATATGATCCGATATAAAAAAGTCACAATAACTTTAAAACAAACAGCTTATATCAAACAAAGCAACATTCAACAGTCCACCAGAATCTAAACGTAAACAGTACAATTTAACATCAGCAAATAATAATTAAACACTTACCAACCACAATAAGGAATTACCAATCTGTAATCAATAAAAATACGTAATAGCAAATCGCAATGCATAAAATACGGCAAGACATACAAAACCATGTAAAAGGATCCAGTTGAGAAACAAGGGCACAGAACTTATAAAACATGGCCCTGGATGCTCTGCGGTATTGAGGGAAGTGAAAAAACATCCGTTCCTAGCTGCCCGTCACATACAAGGGCAAGTATCAGTGCTACTTAGGATGTAAACATGCTTGGGATCATAGGAGCCAACTCTGAGGGGCTGAGGTTCCTTCACCTCACCCAATAAAACATTTGAGGGGACCAGCCCCCCGGCCCCAAGCTGATGGGTTTGCCATTCAAAGAGTGTGTGCATGCTGTACCACATGATCGATTATGTGGGGCAGGACATGCACACCCCCAATATTTTATTCAAGTTGGCTCCCAGGCTTGGGATAATTGTGTCAAAAAACAAACAAACCCACACGTCCTGAGAAACCCAACGCTGGGATCAGCAATAAATTGTGCTCACTTACATAGGCTCCTACTCCTAGAGACCAAGGAACCTTCCCCCCCCCATGTTTTTTTTAAGGACGGGCCCCCTCCTTAATATTCAGAGGGTATTCCGCTCCATCCCCTGGCTCCTCATGATGTTGCACGCATGATATCAGAAAGTTGCGTCAAGCCCCCTCAATCATCTTGAGAAGATGACACCTCTACTCACTTATTTATAATAATGATGAGAACCTACATATATACTGGATCATTTAGGGACATCTATATTTTCAAAAGCAAGAACTGCTTCAACGTATCCAAGTCAATTCAAAATAGCCGTTACAAAATCATTATCATTTTTTATAGCTGTTATCATTTCCACTCTATAATTGGACTTGAGTTATTATGCACAAGCTATTGGGGAAGACTAACAGTGGAAATACATTCATCTGTTGCGGAGCCTACAGATTTTTTGATTTTTTTAAAAAAGAGATGATCTAATAATTTTGCAGTCCCTATTTTTAGAAGTCTTCAGCTGGTGAGAATGGGTGTGCTGCATTTTTTATGGCGCCTGAAAAACTGTACATGTAAATAAATTATTAGCATAGACTGATTTATTGTTGATCCCGGGAACTGATTTCCTTCTGAGTATTCAAACGATATTTATTGCAAGGCCTTGTTGTTCAACAATATATCCCAGTGATGCCCCACACTGGACCAGACCCCAAAAAATCTGGGGGGTCATATTAGGAGCTGCCATGACCCATAAGAATATTTGAAGAGCCCTGCTGGATCAAATCAAAGACACACCTGGCCAACTAGGTGCAAGACAATAGGCCTCTTCCAGTTGTGATCTTCAGCAATTGGTATTACTCAGCCTCTAATACTAGAGATAGGGACGCGGGTGGCCCTGTGGTCTGAACCACAGAGCCTAGGGCTTGCAGATCAGAAGGTCAGCGGTTTGAAGCCCTGCGACGGAGTGAGGAGTGAACTCCCGTTGCTCGGTCCCTGCTCCTGTCAACCTAGCAGTTCGAAAGTCCATCAAAGTGCAAGTAGATAAATAGGTATCGCTCCGGCGGGAAGGTAAACGGTGTTTCCGTGTGCTGCTCTGGTTCGCCAGAAGCAGCTTAGTCATGCTGGCCACATGACCCAGAAGCTGTACACCGGCTCCCTTGGCCAATAAAGCGAGACGAGCGCCGCAACCCCAGAGTCGTTCACAACTGGACTATACGATCCGGGGTCCCTTTACCTTTAATACTAGAGATAATGTATATAGCAAGGATGGAGAAACTCGGGCTTGAGGGCCAGATTAAGTCCTCAAGGCCTCTCTACCTGACCCTTGGGATTCTCCACAAAATTTATATTGTTGGCATCCGATTGTCTCAAGAGACAATGGAGCGTGCCTCTGTGGGTGAAGCCAAACTGCTGCATTATCAGCACTGGGGTGCAAGCCAGGGCAGTGTGTGCGGAGGTCTTGGGCTGCCCAGTCAACAAGACCCCACGCTTGGCCTCGCTGATGTAGTCCGAAGGGAAGCAGAGCAAGGCGTTTGGCACCAGCTTAGCTGCACAAGTTGCCGAAAGTAGGCATATAAGGTGCCATCCAACCGCCTTAGGGACCCTACTCTGGATTTGTGTAGAGTTTACTCCTGAGCCTTTACTCCTGAGGCAGCAAAGGTTTAGGTTCAGAGTTTTCCTTCTCCTAGATGGGCTCCCTTCCCAGGTTGATTGTCAGTGAAGGATGTCAGAGAAGTTCCTTCACTGACATTGATGTGCCCCTCGCTTCCCACTATGGCACATGCAGAAACCACCTTCTTGACCATTGGACCCACTCTTGGCCTCATCCGCTCAATCCACCAGAGCCTGGCTTCACATGCAGGGGAAGCCCTTAACGCACTAAGAGTTTGAGACCCATTGGCTACCTTCACCAGATTTAGCCAACCAGTAGAAAAGCCATTTCCCAGGGTGCGGCCACTGTCACATGCTGACAGCTTCTAGGAGCCACAGGTGAGAGCTGAGTGCAGAGTGGGGACCAAAGGTGGGCAGACTATCCCAGAAGGAGCACAATGTGCCTCCTACCAGAGGTACCACCCCTCCCCATACACCCCACAAAATTTATATACCCCTTGATTATGTTGTTGTTGTTGTTTAGTCATTTAGTCGTGTCCGACTCTTCGTGACCCCATGGACCAGAGCACGCCAGGCACTCCTGTCTCCCACTGCCTCCCGCAGTTTGGTCAGACTCATGCTGGTAGCTTCAAGAACACTGTCCAACCATCTTGTCCTCTGTTGCCCCCTTCTCCTTGTGCCCTCCATCTTTCCCAACATCAGTGTCTTTTCCAGGGTCCTTGATTATACATAGCCCTTTAAGCAGCTTACAAGAAATATTAAAATTACAAATGCAAGACAGCCTTGGCCAGGCGCTAACAAAACTGGGCCTATCTCTGCTCAACAGGGACAATGGAGGGTGTTGCTGAGGGTGGGGTGAATCATTTTGCTGCTCCTTTGCTCTTCCACCAGCCAGATCCCCGGAGATCCGTCTCGCCTGGATGGATCGATAAGACACAGTTCGGCTCCATTATCCTCAATCTGCTCTCTCGCGCTTCCGGTGTCTTTTGCAGCTGCTGGCAAGCTTGTCAAGATGCTATTGATCTGTCGCTGAGTGACAGGAGCTCCTTCAGATTTACACGGTGGCAGCCGCTCGGCGGGCATGTGACAAGGAGGCCACCAATGAGGCAGGTGAGCGGAGGTATCACCCAGAGGGAGAGCATTCGAAGAAAAACACCCAGCACAACCCCAGAATCAGGTTTTTGTCTTCCGCCACAACCCAAGAATGAAATGACTCTCTTACGGAGAAAAGTGAGATGGTTGTTGTTTTTTTATCAGAAGAAAAATGAGTCCAGTGGAGGTTTAAGGTATTGGGCATATTTAGCTGGGAGGAAAAAAAGCAGAGACATCACCTTGCCGACAAAGGTCCATATAGTCAAAGCTATGGTTTTCCCAGTAGTGATGTATGGAAGTGAGAGCTGGACCATAAAGAAGGCTGATCACCAAAGAATTGATGCTTTTGAATTACGGTGCTGGAGGAGACTCTTGAGAGTCACATGGACTGCAAGAAGATCAAACCAATCCATTCTGAAGGAAATCAGCCCTGAGTGCTCACTGGAAGGACAGATCGTGAAGCTGAGGCTCCAAGACTTTGGCCACCTCATGAGAAGAGAAGGCTCCCTGGAAAAGACCCTGATGTTGGGAAAGATGGAGAGCACAAGGAGAAGGGGACGACAGAGGATGAGATGGTTGGACAGTGTTCTTGAAGCTACAAACACGAGTCTGACCAAACTGCGGGAGGCAGTGGAAGACAGGAGTGCTCTGGTCCATGGGGTCACGAAGAGTCGGTTTATTCCTTATAAGGAAGAGCTGCCTTGCTTTGCCCGCCCCCCCCCCTTACATAAAGCATGGTGGCACTTTGTTTTTGCCTTATATTTTCCGCTACCCGCTTGAAAGTTCTAATGAGAGAGATGGTCTTTTATCATCCTAATTAGACGTGACCTTGCAAGGCCTTGGAGATGCATATATGGAGAAGATGAATGGATGCCTATGACAGCAAGACTGGGTGCTCAACCTTTAGATGACAAAGCAATACGGATGATCTTCCAGGAAAACAAAACTTGCGAGCCTGCCTGGTGGCGTCCTTCTTCTAAAAGCCCTCTGCCAGCTTTGGGGCAGATAGGAAAATGTTCCGTGTCATGAAATGGCAGGACAACGGGGAGGAGAAAGAGGATCTCGGAAAAGGGGGCAGATGCCACTGGGACCTGCCGGGGTAAGCCAGGGACCGGAAAGGTGAGGTTGGGGTTGCAGAAAGTACACACAGGATGACAGAGGATGGCAAGGGGAAGCTGCCTGACCAAGAGTTTCTCTTGGTCCACCCTGTAGTCTTCACACCATTTAAACATTTTGTTTCCCTGGCAGCGTGTGTGTTGCCCATGGGTGACAGTGTGCAGGCATCTCAACGCAAGCATCCACGATACATGGTGAAGTATCATGAAGTACCATTCACTTCTCCCTGCGAGAAGTGAGGTTACAGGGAACCAGGCAGAAGGCCATCTCGGTAGTAGTAGTAGTAGTAGTAATAATAATAATAATAATAATAATAATAATAATAATAATTTACCCCGCCCATCTGTCTGATTCTCCCCAGCCACTCTGCGTGGCTCCCAATCAAGTGTTAAAAACACAATACAGCATTAAATATTAAAAACTTCCCTAAACAGGGCTGTCTTCAGATGTCTTTTAAAGATAGGATAGCTGCTTATTTCCTTCACATCTGAAGGGAGGGCGTTCCACAGGGCGGGCGCCACTACCGAGAAGGCCCTCTGTCTGGTTCCCTATAACCTCACTTCTCGCAATGAGGGAACCGCCAGAAGGCCCTTGGCGCTGGATCTCAGTTTCCAGGCTGAACGATGGGGGTGGAGACGCTCCTTCAGGTGTACAGGACTGAGGCCTTTTAGGGCTTTAAAGGTCAGCACCAACATTTTAACATGTTTCACCCTTCAATTTCACCTGCCCTGTGAAATGCCCTCCCAGCAGATGTCAAGGCAATAAGGAACTATTTTACTTTTAAAAGACATCTGAAGGCAGCCCTGTTTAGGGAAGTTTTTAATGTTTAATGCTGTATTGTGTTTTTAATATTCGGTTGGGAGCCGCCCAGAGTGGCTGGGGAAACCCAGCCAGATGGGCGGGGTATAAATAATAAATTATTATTACTATTATTATTGGTGGGTTCCCGTGAGGCAAGACACAGTGATAACAGCAAGAACCTTTATTGAACTACATAACTGGGAAACTGGCAAAGCAACTGCTTATATACATTCCTGAAAGCCTGGGCCACTCCCACTCCCAACGTGATTGGCTGCCTAAACTTCCAAGCTGCAAATCATGACTCAGAGTTCAAGGGCCAATGGCAGAGGCCCAAATCCTGAAATGTTCTGTGATTGGACATCATGTATCAAATCAGAACACAGGAGCTCAGAATCCTTAGTCCGGACTCAAGCTCAGGCAAACACAGACCACTGAATACATAACACATGGCCACCCAAACTCTGTTTGAAAACCTCATAGGAAGGAGAGTCTACCACCTTCCAATAAGTCTGTTCCGCTGTCAAATGTTCTCTGATAAATGAATAAAACATAAACAAATAACAAACACATTGTTGCTGCTGCTTATTTTGTGGACGTTTGTAAAAACGTAAAAGCAATAAAATTACATTTTTTAAAAAAAGATTGGGTGGTAGGTAAGGTGTCCAGGTGGACAGGGCTCTTGCACATTTAATGGTTATACATAAGAGGGAATTTAAACCACCGTCTTAAAAAACAATAATAGTGACTTTATTCCATTACGTTTGGCAATAAAATATATCACATTATAACTGTTAAAAAATCTGGAAGGACTGTTTTTCCTTGGAGCAGCTGCAGAACAGGCAGAAACTTCACAGATGAGGCTTATTTGAGCAATCAGAAAGCTTCCTGTGCGGAGTTTGCCTGCCAACCACATGCAGCTGTTAAAGGCAGAGGAGTCCTGCCAAGGAGGGCAGGCCAGGAGAGGTTGGCACCCTTTCTGCTCTCAATTCCAGAAGTGCAGTTTTAGAGGGACAAAGTGGAGGGGAAGGAGGGAGTCCTATCCAAACATGAAACACTTTGTCAAGGGAAGGAACAAATAGTTCAGCAGAGGCTCGTGAGTGCGAACTCTGGTTATACGGGTATTATTTTTAGAAAGTTTCCAGAGGGGTAGCGGCATCAGTCTCTTGCTGCAAAAACAAAGAATCCCGTGGCACCTTAAAGACTTGGGTCCCCTGCAGATGATCTTTATTACACATTCATGATTGTGCTCGTGATGTTGTCGGGGAGGTCACACGAGATCCCGATTTCATTACCATTTCCGTTTCAAGATGTCCAGGGGCAGTCATACACTGTTTCCTTTTAAATAATTTTTATTAAGTTTTACAATTTTATATTCAACACAATCATTATCATCACAAAAAGAATATATAAATCCCATTCTCCTCCACCTTTCCTCCCGTGACTTCCCTCAACTTCCGCTTCTGGTTCTTTAAATATTTACTTCTCTTGCTTGTTTTATTCTACCCTAATTTTTTAATCATTTACAGTGGTACCTCGGGTTACAGACGCTTCAGGTTACAGACTCCGCTAACCCAGAAATAGTACCTCGGGTTAAGAACTTTGCTTCAGGATGAGAACAGAAATCGTGCAGCGGCAGCAGGAGGCCCCATTAGCTAAAGTGGTACCTCAGGTTAAGAACGGTTTCAGATTAAGAATGGACCTCTGGAATGAATTGCCATATTTTTCCATCTATAAGACGCCCCCATGTATAAGAGGCCCCCTATTTTTGGGGACCCAGATTTAAGAAAATGGGTGGAGATGGATCCGTGTATAAGACACCCCCTAATTTTTGACATTAGTTTTAAGGGGGAAAACCTAGTCTTATACACGGAAAAATACGGTAAGTTCTTAACCCGAGGTACCACTGTAGTTTGATATTGGTGTGATCTTAGCATGGTTGTACCATACCTTTTCGTATTACATCTTACCCTTCGTTATTTTCTCATTATTACATCTTAACTTTTATGCTTGTTTTCTTAATTGTAAGTGTTCACTCAAACCCTGCTAGTGAGTCCACTTCTTTACAATATTTCTGTAAATACAACATATACTTTTTAAAGTCTCTATTGTCCTTGTCTCTTAGTTTCCCAGTTAGTTTTGCCATTTCGGCGTACACCAGTTTTTCTTGCCAGTCTTGTTTCTTTGGTATCGTGTCGTATACTTTGCTTCCAATCAGAACTCTTGCAGCTGAAGCCCTGCAACTTTCTGTACTACAAATGCTTTTTTCGATTGTGCCACATCTTCTCTGGATGGCAACGATGTTCGTTGCACTGTAGAAGCATTGCAGAAGAAACTAAAGCAGGATAAACCCACCATTAATGCAATATTATTGGGCCTTAAGAACATGCTGGAAAAGTCACCTGCAGCGCGGAACAACAGTCCCGAGGGACCCTAACCGATTTATTATGGGCTCTACGGAAGCTTATGCCCTAATATATTTGTTACTCTTTAAGATGCCGCGGGGACTCTCGCCTTATTTTTAGAAAGGTTATTTCAGGTTATTCTGCCTTGAGATGGTCTAATTGCTTCAACATGCCTTCCTGGTGCTTTTCCAGATCCACAAATAGGCCTCCCACATTGCACTAACCTTTCTTTAAATACCCCACAGTCGATTCCAAAGGAGGTTGCCAACTTCTTCCTTTAATACCAGCCCTGCTGCTGTGCTTTTCAACAGTGCGTGTGTACTGTAACAAAATGAAGCACCTGGAACTTTTCCTACTATATAGCAGGAAAGGGGAACCTGTGGCTTTTTGGGTGTGGCAGGACCAACTCCTGCCAGACCAAGCCAACGATCAGGGATGGCAGGAACTGTACTCCAGCAACATCTGAAGAGCTGTATGTTCCCCCATCCTTGTCTATAGAAACAAAGTTAAGAGGCAGAGCCGTCTTCCCCATACGGCTTAGTGGTTCGTTGCACCAGGGTGCCAGCCTCTCAGGGGCGCTCCAGCGAGTGAGGGAGCTGCGAGGCTTTCCCAGCGGCCTCTACTTTCCCTGCACGCACGCCAGCTAATCCCCATCAAACATATGGCTGGCGGACATGCAGCTTGCCTCCCAAGCCTCCACGGGGATTGCTCTCCCGCAGCGGCTGGGGAGAGTTGCACACCCACCCACCCCATGGCTGGCAGTACACAGCTCATCCCCCCCCCCCCACTATCTGTGGTAATTTGGGGGCGCTGAGCGGATATCTGCACCCTGGTGTCACATCTGCTAAAGACAGCCCTGTTAAGAGGGGTGAGCAACTCACAACTTCCAAGCAGAGTTTGAATAACTGTGGAATTTTGAGGCGTATAATGATGGAATTTTGTTTTTGCTACTTAATTATTAGTAGGGATAATGATGATGATGATGATGATGATGATGATAATTTATTTATACCCCGCCCATCTGGCTGAGTTTCCCCAGCCACTCTGGGCGGCTTCCAATCGAGTGTTAAAAACAATACAGCATTAAATATTAAAAACTTCCCTAAACAGGGCTGCCTTCAGATGTCTTTTAAAGATAAGATAGCTGCTTATTTCCTTCACATCTGAAGGGAGGGTGTTCCACAGGGTGAGCGCCACTACCTAGAAGGCCCTCTGTCTGGTTCCCTGTAACCTCACTTCTCGCAATGAGAGACGCTCCTTTAGGTATAGGGATGAGAGGGGAATTCAACTCAGGACGCATTTAAAGGCAAACCACCACTATTTTCACTTTTTGTGGGATAGCCAGCCTCGTATAAGCAACATGCCTAAGTCTACTGAAGCCCTTTCGCCTCAGCATTCCTTCTTTGCTCTTATTCATGGCAAAACTAGCCCAGACCAATCCTCCGAGTGACGCTTGCAGATGCTCTCCTAATCATGGAAGATCTCCCTTTCTCGTTCCCATGGAAAACTATGTATCCTTGGGGCAGACCTACAGTCATGGTTTTTAGCATTAAGGAAGGGTTAAGGAATGGTTTACATAGCGTATTTGGACACACAAAGTCCCACTTTTAACCTTCGTAACGCGTTATTAAAATGAGACCCCAGAGAGCTCTGCAGAGCAACCAGCTACCAGCAGCAGGGAGACAACGATTTGACCACACACACAAAACAAAGGTAAAAAAAAAAGCCGCTCTAATTTACGAGTACGCCCTGTGATGTTTTAGAACGACATTATCTAATATCGTCCTAATAACATTACACAGGTCAGTGTAGATACACCGCTTACTGCTCTCTAGGAAACACCTATGTTTTGTGAGAGCATCCTTAGAATTCTGGTCCATTGAGGAAGAGAAAGTTCAATTAAATCAAGCTCCTGTTTTTTGGCACAGCAAGTCTGAAATAATATAGTTTAGCCGGGAACAGCAAATGCATCTGGGGACTTTGGGAAACAGCCGAAACCTTATTTCTTTTCGTTTTTTTTTTTTTTTTGTTTGTTTGTTTTTGGTCAGTGTCTAAAAAAAGAAAGGGGGTGAAATAAAACCCTTTTGAGCTAATAAAGTAATTTTAAAATGATGGATTTCTCTCTCTCTCTTCTGTTCCTTTCCTTACTGGGGCCTAATGCATTTTTAATGCTTCTTGATGTAGCTATTAAGTTTGTAATTGAAGGAGAGGGGAAGGAAGACCTGTGTAAGTTGGACTGTTCCAGCATGGAGACTTCAGCCGAGGAATGGACAGATCTCCCAATTTCTGGATTTTTCGATTTTAAACTCAGTTCTTCCCTGTTCAACATCATTTTGCTCTTTATTTGTTGTTGTTGTTTAAAAACCTGCAATAAAAATTCACACACAGTTCAAATCAAATCAATAAGCAGCATTTTTATGCCCAGTTTTGTATGCCCATTGCACCTCGATTGTCAAACGTTTCGGAAGTCAAACAGTCTTCCGGAACAGATTACGTTTGACAACTGAGGTACCCCTGTATTTTTATTATTGTTGTTATCCATTTCTATTGAGTTATTGGTTGGTTTGTTCCTTGTAGAGGATATTTTGTGTTTAATGTTTGATGTTTCATTGTGTTTTTATATATGTTGTAAGCTGCCCAGAGTGGCAGGGGAAACCCAGCCAGATGGGTGGGATATAAAAAAGATATATTAAGTGACCTCCCCAGGGTGCAAGCCTGGGTAGTGGGTACGGGGGTCCTGGGCTGCCCAGGCTTGCAGCAAGAGGGAGAGACACTTGTGACTCTTCATTCTTGAAAGACCTACATTGTCTCGCAGTACGTTTCTGAGCACAATTCAAAGCGTTGGTGCTGACCTTTAAAGCCCTAAATGGCCTCGGACCAGTATATCTGAAGGAGCATCTCCACCCCATCATTCAGCCCGGACGCTGAGGTCCAGCGCCAAGGGCCTTCTGGTGGTTCCCTCACTGCGAGAAGCCAAATTACAGGGAACCAGGCAGAGGGCCTTCTCGGTAGTGGCACCTGCCCTGTGGAACGCCCTCCCACCAGATGTCAAAGAGAAAAACAACTACCAGACTTTTAGAAGACATCTGAAGGCAGCCCTGTTTAGGGAAGCTTTTAATGTTTGATGCATTATTGTATTTTAATATTTTGTTAGAAGCTGCCCAGAGTGGCTGGGGAAGCCCAGCCAGACGAGTGGGGTATAAATATTATTATTATTATTATTATTATTATTATTATTATTATTAGCTAGACTCATCTCTGACTCTTGGCCCTCCTCCTCTCCTACTTCAACTTCTCCCTCTGCTTCCGGACTCTCCCTGCTCACTAAGTCCTGTTACCTCTTCAGCTTCCAACACCTCTTTCCAATGTTCTCCCTCTTCTGCCTCTGACCACCCAGGGTCGTCCCACCACCACTCCCCAGGATCTGAGCCTTCTTCCCTGGATGGTTCTCCAGCTGGTTCCTCCCAGAACGCCTCTGCATCCAACCGGTCCAGGGCAGCACCCTGTTCCCTGCTAGCGTTGTCTCTCAAGAGCCCTCCCTCCTGGAGAACAAGAAAGAGTTGCTCTTCAGTCGCACCATCTGGTGGCTTCTGCTTCGCCCACTGTGGGTGGAGGCCCCCCCCCCTGCCAAGACTTCCATGGCCTCCGGTGACCAATGGCCCCATTGTAAAGGGGGAACAATAGCAATGGTCTCCACCCCTGTTCCCACCCAATCGCGTCCCGTCCCCGCTGCAACAATGACAACAAACGACTTGTGTTAGAGCAACAATGCATATTGTTGTATCCCACACTTCCTTTACGACAGCAAAGGGGGAGAGAACAAAGCTGGAATCCTGGCAGTACAGAAGCCTTTGTCCACATCCACTGATAGGCCAGGGCTGAAAGCGGAGGAGTTGGGAGATGGGTCAGGAGCACCAATCACAGGCCTCATTGTAAACTGGGTGGGTGGTGGCATCCAGTCACAGGTCTTGACACAAATCAGGTGGGTGGTGGCATGTGGCTATTTGCTATAGTTAAAACCTTTGTGGAGCAGTGGTAAAATTCAAATTACAGGGCACTTCCAAGGAGAGTCCTGCGAAAGCCAGTGTGGTGTAGCGGTTAAGAGCAGTTGACTTGTAATCCGGTGAACCAGGTTCGATTCCCCACTCCTCCACATGCAGCTGCTGGGTGACCTTGAGCTAGTCACACTTCTCTGAAGTCTCTCAGCCCCACTCACCTCTCAGAGTCTTTGTTGTGGGGGAGGGAGGGAAAAGGAGATTGTTAGCCGCTTTGAGACTCCATAAAAGTAAAGGTAAAGGGACCCCTGACCATTAGGTCCAGTCATGACCGCCTCTGGGGTTGCAGCGCTCATCTCGCTTTATTGGCCGAGGGAGCCGGCGTACAGCTTCCGGGTCATGTGGCCAGCATGACTAAGCCGCTTCTGGCAAACCAGAGCAGCGCACGGAAATGCCGTTTACCTTCCCGCCGGAGCAGTACCTATTTAGGCTTTGACTGGCTGGCTAAGCCAGGTGACGGGAACCAATGGGTCTCAAACCCTCAGTGAGTTAGGGACTACCCCTGCATGCAAAGACAGGCTGTGGTCGATTGAGTAGACAAGACCAATAGCAGGTCCAGTGGTCCAGAAGGTGGCTTGTGCACGTGCTGTAGAGGGAAGTGAGGGGCAGATGGGGCTTGTCCACCTGGGAAGGAAACCCATCTAGAAGGAAAACTCTGGTGTTAAACGTCCATGGCCTTGAGGCTAAACTCATTTGTGAGAAAGGCTTTGGGAGTAAACCCAAGGAAAAATCTGTACCCTCTGCCTTGTGGGACATCTTCGGGAGAAGAAAAGGCTGAGTAAATGCTACACAAATCCAGAGTGGGGTTCCTAAGACAGTTGGATGGTGCCTTGTACGCCTCCTTCCGGCAACTCCTTCAGCCAAGCTGGGGCCAAACGTCTTGCTCTGCTTTCCTTTGGTCCGTATCAGGGATGCTAAGGGGGGGGGGTGACTTCTGGGCAGCCCAGGACCCCCATTCACACTGCCCAGGCTTGCACTCCGGGGAGGTCACTTTGTTGCTGCTAACACAGTGCTTTGACTTCACCCCCGAAAGCAAACTCCATTGTCTCTCGAGACAGAAAAATGCCTAAAATTCTATTTTTACCGCCAGGGAAGTGGAGGTGGGTTTTCTTATAAAAATATTTATTAAAAATTGCATTTTAATATTATCCTTTCTCAGTAAGCATGTTTTGCATGTAGTTTTGATTAATAAACACGTTTTTTGCTGTCTGGCATACCTCTCAGGGTTACTGTGAGAATAAAAACGGGATGGTGGCAGGTACAGTGCCATCAGCATCTTGGTGGAAAAGTGGGATCTACGGTTGTGATAGCTAGTTAGCAAATGAAGCCTACAATCCCAGCTCCACTCACCTGGAAGCCCCGTCAAATTCAATAGGACTTATTTCTGAGCAGACATGGTTAATACTGTTTCACAGTGCAATCTTCTATGGTACAATGTAGAGGGGCAAACATATGTCAACAGCACCCTCTAGTGGTGAATGATGGGAAAGTTTGGATATCACTTTCTTATAATGATCAGAAAATTTCCCAGACAATGGCCAACAAGTAAGGGAAGCTGTGTCGCAGTGCCTGATGGGATGAATAGCACCTGTGAGTGGAGACACAATGTGCATTTTTTGTCTACTCAGGTGCAAGCAGCAGTGTATAGTGGCGAATTCAGAAGTACAGGGTCCCTTCATGATAGTCCCCTCTGTGGGATAGCCAGTCTTGTATAGCCAACATGCTTAAATCTAATTAATGCATGAAGGGGTTAAAACCATAAAGTAAGCTGTCCTGCCAGGCCTAGCTATGTTACTTCCCCTTATCTTGGGAGGAAATAGGTAATCAGATCTGCCTACCTGAGAAGCTCAGGAGCTTGGGGCTGGTTGCTCCAGCTCTTCTGTACGGCTCTCACCAGCCACTTTTGAGTTCATATACCAATAATCTAGGAACCTTTACCACTTTGTAACTAAACTAAGTTCTACCGCCTCTGCAATTTTTCTGAAGCACATGAACATGACCTTTGAAGGCTTTGCAAGTAAACCAATTTTTAACTTAACATATATGCCGCATTTTTCCTGTGATGAGTGAGGAGGGAAACTTTGGAAAGACACTGTTTAAGGAGACATTTTGGAACTCACTTGGAGGGTCATATTTTAAAGGACCAACAGCCTATATTTTCACAATTTACTTTGCTGCATACTTTGTGACTTTAAATATCTGCTGAGGTTCTCTCACCAAAGACTACTTGCCCCAAACTTGGATCTTGGCATCCAGGAATTTATTTATTTTGCACCAATACTCTCACAGCCACATCCCCTCACAGCCACTCCTCCTTCTACAATTATACAATAATCTTATAACTATGCAATAATAATTATAATTGCAATGTATCCCTAATTATAATTATGCAATAGTTATAATTAGGGATACATTGCAATGATCAGTGGAGATCTCCATGTGTTGCCTTTCAGCTAGATGTATTATTTTCCATGTACATACATAGGCAAATAATTTGGACTGCTCCAATATCTTATTTTGGGGTGGCTTAAGCTGTGTTTTTGCCAAAGAATTGATGCTTTTGAATTCTGGTGCTGGAGGAGACTCTTGAGAGTCCCATGGACTGCAAGAAGATCAAACCTATCCATTCTGAAGGAAATCAGCCCTGAGTGCTCACTGGAAGGACAGATCCTGAAGCTGAGGCTCCAATACTTTGGCCACCTCATGAGAAGACTCCCTGGAAAAGACCCTGATGTTGGGAAAGATGGAGGGCACAAGGAGAAGGGGATGACAGAGGACGGGATGGTTGGACAGTGTTCTTGAAGCTACCAGCATGAGTTTGACCAAACTGTGGGAGGCAGTGGAAGACAGGAGTGCCTGGCGTGCTCTGGTCCATGGGGTCATGAAGAGTCGGACACGACTAAACGACAACAAAGCTGTGTTTTCCTTGAAGAATTTAAAATTCCAGCCTGAACATAGGTATTGCGGTTACCGGGGGGGTGGGGTGGCTGCAGTTAAAAATGGATCATTTCACAAAAGCATCAAATGGAATTTCTTGCACTTGCCCCGGTATGCATTTATTACATTCACCGGGAAGACAACTTTGGCATCGTTAAGCCACTTTGAGTAGACAAAAATGCTTAAAAATAAGCACAAAGCCCCTTCTCTTTTGAAGCTGTGCTGCTATGAATAAAAGATTAATAGGGATACGGTACCCAATTCTGAAGGCATTTGTCAAAATGATGTGATAACACTCTTGAAGTACCTCCTACAACTCCTCTTCCAACTGTGAAAAAGGCAAATGGCACTTAATTCCTTGCTTTAAGGGATAAATTCAACATGGGTAAGAATAAGGAACTAGGGGAGAAGGAACTAGGCCCCATCTGCACTCTGCATTTAATCTGCTGGTTAGCCTGCACTTTCTACTGCATGAAATGATAAAACGATGGCAATAGTAGATGACATTTTAAGTTCCACCAGGAATTTGGGAATAAGTCAGGAGACAGCGGGCCACTCCTGCTTAGGCATTCATGGTGGTTTTCTGCTCCTGCTGATACTGGGGTGCTTATACATGATTATTCCAATACCTTTTGCACCTGCAAATGTTTTGTGGCAGACGTACTTGCTTTGTTCCCCATCCTGTGTCTTCCTGCTGAAATCCTGTAGCATTTTATACAAGTGATGCTTCGGTTTAATTTGTTTATTGCCCTTATTTTGTCATGCAGCGGGACCCCTCCAAATAGCAGTAATGCAATTAACATGGGAGAAGTATTGCAGAACTAATAGAGCAGAATGATTTGTCAACAGCCCAGTGTAAATCCACCGCTATTGCACTATTATTGCATCCATGTCATGTTGCAAAAATGAACAGCAGCGTGAAAAGCCTTTGTACACGTGCCTTGGTGAATATACATTTTAAAAACATTTGGATTTAACAGTTTTCTGTAAGTTGTTCTGTAAACATGTAAGGCAGTCTGGAGATATAGCAAATCAGGATCAGCTCTGATCTAGGTGTGCAACTCATCACAGAATAATGACAACACATTATAGCAATGGACAGAACGATTTGGTTCAAACCAAGGATACCTTAAGCAAGCAGTTCTCTTCCCCCAGCTAGGAATTAATGCAAGATTTAAGAGTTGTGATGGCGAGCAGCTTTAGAACATTGTTTCTCCAGCTGTTTTTGGACTACAACTCCCATCATCCCTAGCTAGCAGGAACAGTGGTCGGGAATGATGGAAGTTGTAGTCCAAAAACAGCTGGAGAGGGACCCAAGTTTGAGAAACACTGATTTGGAGTAAGAACACATCATCAAGGAAAGCTTGGCTGTTACTTTTATTTAAAGTGTTTGTAAGGGAAAAAAAATCACAGAAGAAACTGGGTTGGGTGGCTTATTTTATTGAAAACCAATGACCAAGTTCGTTGCTATATACCAATTCTTCCAATTCATAAAAGCATCCAGTCCTTTCCTAGATACAAAACCATTTTCCATCCCCACCGGTGAGCCTTTTTTTGGAAAGGACCCAGGCGGGGTAGGGGAAGCGGAGGAGAAAAAGCAAGCAAGCTGCAGTGTAGTTTAGAGAGGTATGTGGTTCTCTCTAAACTAAGATCAACCCAGAAGGTTCTCTCTGGCTCCACGTAGTTCCAGCTCATGTAACAAGGGCAGGAAAGCATTTTCAGGCTGAGGGCCACATTCCGTAGTGGGCAACCTTTGGTGGGCCACGTTCTGGGAGCGGGCAGGGCCAGAGGCAAACGCTGAATGTGAATTTTACCTACATAAAATAGGCTAACTTCTACACACACACACACACACACACACACACACACCATTCACCATCCAGGCAAGCGAGAGGCATTATTTGGACACATTCCAGTCAGGCAAAAACCACTCAACAAGTGTGTGAGGTAAGGTCAGTTATGGGTGTGGCCAGGACAGAGGGGGCACATGGGCTGCGTTTAGCCCCTTGGCCTGGATGCTCACTAGTGGGGAAGCAGCCATTTTGTTTATTGGGTGTTCAAAATGGAGTCACTCTCGCTTTCTCAAACCAGGTTTTTATTGGAAAAAGTGGGGTGGGGGTGGATATAAAAGTGGAGAAAACAAGGCTGAAAATCTAAAACCATGCAGTTAAAAAAAATAAATCACGGAAGCTTTGAAGGAAGAGGAGGATGGGGGATATTTTCCAGAAAAGTACAACAGCAACGTTAAAAATAAAGACGAGTGATAAAAATTATACAACACCTGCAATTCAAAAAACCTGCCACACGACACTTGCAGGGCTAACCCATGACAAAAGTGCAGCAGTTTGCCTTAGGAAGAGATGAAAGGAGGGGGAATTCAGGAGAAAAATGGAAAGTGATTCATCATCTTTTTTAAAAAATAAAACATTAAAAATGCTGAAGGCATGGGTTTTTCGGGACAGACAAAAGAACAACTTGATCAAACGACACCTATTTAATTTAAGGAGGTTGCTAAAGCAATAGCCTCTGGGCTTTGGTGGCTACAAGAAGGGAGGTTGGGCAAAGTAATAGGAGCCATGATGGCAATATACCACCTCCACTTTCAGTGGCGGCACGGCTACTGAAGCCCAGGTGTGGAAAGACAACACAGCCAGTGACGGCATTGTGTTGCCAGCGTGAAAGCAGGTGGCACCACCTCTCCTCACCCATTCCATATACCAGGCGTGGGGAACCTTTGCTGAAATACAACTTCCATCAGCCCCGGCGAGGCCACTGATCCCAGGAGTTGTGGGTCAGCAACAACTGGAAGGCCAAAAGTAACTCCACGCCCATCACATGCAGAAGCTACAGTTCTCAGGAGCTGTTTAGCAGCCAATCCATCTTCCCCAAGGGACTCTGCGAGTTGAATGGGGTTCTCCCAACAGCTCTCAGCAGTTTCTGGCATTGTTTAAAGTAGGAGGAGGCTACTTCAAATGTACAGAGCAAATGGGGTCAAACTTCAGCACCGGTGATGGAACTGCTTCCTCAACTGCCCCCAAAATCAGCTTGCTAGCTTAGGAGGCATGCAGGTACCACTCTGTAGCTGCTCCCAGCCCCTCGGCAGATGTAATCTGAGGCAGACACTTCACTCTGCCAAATGGCAGGACCGGCCCTAACAGGAGTCAAGAGCCCTTAGCTCCCCACTTGCAGGTTTCCCAGAGGGATGTGGTTGGTCAATGATGGAGCTTTGGCCTGATCCTGCTTGCATTCCTACGGTTCCAGAACCCTGGACCTTATTCCACAGAATTACAAAAGTAGTTAAGGCAGAGAACTTTGAGGAACATTATTGGGGTTGGGGGTAGGAGGGAGAGCAAAGGATGGAAACCTAATTTCTCCAGAGGAGGTGGCCACTTTTGAAGACCCAAGGCATGCTTTTAAGAATCCAGGGATGCTTCTTAAAAAGGACCCGTTAAAAATTAGGTGGCTTGTTTTTTCCCCTTTGAACCACAACGCTTCGCCAACACTCCCTAAGGCTGGTTGGTCTAAGTAAAATTGCTGGTTGTTTTGCCAAACCTATTCCCACCTGGGCATAATGCTGAGTTTTCAAAATATAATTTATATGTACAAATATATAAGAAAGAAGGAAGATAATAATGGATATGACTTGCACGTGTGTTTAGGAGAGGGGAGAGAGACGTAATCCACAGAAACCAAGTGGGGCTACATAATATCACAGGTAAACGCTTCCCTTTTGTCGGTTGTGGGCAGGGCATTAGAGTACAACTTAGCAACAAGTGTCAACTGTGTTGGTAAGCACCTTTTCCGAGAGGATGAGACAGATGAACAAAAGGAGGCGGTCCCTAGCTCAGCGGTAGAGAACCTGGCTTTCGCATGCAGAAGGTCCCAGGTTCAAATCCCAGCATTTCCAGGTAGAAATGGAAATGGGCACTGCCTGAGAAATCCCAGACAGGGACTGCCATTTAGCACACCCAACACTGGACAACCTGACTCACAACTTCCCCATGTGCAGGCATTAGCTGGCATGACAGAAAAAGCAAGTCTGCTTGTCCCCGTGGTGGGGAAACCGACATGGATGCTTCTACCCGGCAATGTGTCGCAGATGAAAAAGTGTCTGTGGATTTTTTAAAAAGACTACAACTCCCATCGTCACCGACTGGCTGGGTGGTACTGAAGCTGGTTTGTGTATGTGAACTTTGGGGAGGGGGGAGACAGCAGAGGAACTGTCAATATGCCCCACCCCAATACATATAGACACCCCACATTCAACTGCTCTTTTCATTAAAAAGGAAGAAAGAAAGATCTGGGGATTTGTTAGATAAATCTGGACGTTAGATTCTTCCCTCCACTACGTTAAATATGGCTATGAACTGCCTGCCTGTCCCTGGGACTCTTTCTATAGCAGGGGTGGGAAACACGTGGTGTTCAAAGCGTTGCTCGACTAGCAATCCCATCAACCCCAGCAGAGAGCATGGTCAACAGGTGAGGGATGATGGGTATGGCAGTCCGACAGCAGGATGCACCTGTGGTCTTAGGTCAGCAGAGAGATGGCTGCTCAACTCAATCACTGCTTCCAGAGCAATTTTGGAGAGGGGGACTCTCTGCTTGTGCTTAAAGAGGGGTTTGTGTATGTGTGTGTCTACTGATTTTGCCACACAACTGTGACTGGACAGAGCATTTAAAAGAAACTGATAATATATTACAGTTAGCTGTGGAAAACTGAAGGAGACGTCTGTCTAGATCTAAGAAAAACGGCTGTTAGCATTAAATGAGTAAATGTTTGGGGGCGATAACAAAACTAAGAGTCGTGTTAAAAACAGAATTATAGGTGAGAGTCCTTCCCAGACTTCCACAGTGGAGAACATTTAAATAACTCTTCCATTCTGCTCTAAGAGCTAGTTTTCGACATACAGGGAGTAACTGGGGTGTGGGTTCAGTTCATAGATATCAGATCATAGAGTTGGAAGGGACCACGAGAGGCATCTAGTCCAACCTCTTGCAATGCAGGAATCTTTTGCCCAACGTGAGGCTCAAATCCACGACCCTGAGATTAAGAGCCTCGTGATCTACTGAGGTTTTTTTTTATTCTTATTTTAATGCGATCTGCCGCTTGCAAGATGACGGGACACCACCCAAAAAGCAACCAGCCCCGCAGCTCTGCTGGTTAACCTGCGACAGGTGACACTTCTGTGGCTGCTGTGGTTTTGTATGCAGTTTTAGATGGGCTCAGATCTCTCCAAGTACACATGCTCATAGACACACACACACACACACACACACACGTACACACACACAGCTGCATTTCAAAAAGGCGCCTGGTTTTAAAAGTAACACAACGTGCTTTTCTCAAAACCCACCCGAGGGGGAGTTGTCTTGAGCACCCTTCAACCCTTAAGCAGATTGTGCGTGGCTACAGTTGGGATCGAAGACTTCTACATGTCACAAACATGTCATTCATAGAGGCCTCTTGTTAAATAATAATAATAAAATCGCTCTCTAAGTCCAGCATGATGCTGAGAAATAGGGTGGGAGGGAAGAGAAAAATTATTTGGGGTGGGATGGGGAGGAAGCAGCGAAGACATTCATTCTCTTTTGTGCAAACCACAGTTGGTGCTATAAAAATCCTTATTCCGTTCTCTCTCCCCGCCAGGAGAAGGCAGGGCTGGTTCTTTTGTTCCGATGGCGAGGTTCCGTGGGACTTTTAGGAGTCGTCTCCGAGGATTTCTGTGACGAAGGAGACCATATCAGTCTCGCGGGTGTCGTGCATAGTGAAGAACGGGTGGGCCTGTTGGGAAAGGAGAATGGTATCAGTTTGGAACAGGGAGAGAAAAGAGGTCTCATCTTGCACAAGGAGCAAAGGAAGAGGTAGTCATAGAATCGTGGACTTGGAAGGCAGCCCCCAAAGGGGATCTGGTCCAGCCCCCTGCAATGCAGGAAACACAACTAAAGAGTCCCTGATAAGATGGCCGTCCAAACTCTGTGTAAAATCCTCCAATGAAGGGCAGTCATTTCTTGGATAGCTCAGTAGGTAGAGCATGAGACTCTTAATCTCAGGGTCACGGATTTGAGGTCCACGTTGGGCAAAAGATTCCTGCATTGCAGTGGGTTGGACCTACGGGATCGCCTCTCCTGGTATGCCCCGCGGAGGACCTTAAGGTCCACAAATGACAACATTTTGGAGGTCCCAGGTCGCAAGGTGGTTAGATTGGTCTCAAATAGGGCCCAGGGCCTTTTCAGTACTGGCCCCGACTTGGGGGAACGCTCTGTCACAAGAGACTAGGGCCTGTGGGACTTGACATCTTTCCGCAGGGCCTGCAAGACAGAGCTGTTCTGCCTGGCCTTTGGTTTGGACTCAGTCTGACCCTTATGTTTTTCTCCCCTTATGGTTTTTGATCTATGGGCTACTTTTAAAATGAGGCTGCTTTTAAATTGCATTTTGAACCTGTATTTTAAATTGGTCACCCCCCCCCCCCCATTATGTTTTTACTCTTAGCCGCTTTGAGCCCGGCTCTGGCCAGGAGGGCAGGGTATAAATAAAATGCATTATTATTAATGACTCGTGGTCCCTTCCAATTCTACAATTCTATTAATTCCTTGCTGGCACCACATAAGCCTTAACCAAATTTGGAGAAGGAAGGAGAGACACTCACCATGAGTTCCACATAACTCAATCGTTCGGCAGGATTCTTCCTCAAACTGAGAGAACGAAAAACAAGGAAAGAAAATTTTTGAGAGTTAAGAGGTCGGCTGTACAAAACATTAAGAACTTTAAAGGAACGCTGGATAGGTATTATGTTGCTATGAAGGAAGTAAACATAAAATATAACTTTTTCATAGTACAGTGGTGCCTCGCAAGACGAAATTAATCCGTTCCGCGAGAGTCTTCGTCTAGCGGTTTTTTCGTCTTGCGAAGCAACCCTATTAGCGGCTTAACGGATTAGCGCTATTAGCGGTTTAACGGCTATTAAAGGCTTAAAGGCTTAGCGGATTAGCTGCTAAAAGGCTATTAAAGGCTATTAAAGGCTTAGCAATTAGATAAAGGGGGCGAAAAGCGAAAAAAAAATCTCAAGACTTGCAAGATATTTTCATCTTGCGAAGCAAGCCCATAGGGAAATTCGTCCTGCGAAGCAACTCAAAAACGGAAAACCCTTTCGTCTAGCGGGTTTTCCGTCTTGCGAGGCATTCGTCTTGCGGGGCACCACTGTAATGAAGCCATTTGTGTGGCATTTTAATATAGCCCTGAATACTCATCAGGTTGTTTTATGCAAACAGAGTTTTAGTTTTGTGATATATGGTTATGTGTAATATATGTTTTGGTGATTAAATGCATCCTACCGAGACCCAGAAGAAACTCAAGTGCTGTGTGAAGCTTTCATTTCTCCCAATCTATATTATTACTGCATAACATTAACAAAGGTTATGTTTGAAAAAGGAAAAACAACAATAGTTTGCATCATATTTTACTAATCCATGCATTGTTGTTTTTTTAAAAAAAGGGGGTGGGGGCAGGTCCCAGTATTCTGCTCTTGTTGTAGGCAGCTTTTATGTTGCCTTTTAATTACACATTATAACTTCAACTTGCATACATTTCAGCTGCCCAAATTCATCAAGGACAGTCCCTATTTCCTCTCACCTGTTCCTACAAAATTGCTTTCGCTGCTTTTGCCTTCTGCAGAGCTGCAAGAGGGCAAATTTCTGGGTTTGCCATACTGAAGGGTATCAGCTCGCTATCAAAATTATCAAACTGAAGTCTCTAAAAGTCCTTGAATAAGTCACGGTGCCAGATTTTACCCGGCAGAGATCAAGCTTGTAAAGCTTTGTATGATCAGCAAATGTCCAAATCTGAACTCTGCTGAACAGTGTTTCCAGATAGCAACTACTGTTTCGTTCAGTTCTTCATCAGTTTGATAATTTTGATGTTTTGCATTATTCCATAAAGTTTTCTATACTGTAAATGTTTCTGGCCATTGTGTTGTTTTTGATTTTGCTGAGTCACATTTTGCAACACAGGGGTTGTTTGTTTACTTATTGCTACCAAGTGACTACAGGGGTAAATCTGGGCTGGGAGTGGGGAGAGTTGGCAGGTGCACCTTGTTCCCAAGGCACAGGTTTGCCCATGAATCATCCACATGAACCCAGAGATGCTTCTCCCAGGAATTTCACATGCTGGTGAAGTTCACTGCAAGCTGCTAATAACAGACGGTGGGAAAATGAGGTTCCTCTTCCTACAAATCACTCCAACAGCAAAGCTCAGGTGGTGAAGAAGCTGTATTGCACACGTCCCTAAAACCACCAACAGCCAAGGGGGTCCTAGACCAGATTAAAATGCCCAAGAGTAAAACCTACTTCAATAAAACCAACTTGGAGATGATGCCAGGGACGTTCTGCATGCAAAGTTGGGGGTGTTTTGAAGCACTGTGCTTCAGGGAAATGGATCACCTCCGGTGCAGTGCATTCTGGGAGACAAGATGGCGGCCTGGATGGAAAGGGCACCTACCACTGGGCTGTGAAGTCCACAAAGTTCTGTGAGAAATGCTCCGCAGGCAGCTGAGGCGAGGGCTCTTCCACCACTTGCTTCAGCTGCTGGAAAGGGGTGCCCCAGGATTCGTACGGGAATCGGAGAATGGCCATTTCAATCTGAGAGGGAGAGACCAGAACAGAACATAAACAGAGAGCCCTTCCTGGTCAAATGGAACTTCTACCTGGTCCAGTGTTTCTGCTTGCTGCAGTAGCCAACCAGAAAGCCTGAAGGAAACAGTTTCATCGTCCTATGTCCCTGACATTTCTTGTTTGGAGGTATCCTGCCTTGGAACAAGGAGGCTCCATTAGCCCAGTAGCCACTGATGAAACTCTCCCTGTGATTATTTTTTTTTAATCCTCTTTTAAAGCTAAGTACACCAATACACAGGGACGCGGGTGGTGCTGTGGGTTAAACTACAGACGCTAGGACTTGCCAATCAGAAGGTCAGCGGTTTGAATCCTCGCGACGGGGTGAGCTCCCGTTGCTCGGTCCCTGCTCCTGCCAACCTAGCGGTTCGAAAGCACCTCAAAGTGCAAGTAGATAAATAGGTACCACTCCAGTGGGAAGGTAAACGGCGTTTCCGCGCGCTGCTCTGGTTTGCCAGAAGTGGCTTAGTCATGCTGGCCACATGACCCAGAAGCTGTACGCCGGCTCCCTCAGCCAATAAAGCGAGATGAGCGCCGCAACCCCAGAGTTGGCCACGACGGGACCTAATGGTCAGGGGTCCCTTTACCTTTACACCAATACACACCCCTGCATCTGGTAGCAGGGAGTCCCATATGTCTATTCTAGATTGGGGCAAGCCCCACAACAAGATAACAATATCTCATGCAATATATTTCATAGATCCCCAACATTGTTCACGTGTTTCCTGACTGCAGAATTCTTAAACCCACAAGATTACTGATCCCTTTACACACAGACACACTTCTGCGTAGATTTCTTACCAAGGTGATGCCCAGGCTCCAGACGTCCGATTTCACATTGTACCCCTGCTGGTTCAGCTCAGGGTTTATTCTCTCTGGCTGCAAAGGAAAGGTATTGAAAAGGTTTGGCACAGTCTGGTGGTTGAGCTACGGAAAGCTGGATTCAAGTCCCTGCCTAGCCACGAAAGCTCACCTTGAGCCAGGCCACCCCTTCTCTCAGCCGCAAACTACCCTGCACGGCTGTTTTAAGGATAGAAAGGGGAGGCGAAGAACCATTTCCCCAAGTTCCTTGCAGGTAGGGTAAGATATAAATATACTGTTTGCACCTGCAGAAATCTTCAGGGCAGACAGACTGCACATTATGTACAGTACTACCTCAGGTTACGAACAGTCCTGCTTACAACTGCTTCGGGTTACAAACTCCACAAACCCGGAAGCAGGTGTCCCGGGTTGCGAACTTTGCCCCGGGATACAAACGCAATCCGCTTCCGGGGTCGCAGGAGGCCTATCAAGGGGAATGCGCGCCTCAGGTTAAGAACGGACTTCCGGAACGAATGAAGTTAGTAACCCGAGGTACCACTGTAACTTCCTGCTGAAATCCTGTGGGGGGTTTTTAATACTGCAGATATCCAGATACGTTTTGCTTTGCCCTACAAGAGCACAAGAGTTATCCTCCAGACGGCAATCGTGCCCATTCACATCGGGGGAAGCATCACAGAAGAAGAAGAAGAAGAAGAAGAAGAAGAAGAAGAAGAAGAAGAAGAAGAAGAAGAAGAGTTTGGATTTGATATCCCGCCTTTCACTCCCTTTAAGGAGTCTCAAAGCGGCTAACATTCTCCTTTCCCTTCCTCCCCCACAACAAACACTCTGTGAGGTGAGTGGGGCTGAGAAACTTCAAAGAACAACTAACAACTAACAAAGTGGAATGACGTGTGGACAAACACTACAGTGGGACCTCGGGTTAAGAACTTCATTCGTTCTGGAGGTCCATTCTTAACCTGAAACTGTTCTTAACCTGAGTTACCATTTTAGCTAATGGGGCCTCCCGCCACCACCGCGCGATTTCTGTTCTCATCCTGAAGTAAAGTTCTTAACCTGAGGTACTATTTCTGGGTTAGTGGAGTCTGTAACCTGAAGCGTCTGTAACCTGAGGTACCACTGTATACCCTCCCACCCATTTACCCCAAAGACAGCCTGGAAAGGGTCCTCAGCCAAGTGACACTCATTCTGTTGAAGTGACCAAGGAAGAATTGGGTTCTTTGTGTGCTCTTTGAACATCATGGGGCATTTATTCTGGCACTGTTAAATGTACTTTTGGATGGGAAGTTCAAAGAAGTCCCCTATTATCAAGGTAAATGTTTCTGTGAATCCTGAAAGGCAGACTAATAATAATTATTACTACAATTATAATTATAATAATTTTTATGCCACCCATCAGACTGGGTTGCCCCAGCTACTCTGGGCAGCTCCCAACGAATTATAAATCACAGTAGAACTTGACAACTCATGCACTTAAGCACCACTTCTCTTCCTGGGATATACATAAGATTTGTACTTGAACTCACTTTATGGAAAATCCCAGGGTGATCAAATGCATTTTATGATTTTTGGGGGGTCCTTTCAGATACGAACGCATCCATCTCTTCCTTCCAGAGCAGCTAAATATTGTGCACGTGAAACTCGCCAGAATTCATTTGAGCTAACTTATAATTTTGTTTTCCATGCCTGCCATTCTATAGCATGAAACTGCTGTTAGTAATTTTATCGGACTGGTTTCCCATTATTGATACAATTTATATTACCACCCTTTATCCAAAGATCCCAGGGCCTGGTATTATTGTATAATAATGATAACAATATAATATTGCTTCAATATTTTAATGTTGTATTTTAATTTTGTTTTTAAGTTGTATTCATTCAACTTATTTTTATTATTGCTTGTTAGCTACCCTGAGCCCGGCCTTGGCTGGGGAGGGCGGGGTATAAATAAAATATTATTATTATTATTATTATTATTATTATTATTAACAGCTCAGGATCGCAATACCTCAAGGACCTCATATGAACCCACCTGGACCCTGCAGTCATCACCTGCGGCCCTTCTTTGTGTGTCTACCCTGCAAGAGGTCCGTAGAGCAGCAACATGAGAGCGGGGCCTTTTCTGTGGTGGCTCCCAACTTGTGGGATGTTCTTCCTAAGGAGGCTTGTCTGGTGCCTTCATTTAAATGCCAGACAAAAGCATTCCTCTTCTCCCAGGCCTTTGGGCTAATCAAACAATCTATAGCCTCTTATACTGGGGAGTGGTTATTGTTTATGTTTGTTACCAGGTCATGTATTTTTGTGTTTTTATATTGTACACCACCCTGTGATCCTCGGATATAGGAAACAAATGAACCAACAAATAAATAATTGTTCATGTTTCTTCCTGAAGGCTGATCACAAAAACCTGATTGATTGAACAGAGGAGGGCGAGGAGACAAGAGAAGGGTGGTGTGCCCCAAACAATTGATCAAAAACTCACCGCCATATAAGGTTTACAACCAGCATCCAGGGTCTTTGCCACAGAATCTACCAAGTATCCACTGATCCCGAAGTCACACATTTTGACATGTCCCTGTTTATTGATAAGGACGTTGGACGGCTTCACGTCTGTTAAGAGCAAGAGATCGGTTAACACTCCTTTCTCTGGATCAGCTAAGGAGACTTCCCTCCGTAAAATTTTTTAATGAAAATTATTTAAAGGCACATTTGTGCACTGTTTTAGTCATATGTTTGAAGAGCACGCAGCTGGAACTGTGAAGGCTTTCCGCTGCCATGCCCATAACTCTGTTTGTGCAACCCGTACAGCACATAGGCGACAATTATTCACACCAATTAATATTCTTGTTCAAAAACAATTTTTCACCATTTATCAAATTTGTGAGAATAAGACAACTACTTGCAAAGTGCCATGAAAAATTATAAGCTATCTAGAATAAAGTGAACTTGCAGTATCAGATTTTAATAAGTTCTTACAACTTCTTGACTCCCCCCCCCCCCTAATTTTTTAGGTATGTTCAAGAAGGTAGGTAAGTTCAACGATGTTCCCGGTAGCTGTGAAGTGCAGGTGGAAGACAGGGTACCAGCGTTCTATCCCCGTTTCGCCCTAGCAGTCCATAAAGTTGAAGAGCTGCTATTTTGCCCCCGACAGGGCCAATTTATTGGGGTTGGCCGATAGCCCACTCCCTGAGCACAGTTTTCTGGGCTTCCTCAGTAGTCTCGAGCCATTAATGTGACTATTAGTGCTAAATGTAGTTATAGAAACAATTTCTTGGCTTAAGCATAAAGAACTGAATGGCTTAGCTTATGCTGTACAGGTTGCACAATCATTATTAACGGCACAGGTTGTATTTCTTCAGCATGTCCACAACTCTAGCTGTGTGCAGAACGTAAGAGTCTTAGTCAATGCCAAACCAAACCACAACACTTTTCAGGTTCCTAGACCTCATGATTGTGTCTGTGGAAGGAACACAAAAACCTGGGCTGGGCTCCCACGCTGTGCGCAGCTTCCTCCCCAAGGGCCTTTAAATTAGGGGGGCTACAAACACAGCTGAAATGTTCTGTACTGAGCTCCCATCCTGTTGCATTGCATCAAGTTCCCAAGACTTTCCACATGTTAACATGCAAATCAAAATTATGTATGTGGAGTAACCGTCCCCTTGAAGGACCAGGTACGCAGCCTGGGAGTCATTTTGGACTCACAGCTGTCCATGGAGGCGAAGGTCGCTTCTGTGTCCAGGGCAGCTGTCTATCAGCTCCATCTGGTATGCAGGCTGAGACCCTACCTGCCCGCGGACTGTCTTGCCAGAGTGGTGCATGCTCTGGTTATCTCCCGCTTAGACTACTGCAATATGCTCCACGTGGGGCCACCTTTGAAGGTGACCCGGAAACTACAACTAATCCAGAATGCGGCAGCTAGACTGGTGACTGAGAGTGACTGCCGAGACCATATAACACCTGTCCTGAAAGACCTACACTGGCTCCCAGTACGTTTCTGAGCTCAATTCACAGCGTTGGTGCTGGCCTTTAAAGCCCTGAACCTGAAGTCCAGTCCCATCGTTCAGCCTGGACACTGAGGTCCAACTCCAAGGGCCTTCTGGTGGTTCCCTCACCGCGAGACGTGAAGCTACAGGAAAGGCAGAGGGCCTTCTCGGTAGTGGCGCCCACCTTGTGGAACGCATCAGATGTCAAGGAAATAAGCAACTATCTGACTTTTAGAAGACATCTGAAGGCAGCCCTGTTTAGATAAGTTTTTAATGTCTGGTGTTTTATCTTTTTTTATTGCTATTATCATTAATTCTGTTGGGAGCCACCCAGAGTAGCTGGGGAAACCCAGCCAGATGGGTGGGGTATAAATAATAAATTATTATTATATGCAAGATACAGATGCAAACATGACAAGGTGTGTCCAGTCAGGCAGAATGGAAACAAACTTTAGCGGCTCTGGAATGATTAATGGTGAAGCCACCTTCTATCAGCTCAGACTGTTCTCTGCCTCTATCTAGCTCAGTACTCCATACTGACTGGCAACAGCTTGGTAGGGTTCTGGGCAGGCCATTTTTCTATATTGTCTGCAACCAGAATCGTTCCAACAGGAGATGCTGGAGGCTGACCTTAGGATCTTCCACATCCCAAGAGGTGCTTTGCCTATGAGCTCTAAACCCCCCGCTCAGCCCTCGTAATGCACAAACTCCAATGCCTACCTCTGTGAATCACAGACAGCTTGCTATGCAAATGCTCCAAGGCTCGGACAATCTGGAGAAAGACAAAGAGAGAGAGGGAGGTGTAATTCTAGCTGCAGACCAGCTTTGGCCAACCAGGTGACCAGCCTTGCCTGCAGCAACCCAGCAGTAAAGCCTCTCCTCCTAACAGAGGGGAGGAGTTGCGAGCGGGAGTCGGTTCCCGCGTCAGCAGGGGGGCGTATTCAGCCCCCTGCATCAGCTTATCTGACTGCCGTGCCACGCCTATGGGCCAGCCAATAGGGCTGGCTTGTGGGCAGGGTTTAGCCGCATTCAAGCAGCCGCGGCAGCTCCATCTTCTCATTCTGTGCCCCTTTGTCATCGGATCACCCGCCCACCCTCCCTTTAGATCATATGGGCATATTTGCTATGGACTCAAGTTGGTTGTCCTGGTTGCCCAGGCGGCCTGGTAGGAATGTTTATCCATCTGGCAAATTGGAACCAGCCTCTTGATTTTTCACTTACCTCGTAGCTAACCGTCACAACTTTTTGGGTATTGGCTGTTAGGCATTGGATTATGTGTTGTGTGTTGGAGGGCAGCTGTGGCCATCACCTACCCCTCCCCTTGTTGGGTATTCCATTAAAGGAATCCGGCGGTCGTGGATCCTGTCCAATGCCCTGCTGGTGGCTACGGCCATGGCACGACCCCCGGTGACATCAGGGGGAGCTTCAGTTGTACAGTGGTACCTCGGGTTAAGTACTTAATTCGTTCCGGAGGTCCGTTCTTAACCTGAAACTGTTCTTAACCTGAAGCACCACTTTAGCTAATGGGGCCTCCCACTGCCACTGCACCACCGCTGCACGATTTCTGTTCTCATCCTGAAGCGAAGTTCTTAACCCGAGGTATTATTTCTGGGTTAGCGGAGTCTGTAACCTGAAGCACATGTAACCTGAAGCGTATGTAACCCAAGGTACCACTGTATTTGCATCAGCAAGCTCCTCCCACTGGTTGTTAACCTTCGGGTGACTCCCCGCTGAGCGGGGTGGAGTCATGTATAGACTGTTTGATCCAATGCCTAAAGCCAATAGCACTCACATGCTGTAACCAATAATGCTGTGGCCTTCTTTAGCCCATTAACCTTAAATTCATGTGTCCCTGTGTCTTATTTATCTCTAAGCGGGTGGCGGATCCTCAATTCTCAAATCACGCTAAGCAAGCTAGAGTTAACTCTATTAGCAAAAAACACAATCTGCAAAGGAGTATCAGGCCTAATGAACACAGCAACTCATCTCCAATAAGTCTTGCCCCCATGAGACTGAAGGTCCCCCATCTCCCCACAGCTGCCTAAGTCCCCTCTTCTCCACATAATCAGAGACTGCGCCTGCGGGCCGCCTATGTCTCCTCTGCCCATTTCATGCCTCTTCTGGTTCTGGGAGGCAAGCAGGGAAGGGAGTTTGTTGCAGCAGGAGGGGGAGATACACATGCCTCTTCACCAGCCTGAAATAAGCAGCTTAGGGAGACAGTCCTCGATATAGAAGTTTAATTAATAAAAAGGGTTTTGCATGACCCCACCCTGATTTTAAAAAGAAGCTGGGGTCTCTCCATCTGTGTTGGCTGCTGCATTCTGCGCTTAGCAATCAAGCAGACTGCCCTCCCTGGCTCACTTGCTATGGGTGGATGGGTCCCACAGCAACCTTCCCCAAAGAAAGAAGGTGTCACTCACAGACACGGTTATTTTCCCAAGTATGTCTTCGGGGATCGTCTTCTTCTTTTCCAGGACCCTCTTATAAAATTTATCCAGAGACGTATCCATTAGCTCCATGCAGATCCACACATCACCCTGAAAAGAAGGGAGTGAGAGAAGGAGGAGAAGGGGGAGAGAGATGAATTGGTTGGCCATCAGAGGACTGAACCTTTAGCAGGTCCTGCCCTGTGGAACTCCCTGCCAATGGACATGCCTTTGGAACTTGATTTTTCAAAAATGCACTTTATTGAGAACGCTATTTGTTTAACCAATGTTATTATACTTAAGTGTTACATTTTTGTGCTGTTTACCTCCTTTAAATAAATGCGTAAGACATCTGGGGGGCACCAGGTTGGCTTCCCCCTGCTTTTCAGCAAATGCTTCAGAAGTTGTGCTCACTGTCTGAGGTGGCCGGCAAAAACAAAGAGGCTCTGGCCTTCCCACTGCTCACCTACCTCTCTGAAAAGGGCTCCGTAGAACGTGACAGTGTAAAAGCAGTCCACGGTCCTCATGGAAATGTCCAAGTCCATCACTAGCCTCTTCTGTTCCTGAGAGTTCACAGTGGCTCGGATTCTCTGCAGAGAGTGGGAAAAGAAAAAGAAAATAACCATACTGTCAAGGCTTCGGGAAAACTATTCCTCGCCCGGTTGTTTTAGGGGTTGTTTTTAAAAGTCTGGACAGATTAATCCATTTTGCATTACTTTCTATGGGAAAGTGCACCTTGCTTTTGGAACAATTTGGTTTTGGAACGGACTTCCGGAACGGATTAAGTTTGAGAACCAAGTTACCACTGTACAGTGGTACCTCGGGTTAAGTACTTAATTCGTTCCGGAGGTCCGTTCTTAACATGAAACTGTTCTTAACCTGAAGCACCACTTTAGCTAATGGGGCCTCCTGCTGCCGCCGCACCACCGGAGCATGATTTCTGTTCTTATCCTGAAGCAAAGTTCTTAACCTGAAGCACTATTTCTGGGTTAGCAGAGTCTGTAACCTGAAGCTTATGTAACCTGAAGCGTATGTAACCCGAGGTACCACTGTATTATAAAAGATGCAGGAGGAAATGACCCACAAAGGGGAGGAGGGACGTCCAGGAGATTCTTTGGAATCTTGTTTTTATGATGTATGTTGGATATGTGATTGTAAAACTTTAATTTGAAAAACCAAATAAATAAATTTTTATATAATACTGCGGCTCTTACCTTCACAGCCATGGTGGTGTCGCTCTGTGCGTGATACACTTTCTCCACTACGCCGTAAGCTCCTCTTCCCAACTCCGAAATGCTCACTAAGTCGTCGGCCTCTACTTCGAAATTCTGTTGACCGGGAGAGAGAGAGAGAAAGACGCACAAAAAAATTGACAAAATAATACGTTTAGCGTAGGATTGAGCCAATATTCATATTGCTAACATCAGCCGGCGACCTTCTTTATCTCTTTCACAAACAAAATTTGTTGTTAGAGAAGTTAAACCTTGATGTGATTTGCCTCAGAGAAACACACATAGCGAGGAAACGTAAAAGAATATTGAAGAACAAAAGGGCTTTGGGAAAGGACTTTGTAACCTCAGGTGTAACAAAAAAGGAAGGAGCTGTAATCCATATAAAACCGGACCTAAAACAATTTTAAAAAGATGAACAAGGAAGAATTCTTGATAATCCAGGAAACATCACAGGAAGAAAAAATGTTGTTAATCGGTGTGCATGCGCCAAACAAGTAAAAAAAAAAAAAACAAACAGAACAACATCAGCATCAACATACCTTCTCACCAACAGTAATGAAAGTCCTGGAATCCAAGTTTCTTGGAGGTCTGCAAGGAAAGACAAAGGCTCTATTTAAAAGTCCAATCCAGTATCCACCACCTGGTGTCGATTTTCTGAAATTTTGCAATTTGGCTGCTGGTGAGTATCAAACGGGTACTCTCAGTAAAGTCACTAGGGCTCCAGCAAAACTGAGGGGCACATAAATGGGGAGGAGAATCTAAAGCAGAAGTGGGCAACTGTGCCCCTAACAAAGGTGATGTTGGACACCAACTCCCATCAGCCCCAAGCCAGCATGCACAATGATCAGGGCTTTATGAGAGATATATAGTCCAGCAGAGCCACAGACTCCACTCTCCTTATGTAGACAAACAATGAGCTGGAGAGTTCCAGCTTTGTTGTTTTTATTTATTTATTCAATTTATAAACCACCCTTTATCAAAAACATCCCAGGGCGGCATAAAACACTAAAAACACATTAAAGGTAAAGGGACCCCTGACCACTAGGTCCAGTCGTGGCCGACTCTGGGGTTGTGGCGCTCATCTCGCTTTATTGGCCGAGGGAGCCAGCGTACAGCTTCCGGGTCATGTGGCCCGCATGACTAAGCCGCTTCTGGCGAACCAGAGCAGCACACGGAAACGCCGTTTACCTTCCCACCAGAGTGGTACCTATTTATCTACTTGCACTTTGACGTGCTTTCGAACTGCTAGGTTGGCAGGAGCAGGGACCGAGCAATGGGAGCTCACCCTGTCACAGGGATTCGAACCGCTGGCCTTCTGATCAGCAAGTCCTAGGCTCTGTGGTTTAACCCACAGCGCCACCCATGTCCCTCTGAAAACACATTACAGAGCACCAATAATTAAAAAAAAAAAAAAGCATTACAGCAGACAGCATATTAGGAATTTGCAAGAGAGCAAAGCAGCGGTTCTTACGTCGGTGGGACGGATGACTGCCTGTTTGCTGATGGCATGCTCAAGAGGGGCGGCCGTTTCTTCTTCGGCCCTGGAAAGAAAGAGGACACACACTCTCTTATCATCTTTTTCCATAGAACTGTAGAATTGGAAGGGACCCTAAGGGTCATCTAGTCCAACCCCTGCAATGCAGGAATCTTTTGCCCAACATGGGCCTTGAACGCAAGACCCTGAGATTAAGAGTCGTATGCTCTACCAACTGAGCTACTCCAGGTATTTTTAATAAAGCAAGAACCAGCAGGGGCATAGCAGTGCTGAAATGAGGTTGGGAAGACTCAGGTTTGAATTCACACTCCAACACAATGTTCACTGGACTGGGTGACCATGGGAAAGTCACTATCTGACCTGCCTCACAGGGTTGTTTTAAGGGAGAGGGGGTAACTTGAGCTCTTTGGAGGGGAGAGGGAATAAAAAAATGTACACCCAAAATGTAATCAATTAAATCTTGATGTACCACGTTCAGAATAGGACCAGGTCCTAAACAACAATTCCAAGGCGATGACCTCTCAAGCAAATATGCAAGACAGGGTCTTTTCAAGAGTGGCACCAAAACAATGGAACACATCTCCATGGAGAACCACCAGGGTGTTTCTCCTTAAGGAATCAGTTGAAAACTTCCCTTATGTCACTATACTTTAGCCTGCAACTTTATATTAGCCCACAAAATATCCATTTTAACTTTAATTTTAGTCCACAAAACTTTGTATTAAAAACCCTTTAATTAGAATCCTTTAATTTAGCCTTTTTCAGCTGTCTGCTTTGATGGCCTCCCTTCTCTCCTGGCTTCAGCTTCTGCCTCTGAATCTGGACTTCTCTCTGCCACAGACTCTCCCATCTCACTAAGCCATGTTACCTCTCCAGCTTCCAACACCACCTCTTCCCAGTCTTCTCCCTCTACTTATCATTGTCCCACCACCAATCCCTGGGCTCTGAGCTCTATTCTCTTAAGAATTCCAAAGCCGGCTCCTCCCACCATTCCTCCGCTTCCAACCAGTCCATGACAGTCCATAGGTGGGGAGAAGAAAAAGCACTGTGGAGACGAAGAAATGTTTCCAAAGGTTCAGGTGATCCCTTACCTCCTTTCCGCTTTTCCGAGGATCCTTTAGGATCTATGAGAAAGGAGAAAGAGAAAACAAACTAAGAGCCCAATTCTAGCCAAGCCACTATCCAGGTACTAAATAATTCTAAACCCCCTGCAATGCAGGAATCTTTTGCCCAACGTGGACCTTGAACCCACAACTCTGAAATTAGGAGTCTCATGCGAGAAGTGAGGTTACAGGGAACCAGGCAGAGGGCCTTCTCGGTAGTGGCCCCTGCCCTATGGAACACCCTCCCATCAGATGTCTGGGGCAACCCAGTCAGGTGGGCAGCATATAGATCAGGCAAACTCAGCCCTCCAGATGTTTTGGGACTACAACTCCCATGATCCCTACCTGACAGGACCAGTGGTCAGGGATGATGGGAACTGTAGTCCCAAAACATCTGGAGGGCTGAGTTTGCCTATGTCTGATACAGATATTGAGTTGTTTTTGTTTTTATTATTTATTTTGTATTTTTTATATTGTGATTTTATGCTATAACCGCCCTGAGACTTGCAAGTATAGGGCAGTACAGTGGTACCTCAGGTTAAGTACTTAATTCGTTCTGGAGGTCTGTTCTTAACCTGAAACTGTTCTTAACCTGAAGCACCACTTTAGCTAATGGGGCCTCCTGCTGCCACTGCACGATTTCTGTTCTCATCCTGAAGCAAAGTTCTTAACCAGAGGTTCTATTTCTGGGTTAGCGGAGTCTGTAACGTGAAGCGTATGTAACCTGAAGCGTATGTAACCCAAGGTACCACTGTATACAAAATTAATAAAGAATAAATTTATTATTATTATATTATTATTATTATTATTAGGCTCTACCAACAGAGCTATCCCTCTCTGCCAGATGGACCAATGATCAATCCATCAATCATTTTATTTATAGGCCCCCTTTCCAAAGTTAAAACCACGCTCAAGGCCCCTTACAACACATTTACTAACTACGAACGTAAGCAAAAGCAGTCAGAAGCGGAACATCAGAACGTACACAACCAAACTGAACGATTTCCACATAAACCAACAATCTGATTTGGTACAAGGCAGCTTCCTACGCCTGAATTTTGCCATTTAACTCCTAACCAGTACGAACCAGCTCTGGGCTGTGGGGTGCACAGCACAGCGCTGAATTCCAATTCCCCAGAGTTCCTCTCCTTGGGGAGCCAAGGGCGAACAAGCTCTGGGCTTCTGCCACTTCAGGTCTTTCTTGACCGCTAGAGGTCACTACATCTCCAAGCGTTTGGAGGGGGGTGGAACTGAAGCATGATATAAAACCCAGTTTGGGACAACGCCGCCTTTTTCGAGAATCCGTTCAAGCTCTTCATTCAGAATGCGGTGGCGGCAGCAACCGCTCACAGGGGGTTATGATCGTTCAGGTCACCAAGTTTCCGAGGCTGGATCCAGCTGGCCAGGACTGGCGTTAGCAGCAATCGTTGCTATCCTCAGGATAAGTCGAGAGATGGTGCAAAATGCCCATCCATTCCACGGGAAACTTTGGTCTTTTTTTTTTTTTTTTTTTAAGAATATATAGATGATTTGAGAAGGTTGTAGAATGCAAAGATTATTGTAAATTGTATAATGTGGAGGAAATCGAGTGGGGGCAGAGGGAAGTGGGAGGAAGGAGAAAAGAATAATATGATGGACTGAGGAAATAGAAATGTAAATGTATGGGGGGATGGGGAGGAAATGGTGTTTGGCTTTGGTACATTTGTATTGTAATGTAATAAGTGAAAACCAATAAAGAAAAAAGGGGGGAATTAATAGAGGTGAGGGGAAAGGAGACAACAGGGCAGATAGATTGTCAAAGCTGGGGGGAAATATGGGAGAATTGTGCATTGAAAATGTTGTCTATAAGAATAAAAGAAAATTATTATTTTAAAAAAGGGAAACTTTGGTCTTAACGGCTCGGGCACCAAGTGTAGGGTCCTTAAGGAGAGCGCTTCTCAATTTCCACATAACAGCATCGGTGGGAGCGGGGTGTTGCTGTGTGTTGAGTTATTCCTTGTTCATTTCTTGCAAAGAGATCAAGGTAGCATGCTCGTTTCTTCCTCCCTCCTCAATTAACCGCCACAACAACCCTGTGAGTAGGCTAGGCTGAGATGCAGTGACTTCCCCTCCTATAGGGAAGTTTTTAATGTTTGGTGTCTTACTGTATTTTTTAAAAAATATTTTGCTGGAAGCTGCCCAGAGTGGTGAGCTAGTCAGATGGATGGCATATAAACAACAACAACATCATTATTAAAAACAAAAACCACTACAGCTACCCCAAAGTCACCCTGTGAGCTTCATGGCCAATATCAGTGGCCGACTTGGGTACTATGGCACCCTGTGAGAGGCCAAAATTTGGCACACAGACATGCCCATTCCTTGCTGGGCCTTGGCAAGATCTGTTGATGGCCCTTGACGCACTGTCTGATTAACGCCTGGGCTCCCCCTGCTAGAAAGCGTTCGCCTGGCACATTCCAAAATGCACACCCAACATCAATTCTGCAGGAGTAGGCTGCATAAAGCATGGAGGGGAGGATTGTACTAATTCTGGTAAAGGGGGGGGACGGGACTTGCAGCTCCAGGATTGCAACAGCAGCTTCAACACAGATGATGTGAGCTAAAGGGAAAATCTGTAGTCAAGCCGCAGAACATCTGCCTTGCATGTAGAACATGGGTAGGCAAACTAAGGCCCGGGGGCCGGATCCGGCCCAATCACCTTCTAAATCCGGCCCACGGACGGTCCAGGAATCAGCATGTTTTTACATGAGTAGAATGTGTGCTTTTATTTAAAATGCATCTCTGGGTTATTTGTGGGGCATAGGAATTCATTCATTATTATTTTTTCAAAATGTAGTCCGGCCCCCACAATGTCTGAGAGACAGTGGACTGGCCCCCTGCTGAAAAAGTTTGCTGACCCCTGATGTAGAAGGTCCCAATTTCATAGCACTTCCCAGCACAGTTAGAGAAGATTCCCCATCTGAAAGCATGGAAAGCCATCCCCAATCAGCAAAACAGTTAGAAGGATCAGTCATCTCACTTAGTAGAAAACAACTTCCTGCGCTGCCAACCACAGTCTAGGCTCCAAACCACAAATTGTGCCCCCAATATTCTGGCAGACCATAGCATCTATTGTTTCCGTTCCCCTATGCCTCAAAAGTCCCCAAATCCCACCCCCAAACCAAAGCCTCTCGAGGCCGAAGCAACATCACAATTTGTCAGTTCACATGCAATACCAAACCATGATCTGCCTGAACCATGGTTTGGGAAAAAAAACAGCTTCAACAGCTACTCACAAACCATAGCTCTATCAGGTGGGAGCCGGTGCAGATGCCACAATAAATCAAGCATGCAAAAAAAAAATCACAGTTTCAGAGTCGAGTCTGAACCCTCTCAGTCTCAGCCGAGCACCCTGAGAAAAATTTGTGGTTCTCCTGAAGACGTGAAGATGTAGAATGGAGCTTGCAAAGCTCAAGGGGATCGTGGGAAGGGTTAACTGGGGAGAGAGAAATTGTCCAACACCATCGCAAAAGAGCGCCAGTGATGTCAGACTAGAACAGCAGGCAGCAGGACAATGGCCATTCATTACGGCCTTCATGAAGGAGGCGGCAGCAATGGAGTAGCCTCCTATTTTCTGCTAGTGTGAAAGGCCTGAGAGGAGCCATTAACTGCAACGGGCCTCTACAGCTTGGACCAGGTTTACATGGAAAAAATGTTCCGAAACACAAAATGGCCTCCATGCACTTTTCAAGACAGAGCTTTTTGGGTAGGGGGGGAAGAGTGGACGGCCAATATTCCAGTTCTGCTGCTGGCCTCATATGCACTAAACATCTGAAGCAGTATCATGCCATTTTAAACCACCAAGGCTTCCCAAAAAAAATTATGGGAGCTGTAGTTTCTTAAGGGTACTGAAGGTTCTTAGGAGACCCTCGTTCTCATACCTCGGAAGTCGAACGGAATCCATTCCAGAAGTCCGTTCGACTTCCAAAACATTCAGAAACCAAAGCGCAGCTTCCAATAGGCTGCAGGAAGCTCTTGCAGCCCATCAGAAGCTCCGTCGGACATTCGGGTTCCAAAGAACGTTCGCAAACCGAAACAGTCACTTCTGGGTTTGCGGCGTTCAGGAGCCAAAACGTCCGAGTACCAAGGCGTTCAGGATCCAAGGAACGACTGTATAGTGCTTTAAATGTTCAGCAAAGATGGGGCCAAAAAGAGTTGGGAGATAGAGAGAGATAGATAGATAGATAGATAGATAGATAGATAGATAGATAGACAGACAGACAGAGTGGTACCTCGGTTTACAAACTTAATCTGTTCCGGAAGTCCATTCTTAAACTGAAACCGTTCTTAAACCAAGGCGCCCTTTCCCTAATGAGGCCTCCCACCGCCGGTGCACTTCCACTGTCTGGATTCCGTTCTTAGACCGAAGTAAAGTTCTCAAACTGTTTCTGGTTTTGCGGAGTTTGTAAACCAAATTGTTCTTAAATAGGACTGTTCTTAAACTGAGGTACCACTGTACCCTGTTTCCCGTTGCAAACGGACAGCCAGAGCATGCATGGGGAGGCCTGTTCTAGCTGACACCCTTTTCAAAGCTGGGGCTCACTTGCTCCCCAAACCTGGAAAACCTGGAACCAGCTACTTGGGTGTGAGGAGTCCGTTTTGACAACCTGCAGCTCCTGACCTTTCTCCAGCCCCAAAGTTCAGAGGAAGCCTGAGATCTCTCATGTTGAGAGAAGATGCAGTCAGCTCACAAGACCTGAAAAGCAGAGCTGAAGCATGCAAAGGCCCCGTCTGTCTTTCCCGTTTACCGTCCCTGCCCCTGAGACCTAGTTGCAAGCTGGCAGGGAGGGGCAGAGGCTCCACATGCCCCTCCCCACGGTCTTGTGCAAATTTCTCCCCAAGAGATTGGCTTCATGCAAAAAATAATGGAACGCGGAAAATGTTCCTTTGCCCTAAACCGAGTGTGTAACCTGGACCCCAAAAGGCAAACAGATATGAATTAAAATATTTGATGGGTGGTGAGGGAAAACCCATTAAGCACATTTAATGTTACATTTTAATAATAATAATAATAATAATAATAATAATAATAATAATGCAAAGCTTTACCTGGTAAGTAATTTTCTCCGAATACCTGGCAGTATAGTATTTGAGGCAAAATAGCATTGTGTTCTTAAGACATATGAAAACTCAAGTGAATATTATTTACGAATAAATAAATAAATAAGAATACCCGGAAGTATTTCAAGGCATGGCCTGTAGTTTCCTTACATTGTTTAAGGTAAGAAAACTATATAGGCCAATGCCTTGAAATACTTCCGGGTATTCTTCTGTTTTTATCTCTAAACTTTGAGTTTTCAGATGTTTTAAGGAGGGAACAAGGAGGGGGTAAACATTAGCATTTGTAAATTTTAGCACACCCCAAAAGCGGTGCACCCACACCCACACCCACACCCACTTGAATTAATTGCAACTCTAAAACTGCCTGATGTTTGACTGGTATTGCAGCTATTAATAATGTCTTTTAGAAAATGAAAAGCTTTCCAATACTCTGATTTCTCTTCCTCCCCACCATGAAAAGTTCCCCATCCAGGTTACTACCCACCTCCCAAATTCAGGAAGATTTTAAAATGTAGGTTAGTGAGGGGTTGGCTAAGGTGTTTGGGGGTGGGGGAGAGAAACCTGCCAAGGGCTCGGCCGTAGACTGAATTACTGTGTGAACCGTCCCTTCGTCACCCATAAAATGACTGACTGCAACAAGGCTGGTCTGCCTAGTGTCAGGCGCTGTAAATCTTTTCATAGCTGAGGGGGTGCATGTTCCCCGCTGCGGCTTTCCAGCGAGCAGGTAAAAACCCTTAATCTTGCCCTCTGACTAGACGCCAATTTATTATTTTTTTTAAATGCCCATCTAGTAACAGTTTACTAGTGAACTCTGATCGTGGGGACTTCTGCAGAATTTAGAATGCTGCAGGAGGCAAAGGGGTAGAAATTTGGGACAGGCAACAAGAAAGGTCCCGAGAGAGAATTGTTCAACATTTACCAAGCGCATTTTGCACCTGGCGATTATCCACCACTTGCAACCAAGTGAAGATGCCCAGGTGCCAAAATGTCACCTGACGTTTGGATCTTGCCTGTTTTCATAAGCTAACAGCAAATCCTGTAGAATTCAACCCATGATATTTTATCTGCACCATTGGAACGAAATTCAGGAACCCAAAAGTAGTGTTACTGAAAAATAGAACTTTTGAGCCGTCTGGCCTCCAAACGGCATCTAAGACATTCGGTTTTGGCGACTGTAATCCCAGTTTAAAGGAGCCATTTGCTGCCTAGTATATATATCCTAGTTTCTAACACTGAGAGACCCCATACTAATGAGAGAAGGGGGGAGCGTATTTCTAGGCTAGGCAATCCAAAACCCTGCATGAAGGAAATCCAAAATTCTACAATCAGCATAAAATTAGGCCAATTGGCTTATTTTCCTTGAGGAACTTCTGCAGCAGTCTGCTATTTTTGCTCCTCTGCTTTCCCAAACTGTTAAACGAGAAGCAGCGCCAGCTTCTGAAGTCCTGCCACCCAGAAGTTCTTACTTAGATGCCTCCCTGGGATTCTGGGATTCCGGCAGCCATCGCCCCCATTCACTTTCAAGCACATCCTCGGATCCTTGAGGCCTAGAGACTTGCTCCCCCCACCCCAAAGTGAAATCTGGGGTGGATCAGGAAGCTGGAACGCCGTGTCCACAAACTGCAGCCCACAACTTCTACGGAGAGAGTGTGACACACATGGGAGGGAGTTCTGCTCATCGGTAGACGGGCACAGCTATCAGTGGAGAGGTCTCCCATTGGTGGCCAGATTCTTAGATCCAAACTTTGCCCCCTTTCCTCCACAATCAGGGGTGCTAGTACGATGTCGCTAGCAAATCCTACTTCTTCAAGGATACAGAGTCTAGTTCCAGATTATTATTATTATTCATTTATTTTGTTAGTTGCATCTTATCTAAGGGACCACTGTAAACAGATGAAAACACTAGAAGGATTGCAGTAACACTTGTAATGTAGCAAATATTACGAACAAAATAGGAGACATATAAAATGGAATACGCAATAAAAAGGATGACAATAGGACCCCACGGATATGTATTTTGTATTGTACTGTTATAATTCTATATTTGTAAAACCAAAGAAAAACTTTTTTTTTTAAAAAAAAAATTATTAGTTGCATCTTTTGCCACAGCAACTCAAAGCGACTTACAATATTTTAATTTTTAAGCAAAAAACAAGCACATACATACATTAAAACCAGTATTTAAAAAATCTAAAAGACGCATGGGGTTTTTTTGGGGGTGGGAAGCTATATTTAAATACTATATAAATTTAAATGATAAATAAAATGATAAAAGATGAAACCAGGGCAGTTATACGCAATTCCTCTTTCAATACTGTTTGTGCCTGCAGTGTTTTGGGATTGAACCTACTGCTTTGTTTCCAACTAATTCATTCCCTGTATCTTCCTACCAAAATACGGCATCTTTTTAATACCACTGTTTTTGGAGGGTTGTCCCTCTAGATGATAATAATGCATTAACACTGGGGAAGCATCACAGAAAAAATAAAGCAGAATGATACTGCATGGATGGTCCAATATATCAGTCCAATATATATCCACCACCAAAGCACTATCATTACATCTCTGAAAAGTTGCAGAAAATGCTTGCAAAAAGACCCCACACATCTGGAGGGGGCCTACATTAGAATAATCACCGTGTAGGGCAGGGGTCAGCAAACTTTTTCAGCAGGGGGCCAGTCCACTGTCCCTCAGACCTTTTGGGGGGCTGGGCTATATTTGGGGGGGGAGAAAATGAACGAATTCCTATGCCCCACAAGTAACTCAGAGATGCATTTTAAATAAAAGGACACATTCTACTCTTGTAAAAATACGCTGGTTCCTGGACCATCCATGGGCCAGATTTAGAAGGCGATTGGGCCGGATCCGTCCCCCGGGCTTTAGTTTGCCTACCCATGCTGTAGGGTGCAGGTTGGACAACAACCCCACCCCTCCACAGATCTTCAGGCTGCAGTTTACAGCAACGAGAAAAGCATCTTCAAACCCACCGCCTCAATGCCTGTGCCCTTGTTAACATTTTTATTTCCTTAGCGACACCATTGCAACACCTCCGAGATTAAAGGATGGGTTGCAACCTCACGTTGCATTGCAATCTCCACCCTTCTGACGCACCAGCTTCCTGGAACACCTCAAGCCAGGAGCATGCATGAAAATATTCACATTTGGTGACCTGTTCCTAACCCAACAAGCTCTGCTGGAAATTCCGCCTTTCTGCTTTGGAGGCCTTGTCAACGTTTGCTGCGGCTACAGTTTCAGGGTTGCCTCTTTTGCTAAGGCTGCAGCGCAGTTCCCTCCACCTCTTGTATACCTCTTCATCACCGCACAAACACACACAGGGCAAAGAAAAGCTATAAATAGCACAAGGAGATTTACACTCAGCTGACACTTCTCCGAATACTTGTCTGAGCAAGCAGGAGGATGACAAACCAAAACGGAGAGACAAGGAAAGAAAATTCCAGCTGGTCTAAAAATCCCCCCCCCCCCAGCAGGAATTGCACATTAACTAAATGCCAGTTTGCAGGGAAGGGTTCTGTAAAGTACGAGGATAACAGGACCGCTCACTCATCTAACCAAGGAGAATGCATACAGCTTAGGAGCCATCTTTCTGCCTAATGTGCTTTCAGGTGCTACAGGCAAGAAGTGGCAAGACTCTGTATACCAGCTGCAAGCGAAGAGACGGCTGTTGCACCCAAAAGTCCTGCTTGCGATCTTCCCAGAAACATCTGCTTAGCCACTGCGAGAGCAGGAAGCTGGATTAGGCGAGGCTTCTGCCTGATATGGCAGCCTCTTCTTATATTCTGATGCTCTTATACGGTATTAGACAAATGGACCAAAGCTAAGGCTATATGCTCTACCTCTACATTTTGGAGGGAGTCTGCCTCCGAACTGCAGCTGCTGGAAATCGCCAAGTCCCAGAAGAGCGAAGCTGCAACTCAGATCCCCATTCGTGGATTTTTCATTGGGATATCTTTTTGGCCACTGTGAAAACAGGGCACTGGACCAGAGAGAGCTGTCCTTAAATCCTCAAGGCCACTATGTGTTTGGTGCTGCTCCACGCATCTTGCAAAGTTCACTCGCACGGGCTTGCATGTTAGTTTGCAAACAGATTCCTAACTTACAGGCTGGTTTTAACAATGCAGCAAGGAAACTAGTTTAATCACTTCATTACTGGCAATGTGCAGCCCAGACAGAGAGATGCAGATTCTGGTGTAGCTTTGTTTATGGGGGGGAGGGTTCTCTAATTTTTTTGGTTGGCACGGGTAGCCAAAACACATTCCTCCTAATACACGCAGCTAACAGCCGCTATAGTCAGTAGGAGAACCTGCGCTGTGCTAAAGAATGTGCCGCCACACCAGTTGCGGGGAAAGAGAACAAGCAGTCCTTGCTCATACTCTTGTCGACTAACTAACCCCGTAAATAAAATCGAAAAGATAAAACTGCTGTTCTGCACAGTGTCATGCTTACCTTTAGGAATTACAGAGAAGCCGATTGTTGACATTTGACCTATTAGTGGACAAGCAAGCAGCACACTCACCTATCCTCAATATCTTGCCAAAACAACCCAGGCAACAATTGTTTTCCAAGGGGCATGCTTTTAAATTATTTCACTTCCATTGCATTACCTTTTCTTTCACCCTGAGGCCTCCCTCCAATTCCCCTAATGGAAACCCTTCATAAACACATCCAAAATTGCTTGGAGGATTAGGGTTGCTGGGTTTTTTTAATGGTATGTTTAGGGCATCAACCACCAGCCCTCTCCTAAATCCTTGATTTGTTTGGTACCAAGTCTGGATTTTTGCTAGCCTTCCAGACGATCACTCCAACAATATCAAAGCTCCAGGAAGGAGACTCTTGTTATATTCTGGGTTAGCAATTCTACAGCGGACAACACGTAGCGTTTCACTTGGAATTCTCCCTGCCTTGCAGACCATGCGTCAAGAGAGAATTGCACATGTGCAGTCAGCGCATGAGCAGAGTGAAGCACAAAATGATCAACCAAAGTCATGCACATCCAGGAGAGCTGGGTAGAGATCCCTACTCAGGTACCAAGGTTTCCCGGAGGATCTTGGCCTGTTCACACTATCCCAGTCTAACCACAATCACAGGATGGGTTTAAGGGATAAAAACCCAGAAGGCTACTCTGTGCTCCTGGAAGACAAGAAGAATAAATACTGTAATAGTAATGCTGCAAACAGAGACCAATGTGCTGCAGTTTGAAGAACTCCTGTTCCGGGTTTAGAGGTCCGTCCCCCCTCCAACAATCAAGAGGTATATACAGTTTATGGAATAAATAAATACAAAGCCAGCCTGCGTCTCTTCCAGAACACACATTCTAGCCCCCCCCCCCCCAATTCATGCAAGAGAGCTCAGCATTCTGTGGTCACTGAGCATCTTCAGGCTTCACTGGACAATAATGTATTGTGTGGGGGGTTTTTTTGGGGGGGGGGAGGTTTGCAGAAATACTCCAAACTCTTAAACTACTCCACCCCCATCGTTCTGCCCGGACACCGAGGTCCAGCGCCGAGGGCCTTCTGGCAGTTCCCTCGCTGTGAGAAGCCAATTTACAGGGAACCAGGCAGAGGGCCTTCTCGGTAGTGGCGCCCGCCCTGTGGAACGCACTCCCACCAGATGTCGAAGAGAAGAACAACTACCAGACTTTTAGAAGACATCTGAAGGCAGCCCTGTTTAGGGAAGCTTTAATGTTTGATGGATTACTGTATTTTAGTATTTTGTTGGAAGCCGCCCAGAGTGGCTGGGGAAGCCCAGCGAGATGGGCGGAGTATAAATAATAAATTAGTAGTAGTAGTAGTAGTAGTAGTAACACGTAAGGGTTTTGGGGTACTTCTGCAAAGCTCGAATTTCCTCTGAGCACACAGGTGACCTGTTCCAACTTGGCTACCGTTTTGCTGGCACTCACCAGCCGCGTTCACTATTAGATGGATACACCTGGCGTCAAATACCGCACTAAGTGCCAAGCTGACAAAACTTTTATTTGCCCAGACATTTTGGTATACAATGTCTTCAGCTGCTTGGATGGTTTTATTCCTCCGAGCCTCCATCTGCACTATACTTTTAAAGCAGTATCATAGCACTTTCAAGTGTCATGGCTTGCCACCCAAAGAATACTGGGAGCTGTCGTTTGCTAAGTTTTCTGGGTGTTGTTAGGAGATTCCCAGTGCCCCTTTGCAGAACTACAATTCCTGGAGTTCCCTTGGGGGGGGGAAAGGGCCTGAAAAATGATTGTCAAGTTAAGTGCAGCTGGGCCAGGATCGGTGCAATACGCTCAAACCTTCCTGTCCTCTGTGTGAGATAACCACTGGCATAAGTACACAAGGGATGACCTGGAAAGCGTTAAATCCCACCTCTGCACAAACTGAATGGGTGGTCTTTGGCAAATCAGCAATCCCTTCCCACATGTTGACAACAGGATATATAAAACCACTGAGGTGGGTGGCTTTGAAAAGAGGAATGAACCAATCATGGAAGGCAAAGTTATCAATGGCTACACAAGTCACGATGGCTATACACAGTGGGATTTTTTTCCAGGGGGTGCTTAAAGGTATGCAGTACCGGCACCTCTTTTTTGTTGTTGTTAAAAAGTGTGGCACTTACTATAACAACTTCATTGCGAGTACAGGCACCTATTTTTCTGGGGGGAGGGGATCACTGGCTACACCATGGGTAGGCAAACTAAGGCCGGGGGGCCAGATTCGGCCCAATCGCCTTCTAAATCTGGCCCGCGGACGGTCCAGGAATCAGCGTGTTTTTACACAAGTAGAATGTGTCCTTTTATTTAAAATGCATCTCTGTGTTATTTGTGGGGCATAGGAATCCGTTCCTTCCCCCCCCCCAAAAAAATATAGTCCGGCCCCCTACAAGGTCTGAGGGACAGTGGACCGGCCCCCTGCTGAAAAAGTTTGCTGACCCCTGGGCTACACTCTGTCTCTGGAAGCAGCAGTGGGTCTCGGAAGCAGCAATACTTCTGAATATCAGTTGCCGGAAACCACGCGAGGGAAGAGCGCTCTGGGGCTCAACTCCTGCTTGTGGTTTTCTGGCCAGCCACTGTGAGAACAGGATGCTGGACTTAGAGGAGCCACTGAAACTGATCCAAGCAAGCTGGTTGCATCTTCTTACGTCTGCTTGCAAGGATTCCTGCCTGGTGCGCACTGCACAGATGTTGCCTCAAGAGGAAGGGTAATAGGCTGAGAAGCAGGGTGCCTTTCCGCGTCCAGCCGCCTCTTAAGCCCTGCCCCTCCCCGTGAAAGAGATGCAGCAGAAATTATGTGCATGTCTGCAAACTTTTCCTTTCTACAGCCAAACTTTTCTTTCAGCCAGCCCCGAGAACTGGAAACTTGCTCAACGCGAAACCACCGCAGACATCAAGAGATGTTCCGAAGGCATGCCTTAATCCGGCAGAGATTGCAAGAAAGTACACGGAGTCCTGAGCGAGGGGGGCAAAAGTTCGAGTTTCTTTCCCACCCCTCTCCAAAGAGGCCTTTCTGCACCATCAGGTCCACGGGAGCACACAGAGATATATACATGTTGCGAACGCATGCATGGCAAGGCAAAAAAAACCCTGCTTTTGTGCACGAGCAGAGTGCATCGCCTTATACCCCAGGATTATAAACCGCCCCCCCCCAATGGTCCACAAACAAGTGGAGACTGCGGAACAAATAAATGGACCGAGCACATCTTGGTCTAGGAACAGAGAGCTTTTAGGTGCGTGCGCACGCACGCTCTCTGTCATTCACACACACACACAAAACAACTGTGGACATTGCAAGCTATGCAAGCGCTTGGGGGGGGGGGAGCCTCTAGCTGCCGCCCATCACCCCATCGCCGACCCCCGGAGAGCTTTCTCCTGCAAGGGCCAAGTGACCTTTTTGTTTGCAGAAGTTGCAACTGGGCGTGGGGGAGGGGAGGCGGACGAGAGAGGAAAAAGCAGCTCACTAAGAAAAGTCCCCTTTCCAAGTCGCAGGGGCCTGTGCAAAGGAAGGGAAAAGGGGGGGGGGATAAAAACTCAGCAGCAGCTGCAGAGGCAACCCCAGAGAGTGTTACCTGTCAACTGCCAAAGCTAAAATCAGAACTTGGAAAAGGGAGGGGGGGGCTTGCAAGGCAGCATGCAACGTTAAAGTGCTCTGCAAAACAATAACCCGGCGCTGGGGGGGGGGGGTAAAGTTGTGCAACGGGGAAGCATTTCCGCGCAGACCCACACACACAAAATGCACCACCCAACTCTACCCCCCTGCAAAACTTTTTTTTTTTTTGCACGCTCATGATTGAACCAGGCTGACATTACAGCCGCCCCAGCCCCCACATTGCAAATCCCTTCCTCCGGCTGTTCCCGGCACCTCCCCGCAAAAGCATGCAAGTTTCCTGCAACTCTCCGCCGAGCAGACCCTCCATTGCAAAATAAAAAAATTAAAATTAGCAATTGCACGCAGGGCATTTAAAGGAGCCTTGGGAGCAGCACGAGCTGCATTGCAATCGACCTCTCTTAAGCCTTCCGCCACCCTCTTTCCGACAGTTGCAACACATCTACCTTGTTTTCTGTCCATGTTGGTTTCCCAGAAGTGAAAGAACAGCGAACGGCACGCCTCGGAGGGGCGATTTTGCGCCCTGCAGAAAAGCAACCCCGGGTCGGCTGCAAGAAGCGGCGGCTAGTCGGAAAAGCACGGGTGCATGCTCCCAAGTTCTTGCGGACTAGAACCTTTATCCGCCAATTACTTCTTTTCGCCTCCTGCTCCCTTAAAAAAAATAAAACACTCTTCCTTCGTGCTCTCGGCGTGCAGAAAACCCGCAGCAAGGAGGCGAGTGGAGGGAGGAAAGGTTTGCACAGAGTCAAAGCAATCCGATTTTTTATTTTTTTTCCTTTTCCTCCCGCAGGCTAAAAAAAGAGACCCCGCGAGAGAGGCAGCAGGGAGGAGGGAGAACCAACTCCCGGTGGTAGTAAAGCGCAGCGCGATCTCTCCAGGCGGCAGCTGAGGTTGCCCCGTTCCGGGGGCTTCTCGGATTACAAGCGGAACGCAGCGCAAGTTGCAAAAAAGAGCAGCAGCAGCGTCAGGAGAGAGGAGAGAAAGAGAGAGGCCCGTGACGTCAAACAGGAAACTGGAAGGCCGCCAACTCGGGGAGGCAGCGGCCAGGCTGCCCGCGGGGGGCGGGCGAGGAAAAGCCCCGGCTCCCGGGAATCGGGGCGGAAGGGAGACAGCAGCTCTGGGACGGGACACGGAGGCTGTTCATTGCAGCCTCCTCCTCCTGCTACTGCCGCTCGCCCAAAAAGGAGATTGATCCGGCAGCCCAAGCCAGACTTTTTTGCATTGGAAACGTCGGCGCAGGATTCGAACCGGGGACCCTTTCTCTGCAAACGCGGAAAGGGGGGCGAGCGGCCCCCATGGGCAGCTGCCGCCCCTCCCTCCCTCCCAATCAAGCAAATAAATAAAAATACTTAATCACAAGTACTGTATACACTGTAGCGGTGCTTTTTTTCTTTCTGAGGGGCTCATACACCTAAACATTTTGTGAATCTAAAGTTTGGCCTCATTGAGGGGCAGTATTTCAAAAGGAATAGGAAAATGAGAGTATGCACCCCTAAACATTTTTTTACGGCAGGGGGAAAGCTCTTCACTGTAGAAAGATGGACAGATTTTTCGAAGCACTTGGGGGTCAAAAGAAAAGTAAAAGAACTGTTGTGGAGATATTTCCTTCCGAATCTGCCGAGTATGATGACAGGTGTGTGTCCTGCCCCTCCCACCCCCCAATCCTGGCTACCTGCCCCCCCACAAGATAAATCCTGGCTACGCCCATGCCAGCACCCCATTATTTCGCTCCCTGTCTGGGGGCTCACGGAAAGGCAAGCCCCATTCATGTACAGAATTGTAACTGAATCAAGCCAAGGTGCAACCCAAAGTAGGCTTAGGAAATTTTAGTTAATTTTATTAGAAATATGATTTTGGAGAACTGTTACAAGGTGATACAATGAAATTCACTTAGCGGGGATTTGAGGAAGTCACTTGACAATGAAAGTTAAATTAGGTCTTAGAAGTAATAAGTGTTTTTATTTTCTTTTTTTCTTCAGTATTGTAATGTGTTTTGTTTTGTGTGTTGTGTATGTTATTTCTGTTATAAATGTGGAAAATTTTAAAAAAATGGGAAAAAAGGAAATCATAAGATCATAGAGTTGGAAGGGACCCCGGGGGATCATCTGGCCTAACCCCCTGAAATGCAGGATTATTTTGCCCAAAGTGGGGCTCAAACCCACAACCCTAAAATTAAGAGTCTCATGCTCTACGGACTGAGCTATCCCACTTACTATAAATTCAATTTTTTTGTGGCTTTTTCTTGCCCCGAGGCAACTCTGGTTGCACAAAAAGTCCCCAAGCAGCTAATGACATAATAAAAACGCATTGTTGTTAATTATAACATTTTATTATCTAGCTATAATATTGAGTACTGTTTCTAAAAACCTTGCCGGTGTTGAATTCTAGTATTCTAAAAACTTCTTTGAGGCTTCCTTGTTGTTGTTTTTAACAATCAGGTGGCATATAATTCTTATGAAATAAATGAGTTATGAAACAGCAGAAGCATCTACTAAGAACTGTAGGCAGGTGGAAGAGTTACCTGAAAGTCGACTTCAGAGGAGAGAGTTACTTCAGAGGAATAATACTTTAGAGGACAGATCAGGTTTAGGGTGGGGGCGTTTGTGAGTAATGTGCTGTTGTTTCTCGGCCGGAAAACTGCCCACTTTCCTAGAAATGTTCCTCTCTGTGCACAAAGACAGAATCTGATTTTTATTTTTAGGTCAGGAGTGACCTCGATGACCCTTGTTTTTAGCTTAAGCCAACAGATAAATGCCAAATTGCTTGTAATACGAATGGGGGGGGGTAATAAAAATGTGGATAGCAGATACCTTTATGATAAATAGATTTGAAAGAGTCATTCCTTCCTGGATATGAGAAAAGGGGATTTTTCCCTTCAAAGATGGTGGTCAGCTGCAACACAGGCATACACGAGACGACAATCACACTTTCTCTCTCTAAAACAGTTCTCCCAAATATTTTGAGTAACAGTAAGGTAAAGGGTAAAGGGACCCCTGACCATTAGGTCCAGTCGTGGCTGACTCTGGGGTTGCGGCGCTCATCTCACTTTATTGGCCGAGGGAGCCAGCGTACAGCTTCCGGGTCATGTGGCCAGCATGACTAAGCCGCTTCTAGTGAAACCAGAGCAGCGCACGGAAACGCCATTTACCTTCCCACCAGAGCGGTACCTATTTATCTACTTGCACTTTGACGTGCTTTCGAACTGCTAGGTTGGCAGGAGCAGGGACCAAGCAACGGGAGCTCACCCCGTCGTGGGGATTCGAACCACCAACCTTCTGATCGGCAAGTCCTAGGCTCTGTGGTTTAACCCACAGCGCCACCCACATCCCCAGTAACAGTAACAGTAGGCGGAGCCTATTGGACATTGGGTGGAGCCAAGAGTGAGAAACTGGTCAACGGAAGGTAGCTAGACACAAATTCTAGCACCTTCCGCTCAGATATTCCTTCCTGCCCTGAAACTTCAGATCAAATACAGAGGCTTGCATCCAATTAAGTTTTACTTAGACTGGGCCCACTGAAATCGATAGATCATGTGCATTAATTTCAATGGGTCTTCTCTGGGTAAGACTAACACTGGAGACACTCCGAGACTTGGCAACCCTTGTGTGATTTCGCACATTACATGGACAAACCCGGGTTTCAGAACTCCAATGGGGACACACCCAAAACAGGTCTGGCCTACAAGTTTATGTCCATAGGGCGCCATCATCCTTTCAGGGCCCATGGGTACATTTGCAAACCAGAGGAGGGGCTGCAGGCCAAAACCCCTTTCTCCCCATCTGTGGCATCACTGAAATTGTCCCTGGTTGGGCTTTTAAAATGAGTCTTTTATTGGCTAAAGGCGGCCTCTTTCAAGCACAATTTCAGCAGGGATGGGGGTGGGCGGAGATAATGGAACCCTGTGGGCACGAAGGCAAACGTTTGTGGGCAGATGTGTACCCACAAGTGCCACACTGGCAACCCACATTTCAGCCCCTTGCAAGGCTCTGTGTGTGTGTGCCCTTGGCAAACATAGAATCATGGAATTGCAGAATTGGAGGGCTCCCTAAGGGTCATCTAGTCCAACACCGCTGCAATGCAGGAACCTCATCTTACACAGGCCTGCAAACTCCCTGCATTTGGCTTTAGAAGCACCGTGCATCTCTCCAAGATATGGAAGGGGAAGCCGACGACGGAAACAAAGGCTACCTCGTGTGTGCTTTTTAAAATAAACCAAATAATAACAGTAATATAATAGCACCGGTGAAAAGGTTTTGTTTGTGTTCCACTGTAGCTGGGTAGCTATGGAACTTCTTCGGGAGAGGGTGCCTCCTGGTGACAGCTCTCACCTATCCAGTTGACGCCAAACTGCCAAGCCTGGCCTCCTTCACGGCAACCTGCGTCAGGAGCGAAACAAGAGATCCTCTTTTGGAACATGAGCAAGCCAGCTGTCAGGAGGAGAGTGGAATCGGTAACCCTATGCCAGTGCGCTTGCGGGGGTTTTGATTTTTTCCCGGGGAGGGGGAAGGAGGGCAGCCGGGAGGGAGGCAGAAAGAGAAGAGATTGGATGGACTTGTTTGAAGTTAGGCAGGCGGGCACGGGAGTGAAACACGACTCGGTGCAAGATCTGCGCTAGGAGGAGCATTTGTGCACTGTTATCAAATTGATGCACCATCCGCCACAAATGTACAATTTCTGCATCAATACTGCAAATAAAAAAAACTGTCTGGAGGGGCTCATAATGATTTAATAATGTACCTCTTTGCTCAGTGCGGGGTGGGGTAAGAGAGAGATTTTAAGTAAGCGCTACAGCATGGTTGCAAAAGTTAGATCCCTTCCTCTACACCAAAGTCTCAATCAAAACCGGGACCTCTCTGCAGCTGAGTTTTAGGAAGGGTGAGGGGAGACGATGTTTGCTCCCAAGACGGATAAACCTCCCTCTTCTGCCCAGCTATTAAAGGTAGCAGAGGTCCAGTCCTGATTATTATTAACTAAGCTGCTAGACACCATATACTTAGTATGATTCCCAAATGCATCTACTCTTTTAAGGACAGATTCGAACACTCAATCCCTGACATGGTACTAAATAGATTTCCAGCTCGCTTTTGGGGGTAACTAGCCCCTTGTAAAGCAGATTACAGCACATTTGTAAAAGCAGAATGAATAAACAAACCATAAATAAATAGCTAAGGTGGCGGTAGCAGAGAAAACCTCTGTTGAAAAGCACCGGGCATTGAAACTAACCACATGCAAAAAGGGAGGCCAGACGTTCTTCCAAAGAAAATGTGGAGTCGCCGTAAAAGAGGCTCTGTCCTTGGTACTCACTAATCACACAGCTTTCACCAGTAGATTACAGAGCCTCAAATGCTGATTATAAAGCTCGAGCAAGCGCATATGAACTGACGCAGATCCTGCAATCATCACCTAATTCATTTGCCCCATTCATGAGCAGTCCAGATAGCAGCAATACAAGAACAGGGCTTTTCTACTGTGGCTCCCTATTTGTGGAATGTTCTCCCCAGGGACGCTCGCTTGGCCCCTTTCATTACATATCTTTAGGCACCAGGCGAAAACATTCCTCTTTTCCCAGGCCTTTGCTTACTGTATTTTTTGCTCCATAAGACGCACCTGACCATCAGACGCACCTAGTTTTTAAGAGGGGGAATGCAAGAAAAAATATATTCTTTAAAGGGAGCGCTGCACAGAGTCTGTATGCATCCCAGGCTCTGCTCAGCGCTCCCTTTCACAAGCCACATGGAGCATGTGTGCGGCGCTTGCAGGCTTTTCCCCAGGAGGGAGAAGGGCAGCCCCATCACTGACGGGCTACCCTTCGCCCTCCTCAGGGGAAAAGCCCCCAAGAGCCACACAAACGTTCTGCACGGCTCTTTAAAGGGAGCACGGCTCTTGGGGGCTTTTCCGGGAGGTGGGGGAAGGGACAGAACTACATGCAGTGATCCCTCTTGCTGTTCTGGCTTCTGGGATACCTGCACAGCTTGCATTCGCTCCATAAGACGCACACACATTTCCCCTTATTTTTAAGGAGGGAAAAAGTGTGTCTTATAGAGCGAAAAATGTAGTAATTAAACAATCTATGGCAGGCTTCCTCAACCTCGGCCCTCCAGGTGTTTTTGGCCTACAACTCCCATGATCCCTAGCTAGCAGGAACAGTGGTCAGGGATGCTGGGAATTGTAGTCTCAAAACATCTGGGGGGGGCGAGGTTGAAGAAGCCTGATCTATGGCCTTTTAAATTACGGAGGGAGCAGTGTTAGAAACTCAGGTATATAAGCTCACTACCAAATGGCAGTGAACCCTGCACTCCTTGGAGGAAAAGGTGGGATATAAATACAATAAGCTCTTCTTGTTTAACTGTGTAAGAAAGCTGGAAACAGCCAGCCAGACGGAGATGTCGGTCGCCAACGTGGCATCCCCATGAGATCTCCATGTGCTTACAATTGGACCAGCACCAGTCAAAAAACGCACCTGGCGCCTGGCTAATTTCGAACATCGGGAAGGGGTGTTGTTTTGCTTGTTACTATGTTATGTATTTTTGCATTTTTATATTGTACACCACCCTGTGATGTAGAAATTTAATAAATACATACAGTATATAAATCCTGCTGACCAAGTTGAGCATTTCTGTTAGCTGCTGGGAACAGAATGCAGTAAACGCAGAATTATTTTTAATTTTTTAAATTTTTTAATAAATTTTATTGGAAATTTTATTTACAACATAACATAAACCCCACCCCCCAATACATTTCTGTATTGGGGTGGGGGGTACAGTCAACGCAGAATTAAACCCCGTCCTCCCACCCATAGGCTGATGTCACCATGGTTGGGGAATGGCCTGGCAGGCCGCACTGGACCCCATTTTTGACTCACCAGCTGCAAGCTCCATCCACTGTATTAAGGGAAATTGCATGCATGCATGTATATTATATATATGACAAGCTTGCTACGTAAATGTATATATCTGGATAAATTTGAGACAAACACTGGTGAATTTTCATTAGGCCTTTTTTTTAAAAAATCACTTAATGTGGAGAACTGAACTTAGGGAAAACGAGAAACCAAATTTGACAGATTCACCAACTTCACAGGGTTGTTGTGGTGATGAAATGGGCAGAATCAGGTGTGCCACCTTGAGTTCTTTATGGGAAAGACGGAACACAAATGCAATAGTAACAACATAATGGAATAGAAACGCACACTGTCTTATTGCTTCCCAAGGGCTGGTAGGAATACTGGTCATCGTTACCTGATCAAAGAGAAATCGAAGTTTCAGTGCGGCTGGAGAAACTTGTTCATCTCTCATTCTCTCTCTCTCTGCCCCCTCCTAACTATCATTCCGAAGTGAGTCAGTCTAGGAAACAATAGGGCACCCAATTGCTTTACCTTCAAACGAGCAGAGAGTTTCGTCATCACCAAAAAATGCCCCAATTACATTACGTTAAGTTAAACCATATACGTTGAGTGAGACTTGTGGGGAAAGGGGGTGGGGAGGAGGACCGTGGCTGAGTTAACCACAAAATTCTTGCATTATGAGGCTGTGCCTCTTCAGCCCCTCTATAATGGGACCCAGATGGGCTGCAGCGGCACAGATCTCCATATACAGAGAGGCGCGCTGAGGTTTGCTCTGCAGAAAGCCTAAGAAGTGGATAGCAACCTTCCCCGCAAGGCTGGCTCCCTCGAACCATTTCTGCTGATTGGATTTTAGAACTGTGATCTCATAAGCCCCTAGAGAAAAGGGGCGGGGGAGACTTTTTTTTTCATCCAACTCAGCAAAAAAATTCCAGCTCATGCAAGACTCAGGCACATGAGCTGACCTGGCACTAAACCCGCGATCCAGCGGGCTTGCAAGGCCGTGGGCACAGCAGATTCACCAGCTAGAGGAAGAGAAACCAGGAAGGGGCTGGGTGGAAAGCAGCAATTGAGCCTTGGAGGTATGGAGAACCAGTAAAGAGGAGGGTTTTTGAGACAGACAGTAGTTGTGTGGAAAGGAATTGCACACTCATGGCATGCTCTCTCTGATACAAGAAAAAGACACATCACAGGCAGAAGCAGGGGTGTGGCCAAGAGGCAGGCCCAAGACACAAATTTACATATGCTAATGTATACGAATAGATGCTAATTTAAAATCCAATCACAGCAAATTAAGATGTACAAGCTTTCTGCTTTGCAGCACAGCCACAAACCCCATAAGCAAATAATTATATCTCTTTTGGTTATGTTTTTAAAAGTTGCAGAGGGGAGAGAAGGGGATGGAGATATGGGGCCCAGACTGAAAAAAAACCAGGGCTTAAGTCATTCTTGAACACCTGGGAAGAAGGATTCAGATTAGCCTCCTGCCCACCAACATGCAGTATTTTTCAGCCTGCAGGGAGAAGGAATGTGAGGAGGCAAGGCTTTCCATCCTCTGCATTTGTCACAATCAGCGCTGTTTCCCTTCGGCTGCAGTTCGGCTTCCTCCAAAAGCAACATAATTAACAATGGGTATATGCAGCTTTGCATGCCTTCACTCAGTAGAGGGCAGGGTTGAGTGTAACAGGGTTGAGTGCGCACTCTCTCTCCCCCTCTCCCTCCTGCATGAGATAACCATGAAAAACTAGCTGCACTGTGTAGGTTAGAATCTGATGCCATCCTTGTAAATACAAAGAAACTCAGTATGTTCTTTTTTTGTTTAATAATTTTTACAGATTTTCTTTTCACATGTCAAATATCCAACATCCTTACTAAACATTCATTTTCCAATGTCCCCCCTCCCAGTTGACGTCCCTCAGCTTCCATTTCTAGTTTGTTACATCGAATGATACATTCTGCTGTTTGTATATAATACTATGTTATACTTCTTGCTCTCTGTAAATCAAATTGTAAATGTTTATTTAAATCCTGCCAACGAGTCCATATTTTTTTGTTGTTTCTGCAAATATACTGTAAAGGGTTCCCATTCTTTTTCAAAATCACCATTGTCCTTTTCACGCAGTTTGTCCGTTAGCGTTGCTCACTTGTAAAGAACCTGTTCTTTACCAGTGGGACCTTGGTGCAATCCATTTACTCTTCTTAAGCAATGGTAGTGAGGCGCGAATGAGACAAAATGGGCAGACCCAGCTTCCAAACTATTAAAACTCTCCTATAAACTAACTGATTTTATTAATTTCTTTAGAAACCCAAGGATTAATTATGCTGTTACATAATTAACTTCAGTCCGTTCTAATGGAAGGGAAACATCAAAAGCGATGCAGCTCAGAGGTGGAGCATGAGCCTTGCATGCAGAACAATGTCCTAATGTTTGATCCCAGACATCTCCAGGCAAGGCAAGGTGAGGCCTATGTCTGAAACCCTGGAGAGCTGCCATCAGCCAGAGCAGACGCTGGCAAGCCATATAGGCCAATGGTCTGCTACCAGGCAGCTTCCTAAGTTCCTACAAGCAAAATAAATTTACATCTGCATATCACAAAAGAAATTTGCATCTGCATATCACACAGCGAAGTCCCAGCGTACTGTCTTTCCGCATGCAGGCAGTGTTCTAAATTAAAGGTAAAGGTAAAGGGACCCCTGACCACTAGGTCCAGTCGTGGCCGACTCGGGTTGCGGCGCTCATCTCACTTTATTGGCCGAGGGAGCCGGCGTACAGCTTCCGGGTCATGTGGCTAGCATGACCAAGCTGCTTCTGGCGAACCAGAGCAGCGCATGAAAACGCCGTTTACCTTCCCGCCGGAGTGGTACCTATTTATCTACTTGGACTTTGACGTGCTTTCGAACTGCTAGGTTGGCAGGAGCTCGGACTGAGCAATGGGAGCTGACCCCGTCGCGGGGATTCGAACCGCCGACCTTCTGATCAGCAAGTCCTAGGCTCTGTGGTTTAACCCACAGCGCCACCTGCGTCCCCTTAACCTAGCTCAAGGTAGTCATCTGAACTAGCCAGAGGTTTAACTGAGAATCAATCACAATCCGTCCATTATTTGAAAAATAAAGACTTTGCAGCCGCCTTGCAACTAGACATTCCGTTTTGGCGACTGCAACCTTGGTTTAAGGAGCCTTTTGGCGCCTAGCTTATGTATCTGAGTTTCTAAGACTGCATGCGGGGAGTTTGACAGGGGTGGGAACATTCAGATGTGCAGCTCTCCCCCTTGCAATCTAAAGAGGTACAGTTCCAGCAACACCGTAGCTCTTGCTTCCCACTGGCTTTTTACATTATTATTTTTTGGCACCGACTGTCCACATTCTTGTGCTCTAGCAGGTCAGCTCTGAAAGATGTGGTGCCCTGAGACCCCGTCTGCCAGCAACAGCGTGGCTGGCCTTGCAGAACGAAAGCGGGCTGCACACTCAACTCTTCCTGCAAGGGAAGCGATTCTCAGAACGAGGAGCGACTGGAAGAGAGGCCAGCGTGACTCAGCGCCTTGCCGACAAGCCTGGAGCTCGGCCAGAGCTCACTTCTATCTAGGGCAGGGGGCCTTTGCAAGCTCCGAAGGTAGCACAAGGAGGAAGGCTGGAGGCAGAAAATGAAAATGCACCCCTTCAACACCGTCGCACCTCTTGCGCAGCTCAGTGCACAGTAGACCAGGGGCTCAACCATGGCAGGTGGCCATGCAACCTCTGCTTAAAAGCCTTCAGTGAAGGCAAGCCCCTTTGTTTTTGCATGTTGTTCTCCACTAACACTTGCATTCTTGTGCATATATTTTTATGCAAATTTTACACTAATAAGTGCATTCTTGTGCACAGCACGTGGCTGGAACGCTGCATGCATAATTCAGAGACGTGCAACTCTGAAGGAACTGCTGTGTTTCAGTTTGTTTCAGGAAGGGCAAATAAGGCAAGGCTCACCTTTAAATGCAAACCGATTCCAAATTCTTTCTGCTTCCCAACTGATCACCACCCCATCTCAAAGATTTCTGCCTAAGACAATCTAGTTTTAAAATATGCATCATTAAAGCATCATTGTAACTGAGAGGGTAGTTTCCAAGATTACATGGAAATCTAGCTTTGCAGGTTTTCCCCCTCCACTATCCCCAGTTATGACGAAGGAAATAAAAAGTCATTCAGTTCTATGGAAATTGAATTTCCCCACGGCAGGCTAGTCCCAGGCACAAAAGCACCCCATCCCTTCCCAGCTCAAGATCTCAAAGGCTGTGAATCAACCCTCCTGGAATCAGCAGGGCAGGACTTTCAAGGCAGAGGTCTGGGCCCCACCCAGAAGAATGGACAGGAAAGCCCCCAAACAGAGCAGGGCTGCCTTGCCCCATTTTGAAATGAGTGAAGGACTATACTGTCATGAGCAGGGGTGTGTGTGACACATTGCACCCATTCAATGCAGCCTAAAAGTACCTAATGATTGCTTCTTCTTTGGCGATCACTCATAGCCGAGTAAGATTGTCTTCCATAAACACAGTTTTAACAGTGAGTCCATAAGTGACTGGAGGCCAATTCTGGATCCACACATCCTTCCACAGTGGGGACATAGGTTTCCGGGTGGGAGTTGGTCACGGTGAGGGTTTGCCAAGCATGCCTTTCTCTTAGCACGTTTCTCCCTTGCGTCCCGAGTTTAAGTGTCTTCAAAGCCCATAACAACAATAATTTATTATTTATACCCCACCCATCTGGCTAGATTTCCCCAGCCACTTTGGGCGGCTTCCAACAAAATATTAAAATACAGTGGTACCTCGGGTTTAGAACTTATTAGTTCTGGAGGTCTGTTCTTAACCTAAGGTACCACTTTAGCTAATGGGGCCTCCCGCTGCCGCCGTGCAATTTCTGTTCTCATCCTGAAGCAAAGTTCTTAACCCGAGGTACTATTTCTGGGTTAGCAGAGTCTGTAACCTGAAGCATCTGTAACCCGAGGTACCACTGTGCAATAGTCTGTTAAACATTAAAATCTTCCCTAAACAGGACTGCCTTCAGATGTCTTCTAAAAGTCTGCTAGTTGTTTTTCTCTTTGACATCTGGTGGGAGGGTGTTCCACAGGGCGGGCGCCACGACCGGGAAGGTCCTCTGCCTTGTTTCCTTTAACTTGGCTTCTCGCAGTGAGGGAACTGCCAGAAGGCCCTCGGCGCTGGACCTCAGTGTCTGGGCAGAACGATGGGGGTGGAGACGGTCCTTCAGGTGTCCTTCAGCCCATGACACCTTTGGTAAAGGCTGCTCTCCAGTTGGAGCACTTGCAGGCCAGTGTGTCCCAGTTGTCAGTGTTTATACTACATTTTTTTAGATTTGCCTTGAGAGAGTTTTTAAACCTCTTTTGTTGACCACCAGCATTACATTTTCAATTTTTAAGTTCGGAATAGAGTAGTTGCTTTGGAAGACGATAATCAGGAATCTGCACAACATGACTAGTCCAACAAAGTTGATGTTGAAGAATCAACCTACAAATTGCACCCAAGTCGTCGCTGCCACACTTTTGCCTTCCAGTAACAGAAGAACAGCGTGTCACCTGCCTACATGTCTGCCTTTCCTCTAGCTACAGTTGCTGTGATGTCCAAATGTACACTTTTTTATTTTTTAAAAATACATTTTCCCCTGTTTTGTTTTATATATGTAAAAAAGTCAGAGCAGCGTACAAAACAAAGTTCTGTTTATTACATTTATAAACCATCTTTATCCTCCAAGGAGCTCAAGGTGGTTGTTTTCTTCCCCGTTTTATCCTTACAACTACCTTGTGAGGTAGGTTAGGCCGAGAGATTGTGACTGGCCCAAGGCCACCCAGTGAATTCCATGGCCAAGTAGGGATTTGAACCCGGCTCTCCCAGGCCCTAGTCCAACAGTTTAACCACTACACCACCCTGGTTCTCCCCATACACTCAGATCAACTTTAATATATAAAGCTCTTAACCGCTTAGGACCAGTTTATTGTGGAATTGCCTTATCCCCTATACGCCCATTTGACCACTTCAGTAAGCAGAAGTCGCCCTGTTACACATACGATCCACATTTGTGAGAAACTGATCTTTAACTGTGGTAGCAGCTACACTTTGGAACTCCCTGCTGATTGGATATCAGGAACCTTTGCTGTATTCTTTTCAGCACCTGCTTAAAACTATTTTGTTTAGGCAAGTCTATCTGGACATACAGATGTTGATGTTGTTCTTTTTAGATTAACTGCCGATTTTAATTACTTTAAGCAACTGTAAACATTTAAACTGTTATTGATAATCTGAATATTTCTTGTAAACTGCCAGGAAGTTTTACTGCAATCATAAATAATGAAATATTGGAGGTCCTGTCCCCACGCCTGCCCCCCCCCTCCTGCCGGATTAAGTACAGCAGGTAGACAGAGAAGGAGGAGGATGCTGATGCTCTAAAGTCTGCAGTCTCCCCAAGGAAGTTTGTCTTGCCTGTCATCATAAGACATTTTCCCCAGCTAATTAAAACCTGACTTTCAGGATGCCTTTGGGGAGGTTGGTATTGATCTGCTGCAGCGATTTTGCTGCATCATCAAGAACATGGGTAGGCAACCTAAGGCCCGGGGGCCGGATCCGGCTCAATTGCCTTCTAAATCTCACAGACAGTCCGGGAATCAGTGTGTTTTTACATGAGTAGAATGTGTGCTTTTATTGAAAATGCACCTCTGGGTTATTTGTGGGGCCTGCCTGGTGTTTTTATATGAACAGAATGCGTCCTTTTATTTAAAATGCATCTCTGGGTTATTTGTGGGGCCTGCCTGGTGTTTTTACATGAGTAGAATGTGTGCTTTTATTTAAAATGCATCTCTGGGGGCATAGGAATTCATTCATTCCCTCCCCAAAAATATACCGTATTTTTCGCTCTATAACACGCACCAGACCATAAGACGCACCTAGTTTTTGGAGGAGGAAAACAAGAAAAAAAATATTCTGAATCTCAGAAGCCAGAACAACAAGAGGGATCGCTGTGCAGCGAAAGCAGCAATCCCTCTTGCTGTTCTGGCTTCTGGGATAGCTGCGCAGCCTGCATTCGCTCCATAAGACGCACACACATTTCCCCTTACTTTTTAGGAGGGAAAAAGTGAGTCTTATAGAGCAAAAAATACGGTATATACTCCAGCCCCCCCCCCCAATAAGGTCTGAAGGACAGTGGACCGGCCCCCTGCTGAAAAAGTTTGCTGACCCCTGATCAAGAACATAGAATGTCGCTTTCTGTACCACAGGGGTGTGGAACCTGTGGCCCCCCAGATATTGCTGACACACAATTCCCACCATCCCTGACCACTGGTCTTCCTGGTCGAAGCTGATGTGGAGCTGGAGAGCCACAAGGTTCCTGTCCTCACTTATGCCAAGTCAGACTGCTGGTTTTTCTTCCTCAGCAGCATTCAATATTTTTCCAGGGGTCTCAGGCAACTCTCTATCCCAATCCTTATCTAGGGACATGTTTTGCATCCAAAGCCTGTGCTCTCAACTCACTACCATTAAGAAGCACGCTCAATGTGCAGGCCTGCTAGATCTGCAGCTTACACCCACCAGGAGTGATGCCTTAACGGCTTCCACGGGTGGACAAAAATAAAAGATCTTTTAAAAATAAAAAAATGGATCCCCCCCCATTTAAATTGGATTCCCCCCTTTAAATTGGATCCCCCCCCCTTTAAATTGGATTTTTAAAATAAAATGCTTTCAGAGGAAATATCTTTCTAAAGATAGTTTTCTATTTAAGTTACATTATAGTCCAAAGGCTATTCATCAGGAAATAAGGATTTGGTTTAAGTTTTTCATGTGTGCTAAAACTCAGTCTAAGGCGTTTTTGTTTAAAGAAATTGTTTAACCGCCTCAGTTAACAAACAGGGATACATGTGCTATAATGTTATTGTTTTAGTTAAATAGTTTAAATCCTTATTAAGGAAATGATTATTTTTCTCCTTCCAATGAAATACAGCAGAAAAGTTGTCCAAATATAAACAGTTAACTTATTAAACCTCACAATAATTTCATAATTATCTGTCTGTGTATTTCTAACAGCATAACCAAATCAGTTATTTTTTATATAACTGTAAAAACTACTCTGAAAAATTTATTATTCCAAAAATGAAACCTTCCACTGGTTGTAAATATTAAGATTACACCAGCAAGAATGAGTCTTTCTGTAAAAAAAATGATTCTAATCACGTCTTACTGACTAGTGATTTAAATCGTGATTTAAATTGATTTGATTAAAATCAAATCCACCCTGGCCAGGAGTATTTTGGACACCACATGGCAGGACAGTCTCAAACAAACGTGTGCTCTCGCAAGCCCATGTTCCCAGCATGTTCGCAATCCTGTCTCCGCGACATCTGCTCTGGCTTGGTCATGCCCACAGAATGGAAGATGGCAAGATCCCCAAGGATGTGCTCTATGGGGCACTGGTTTCAGGCACTGGGGCCCATTGCCAGACCCACTCTATGTGTTACAAAGATGTCTGCAAACATGACACGAAGGCTGGCAAAACCAACCCGGCCATGCGGGAATCCCTCGCGGACGACCGCAGTGCCTGGAGACAAGCAGTCAAATCCTGTATCCATAGCAGTGACCAGAGGAGGAGTGACGGCTGGGAGGAGCTCAGAGAGAAGAAACACCATGGTGCATCTGCAGCGACAAAACTGGGCGCCTTCATCTTCCCCAGCTGCAACAAAACACGTCTCTCCTGTATCCGTCTCTACAGCCACAGCAGGCGCTGCGACTCTCCAAGAGATTGACTTTACTCCAAAAAGGCGCAAACCTCCATTGCCTCCAGAGACAGACAGAGCAGAGGTTATATTTTCTGAGAATCCTCCGGAAAAACAATCTCTCAAAGGACCTGTTGATGGCATTTTACCATTGTACTGTGGAGAGTGTATTAACTTATGTTCTGTGTGTGTGGTTTGGGAGCTGCACGGTCAGGGGAAAAACAATGCTGTCCAGGGTTGTAAAGACTGCAGAGAGAATAATTGGGTGCACTCTTCCCACCTTAGATCAAATCTATGCTGTCAGGTGCCATAAGAAAGCGGCAGGATAGTACGCACCCCGGAAATGATCTCTTTCAGCTTCTGCCTTCTGGAAGAAGGCATAGGGGTATAAAGGGCAGGACTAGCCGCCTGAGAAACAGTTTCTACGTAAATGCAATTCTGGTTCTAAACGCAGCATAAGGGGTCTCTATAGTATAGTGTATTTTAAAATGGGATTTTAGAGTTTTTAGGGGGTTTTGAATGTTTTGTGTAGTTTTTCAATTTCATTGTTCTGCATGGGACAATGACAATAAAGATATTGTCAGGCAAAGATTGTGCTCTATGCCTGAGCCACCTGTTCGTTCCCCTAAGATTTTTATTTATGGTTGCTGGGTTTAAAAATGCTTTGCAGTTAACTGATTTGGGCTCTTGAACGTAAGAAAAGTAGAATTTTGTAAATACGTTAAGAAGTAAAAAAATAAATAAATACAAAGGACCCCCCAAAAAAACCTTTAAAAAACCAAACCCCACTTTGTCATGAAGCTTCATTTATTTCTGTTCTTGTTTAGTACATTTCTACGCCACTTTCATCCGAGGATCACAGGGCTGTTTACAACATAAAAACACAAAGATAACGCACGTAGCATAGTAACAAACACTAACAAGGATCATCGGGTGACCTTGAGCTGTCACTCTCAGCCCGACTGACCTCGCAGGGGCCTTGTGAAGATAAAGTTATGGTGGAGGAAAGGACCGCACTGTCCTGAGCAGGTGGCATTTTTTAAAAATGGAATAATTGGAATGACTAGTACAGTGGTACCTCAGGTTAAGTACTTAATGCGTTCCGGAGGTCCGTTCTTAACCTGAAACTGTTCTTAACCTGAAGCACCACTTTAGCTAATAGGGCCTCCTGCTGCCGCCGCACCGCCGGAGCACAATTTCTGTTCTCATCCTGAAGCAAAGTTCTTAACCTGAGGTAAGATTTCTGGGTTAGCAGAATCTGTAACCTGAAGCGTATGTAACCTGAGGTACCACTGTTACAGAATACAACAGCAGAAACAGCAGCCAACAAGTCAACTCAAAGGCTGTTTGGAAAAGTTATTGATCAGTCTTTGAAAGGGGAGCATTCATACCAACATCCTTAAGGAATAGTACCTTGTTTCCTAGGCTTAACAGCATGCTTCCATAAACCATTATTTTACACCCACAGGTGTTTTGTGTGGTTTTAAAGCATATTTTGAGCCTGAACCACAATAGAGGATTGAATTCAGGAAATCTTGAACTGCACCAACATTCCTTTGCTTGTGTAAGAGAAACGCAGAATAAATAAAGCGGGGGGGGGGGGTGTTTCATACAATTCTCCAGGGAGGAACTCAAGAACAGCGCAAACAAGAAGGGTGGCAGTAGTTAGCATCTGAAGATGAAAGAGAAAGAGAGAAACATTCCTCAGCTTCTTCCCGTGCAATTGTTACCAGCACAATTCAAGGAAAGGACGTTAACAAGGAAAACCCAACTTCTAACTAAAGCCTTGTCCATCCCAACCTGAAAAGGCTCAGCGAAATGTTGATTTTCTGGCAGATAAGGCTTTTATAGCAGGCCTAGGTTCAAACACACCTGGAAAGTCTGTGGTTCCAGACATTACGGAATGGTTTGGAGACACAGGGAGGAGAGGAAGCACATGTCCCTTCACGCTTCCTGTTCCCTTCATTTCTTGGTACGGTATATCCGACATGGACATTATGCATCTCTCCATGTGTTAGGAACAGGTTTGCACACAAGGAATGGGGAAGCTGCAGCCCTCAAGATGTTGCTACACTGCGGTTCCCATTATCCCCATTCAGCATCACTAATGATCCAGGATGATGGGAGATGCAGTCCACAGGCACCCAACGGAAGCACAAGAGACAGGCTCTTGCTGTGTGTTGTCCCCACACATTACATTGTGTCCAAAACCACTTGTACATTTTTATTTTTAAATCAGGGTCTGTATGGTGCAGTATTGGGACGAGGGTGGCGCTGTGGGTTAAACCACAGAGCCTAGGACTTGCCGATCAGAAGGTCGGCGGTTCGAATCCCCACGACGGGGTGAGCTCCCGTTGCTCGGTCCCTGCTCCTGCCAACCTAGCAGTTTGAAAGCACCTCAAAGTGCAAGTAGATAAATAGGTACCACTCTGGTGGGAAGGTAAACGACGTTTCCATGCGCTGCTCTGGTTTGCCAGAAGCGGCTTAGTCATGCTGGCCACATGACCCAGAAGCTGTACGCCGGCTCCCTCAGCCAATAAAGCGAGATGAGAGCCGCAACCCCAGAGTCGGCCACGATTGGACCTAATGGTCAGGGGTCCCTTTACCTTTTTATGGTGCAGTGGTTGGAGTGTTGTAGGACCTGAGAGACCAGGGTTGTTAAGAGGATGAAATGAAGAGAGGAGAACCATGCACAATCCGGCGAGTCCTTTGCGAAAAGGCAGGATATAAATGTAAATAAACGAATACTGCACTCAGAGAGCCAGTGTGGTGTAGTGGTTAAGAGCGGTAGTCTTGTAATCTGGGGAACCGGGTTCGCGTCTCCGCTCCTCCACATGCAGCTGCTGGGTGACCTTGGGCCAGTCATACTTCTTTGAAGTCTCTCAGCCC